>NC_025996.2:95138094-95454985 GCF_000442705.2 Elaeis guineensis
ACGAGGTTCTCCTCTTATTTTCGACAGTCAATTTTAGCTCATGTTAGGACGAGGTTCTCCTTCTGTTCCTAACAGGACTATGGGGGCACGTAAGGGCCGCTGCATGGGTCTCTCCCCCCATCCGGTCTTTAAGTAACCGGGCCTTCGACTTTGCTTGTGTTAGGATGAGGTTCTCCTTCTCTTCATAACAAGGCTGTGGGGGCACATAAGGGCCGTTGCGAGGGCCTCTCCCCCCATTTGGTCTTTAAGTAATCGGACCTTCGACTTTGCTCATGTTAGGATGAGGTTCTCCTCCTGTTCCTAACAAGGCTGTGGAGGCACATAAGGGCGTTGCGAGGGCCTCTCCCCCCATCCGGTCTTTAAGTAACCAGGCCTTCAACTTTGCTCATGTTAGGATGAGATTCTTTTCCTGTTCCTAACAAGGCTGTGGGGGCACATAAGGGCTGTTGCGAGGGCCTCTCCCCCCATCCGATCTTTAAGTAATCGGACCTTCGACTTTGCTCATGTTAGGATAAGGTTCTCCTCCTGTTCCTAACAAGACTGTGGGGGCACATATGGGCCGTTGCAAGGGCCTCTCCCCCCATCCGATCTTTGAGTAACCGAGCCTTCGACTTTGTTCATGTTAGGATGAGATTTTCCTCCTGTTCCTAACACGCTTAATTTTGATTGAATGAGGGAGTTACTTCCTGTCGTTATAAGCCTGTGCTAAAAGAAAAATATGCAAATACGAAACTTTTATTTAAGGCAAAGTTATTGGTAATACATCTATAGATTTTTCGAATCCTATAGCCGCGGAAGGTCTGCTCCCCGTCGGGGTCCTCCTGAGATGGAGTTGATAATCTCAATCGAAGGTCAATCTTCAGGCTACTCCTCCCTCCTTAGTGGCTCCAACTGCAGTAGGGCTCTAGGCTGATCTTTCCTACCTTCAGGTCGGCGTCGAATGAATTTGTCAAGCCGACCTCGTCTGATGAGCTCCTCGATCTCATCTCGAAGCTGAATACACTCCTCTGTGTCGTGGCCATGGTCATGATGATAGAGGCAAAACTTGTTTGGGTTGTGCTTTTCGGGGTGCGAGCGCATCCTTTCCGACCTCGGTAGCTGCTCCCTGACCTCCATCAGCACCTGAGTTTTTGGAGCATTGAGAGGGGCGTAGCTGTGGAATTTTCCTGGGAGAGAGCCCCGTCGGACTCTGCGGTCTGGGCTTTTCTGCTTATGAGCTCGAGGAGGAGTCCAGACGCGCATGTGTCTGGCAGGAGTTCGAGAATGCGATCGAGCTTCACTTGGCCCTTTTTCAGCTGCGGGCTTGCTGGAGCCACCCACCTGCCGCTCCTTCACAGCCTCCTGTCCTTCAACTTGAAGGCTTCCTCTGCTCGGGCATATCCTTCAGCCCAAGCCAGCAAATCAGCGAAGTCCCTGGGATACTTCTTCTCCAGGGAGAACAGAAGATCATTCTTTTGAAGACCACTCTTTAGGGTGGCCATTGCAACCGATTGGTCCAAGTTTCAGACCTCCAATACGGCGGCTTTAAATCGGTTGACATAGGTTCGGATGGACTCTCCCTCTTTCTGCTTGATGTTGATAAGGGACTTTGAACCTCTCTGGGGATGCCGGCACTAAAAAAATGAGCCGCAAACTGGTGGCTCATCTGATCAAAGGAAAAGATAGTACCCGACTTCAGTGTCGAGTACTAGTTCCTTGCTGCTCCCTTCAGAGTGGATGGAAAAGCTCGACATAGGATGACGTCTGGCATGCCATGGAGCAGCATCATTGTCCAGAAGGCCTCCAGGTGGTCAACTGGATTTAAGATCCTGTCGTAGCTTTCGAATTGGGGGAGAATGAAGTTTGGCGGGATCGATTCCTGCATGATCATTTGAGAGAAAGGAGGGTCAATACAGATGTTTTCACCATAAGCAGGGGGAGCATGGTGGAGCTCTTCGATCCGCCGGTTCATTTTTGGAGCTTTTGATCCAGGAGGTCCTCTCGACTGCGAGTCTCGAGAGTCTTCTGGCAGAATAGAGATAGGGATCCTCCGGGGGTGGAATCGTGATCAGACTGAGGGCTCTCCACTCTCGGATTTCCCTTTCCAAGGAAGACAGGGCGACTGGCCCAAGTGGTCCATCCTACTATCGAGTTTTGAAACTCCGACGATGCTCTTTCCAACCGCACTAACGCTGCGACTGTTGCTGCTGCTGCTGCATGGCCTACACTACTTTGGTGAGGCCTCTGACCTGCTGAACCAGCAGGTCGAACTGCTCTATACCAACTGCCGTTGTCGGAGGAGGAGGAGGAGTCTGAAAAACTGGAGGCGAGGTCGGATCTTGCGGAGCTCACTGAGATCGGGCCGCGGAGGCCGTGGATCACCTGGTGGATGCCTTTCGGGGAGGCATCAGGTGGGGATCTAGAAGAAGAGGGAGAAGAGGATGTCGGAAAAGATGACTGGAGACAGTCTCGTTGAGCACTCCTTTAAGAACAAGGGTACTGCGAAGACACAAGCCCCTTCCTCTAGCACTAATTCTGTTGGTGCAGAATTCCACCGAAGTCGGAGAAGCTGGAGCTGGGATGACCGCGGCCGCCATCGGGACCTGCAAGGGAAGTCTAAACTAGAGTTGGGGGTGCTTTGGTAAGACCCTCCGACGCTCAAGTCAGTACTCTGCTTCAACAGAAATGGAGTGCTCGAGCAAAAATTTTAGTAGAGTTTCGAGATAGAATTTTGAGCTTAGAGAAGAACATATCTGGGGGTCCCTTTTTATAGGCGGAGAGCGTAACTGATCGATAGTGACATCTGTAACTGCCTGATAGTGGGCAGTTCAGAGCCGCACGGAGTTTGTTATAGAGAGTAGTGGCGTCAGGAGCTATTCAGGGCCACATGAAGTTTGTTACGGAGAGTGGAGTGGTGTCCATTGTCGTGACTTGCCAGGGAGCAGAGTAAGGTAGTGGCCCTTGTCGTGGTTTGACAGAGAGTAGTGGAGCCGCATGGAATCTGTTACAGAGTATGGGATAAGGTAGCAGCCATTGTCGCGACTTGCCAGAGAGTTCGGATCTGTCGATTGGAGCTCGATTGGGATGTCTGATGGAGTGGAATGGCTCTCTATCTCATCGATCTAGGAGAAGCTCAGATGTTTTTGAGGTCGCTGACGAGTCTACTGTTGTCGGATGCCTTGGGCACTGATGCTATAGACGGGAGTCATCTGCTGTAGAAGCTCGGATGGAGACTTTCTGTTGGTGAAGTCTGGTAGGAATCTGATTGTTAGAGAAGTCCGTCTAGGATTTGCCTGATGTGGAAGCTCGTCTGAAGATTATCCACCAAAGAAGTCTGGTTTCATGAAGAATCTGAAAGAGGGTCGACCGGTGGTGGACTTCAGATGGTGTTGGGGAGGCTCATCCACTGGAGGAGTCTGGGGGATCCTGAGGCGATCGATCATTGTAGAAATCCAGCTGGTGGAGCCTGTCCCGTTATAGAAGCTCATCCAAAATCCATCCGCTATGGAAGTTCGGACGGAGTCCGATTCTTGCAGAAGGCTGAAAAGAGGCCGCTTATTGTAGAAGCTCGGATGAGGATCAGTTGTCGTGGAAGCTCGGAGTAGTGTCCTGGCTGGTGGAGGTTGTCCCGTTGTAGAAGCTCATCCAAAATCCATCCGCTGTGCAGAAGCTCGACTGAAGTCTACCTGTAATAGAAGTTCGGAAGAAATTTATTTACAGTCGAGGCTCGAATAGAATTCGCTTATAGTAGATATCCAGAGTAGACCGCCTGCGGTGGGAGTTCGGCTCTCACAGGAGCTCGGTTGGAATCCAGAAGGCGGTCGACCATCGTAGAAACTTGGATGGAGTCTGGTTACTGTAGAAATCTTGTTGTCGGAGAAGCTCGGATATTGACAAAGTCTGAGAGAAGTTCGGAGTGGGGTCGTCTGCGGTCGGAAGAAGTCCGAAAGGGATTCAAAGAATAGTTGATCACTGTAGAAGGTCGGCTGATAGTGATGCCCAGAGAGTCTTTGAGCGGCCCGATAGATGAATGGAGAAGCTCGTTGTCGGAGAAGTCCGAACGGTCGAGGAGGTTCAGAGAGATGCCATATAAGGTCGGAAGCCGGAAAAGTCCTGGAAGGGTCGGTCTCTTACAAACTTCGGCTGGGGGTATTTTATACTCAACAGTTCTTATCATTATAGATTAACTACATAAATGGTATCCTTATTGTTACTTCGAGGCATACTAGATGCTAATAAATTGATCGGATCAAACTATGTGAACTGATTGAGAAATCTGAGAATAATTCTCACACAGGAGAAAGTCTCCTATATAGTAGATTCACCTGCACCCAATATGATCGAGAAAGATGCATCTAAGTAGAAAAGGGCCACATATAACATGTGGAAGGATAACAGTGTGACTGAAAAGTATATCATACTTGCCTCAATGAACAACGAGCTTCAAAGGCAACATGAGGACATGGATGTTCTTTCTATACTCTTTAATCTATAGGAGTTATATAGAAATAAAGCTGAACTACTAGATATGAGATATCTAAGCAGTTGTTTCATATCCGGATGACTAAAGGCACATCTGTGTAGACTCATATCTTTAAGATGATTGATTTGATCACTCATCTAGGATAATTGGGTTTTGCTATGGATGGCAAACTTAGTCAGGATTTGATCCTGCAGTCACTCTTCGATTTCTTCTCTCAGTTTGTCATTAACTATCCGATGAACAAACTGAATATTAGCCTGCCTGAACTACTGAATATGCTCAAAATAGTAGAGAGCCATTTCAAAGGTGAAAAAGCTCTAGCTCTTCTTGTTGATAAGATTAACAAGAAGAAAGGCAAGAAGGGTTCCAAGAAAAAGTTGAACCCTAAGGCTAGCATCTCCAAAAAGAAGGCGAATAAGGTCTCCACCAAAGATACTTGCTATTGCTGCAGCAAGGATGCGCATTGAAAAAGGAATTGCAAGAAATACCTTGCAACTGTGAAACATAAAGAAACAAATATTGCTAAAGGTTTGTATATAATACAAACAAACTTATCATTAAGTATTTCAATTTCAGATTCTTGAGTATTGGATACCGCCTGTGGCTCACACCTTTGCAAATCGTTATAGGGTCTGTAGAAAATAAAGAGTCTAAATAAAAATAACTTTGAGCTGTTCGATGCTAGTGGAGAGTTCATTCAAGCTGAAGTTGTGGGAATCAAGATTTTAAAGTTATCTTTGGACAAAGTTTTAAAATAGAAGATCGATTATTATATTCTAAAAATTATTAAAAATATTATTTCTGTACCTTTATTATTAGAATAAGATATTGAAATAAAAACTAAAAACAATGGTTGTTCTATCTATTTATTTAATAAATTTTATAAAAATACTTTTATTGATAATGATTTTCTATTCTTATCACTTAGTGATAATGTACTTCATGTTGATAATATGAAGAAAAAAAAGAGAAAGGATATGAATGTTACATAGCTCTGACACTATCGACTTGGTCATATAAATGAGTCAAGAATTAACAAGTTGTACAAAGATAAATTCTTTGATTTTGAATCATATGAAATTTGTGAATCTTATCTCATGAGTAAAATGACCAAGACTCCATTTATTGGATATAGAAAAAGGGCGAGTTGGTAGAAAATATGTCCCAAAAGTCAATCATCAACCTGTTGACGGTTGAGCAACCTTGTACTGTAATTGATTTGTTAATAAATAAAAAATAATTTTGGCATTTTTATCATAAATTTTCATCTTCTAATGAACTCCGTTATTGTGATGAAGTCCTTAGGACTATTTAGGTTCGATAAAGAGAGGATTTATCGATTAGTCCTTAAAACTGTTCACGACCAAATGATGGACTGTTAATAAGGACGACAGCTTCTATCGAGCATAGGTCACTGTAGGCCATATGGGTTGGTTATCCTCTTAACCAAGGAGTGTGGAGGCACTGGTATGACATACAGGTAAGATGTACGGGTATATCATCATGGAACATGACCAACTTCAGAGTATTCTGCTGTCGAGAATATCTCTGATGGGATATAGGTATAAGTGTCCCTTAGACCTGAGATCGTCTCAGTGACTTGCAAGCAACTCACTGTGCTTTGGTACTGGACTAACTAAATTTCTAATTCAATGATGGAAGACTTCTGGGCATAGTTAAGTACTTGCGAAGTCAGAGTGTGATCAAGATGGGATTGACCACTCCAAGAGTTGGAGAAGAATGAGTCGCTGTATTTCAATTTAGCAAAACCTTGACCAGGGTAATCCATCAGATGAATTTGATATTTAAGTACAATGTGGACAACCTGATTAGAGTTGACAGTGAAACTCTGAGGTGTCTTATGAGCATTTTGGTCAAGGGGATGAATTATATGGAAACTATATCCACATGGGTTCTAAGGATGTTGTTCTACACATTCGACCTATCCGGCCGTCGGGTACCATTGCTAGATGGTCACTTCGATTGGTATAAGAATTTATTCTTATACTATCAGCTTAGGTTCAGACCTATGAGGTCACACATATTAGAGTTCACAATCCGATCGAATGGTTGATCAACAATTAAGAATCATTCTAGGGTTAAACGATCAATACGATTGGCATTTAACCTAGTGCAAGTGTTGCAGGAGGATCGATTAGCAATTTGATTGCTAATTGACTTAATTTGATTAAGACAATGAGTTGAGATTAAATCTAATTAAATATGATTTAATTAGATTTAGTTTAGGCTTGATTGGATCAAGTCCAATTGGTTTATTGGATAAGCCAAGTGCAAGAAAAAATAGTCCTAGTCCAATTAGGACTTGGTCAACCTAATTTCTAATTCAGTTAGAAAATTAAATCTAATTTAAATCTAATTTAATTTGATTAAATTATATTCTTAATTGAGTTAAGATCTATTTTAATTAGATTGATTTGATTTTGGTTTGATTTGGTTTGAGAAACCAAATTTGAACAAATCATAGATTGAATCCTAGTAAGACTAGAATTCTACCTTGTGCCACCTTATCCCCCCACGCCCACTCTCTCTTATTTTATGCAATAAAACCTTCTCTCCCAGGCCTTCATATACATTCAAAGCTTTTCACTCTTTCTGTCTTACATGGAATGTGGTTGTGGACCAAGTCAAAATAGAAATTAGTTTGGATTTCAAATTCTATGAGATAGAATTTTAGGAAACCAAAACTCTTTCCTTATGGTACTGATTTTACTTAGATTTTTTTTGAAATTTTTGTGAATTATATGGCACATATTGTACACCCTTTTCTGGGGGTCCATGGTAGAAAAAGAAGGAGGGGGTGCCCAAGAGTTGGGCACCCCTTGTCTTACCTGTTTGGATTTTCTTTGACTAGGTATTTGACCTAGACAAAGATTCTTCATATCTCATTATTTAAGATAAATTTCTTCTAAAGATTTTTTAGAATTATAGAGCATTGAGAGACCTTTGGGGCATGTAAAATTAGGAAAAAAGAATGTTGGGTCATGGAGATATAATAGACACAAAACTAGATGTCTAGGTGAGAGCAAAGAGAAGAAGAAGAGGGTCTTCTTCTAGGGTTGCTAAGTTCACCCCTTCCCTTCCTCCATCTGTGAGTTTTCTAAGAGCGTCTCATATCTAAAACTCCTTCTCCTACTTTTCATCTTTGAAAGAGTCCAAATCAAGAAAAAAGAGGCATCTAATCGACCATCGAAGAAGGATCAGCACAATACTAGCATACTCTGCTGATTTTTTGGACCAGGACTTCTGATCGTGATTCGTGGGCTCGTGTGGATGACTCCTAGAGGTCGGACACATGTGTGGCTCACAACATCATTCTCAAGTTCGAATCAGCAAAGTTAGAATGTCTAACTTGCAAGGTAATAGATCTGATCTATTATATTTTACATACATTAGATATAGTATAGAAACATGTTGATATGATCAACATGTAGTTCTTGCTCTTTATATTTTAATTTTTAATTTAATGCCATGTAATAACCATGTAATAGAATCTTAGATTTAAAAATTTTCTAATTTTATAAGATAAATTTTGATTTATTTTAGTCTTTCACTGTCTGATCTTGAAAAAGTTTCAAGATCTAACCCTGAAACCCTAGATCTGGTTCCTTCAATTGGTATCAGAGCCTAGGTTGTTTATTATATGATTATTTATACATGCTTAGATTATTTTTTAGATTAGATCTAATTTATAATCTGATTGTTAAATCTCAAATTAAAATTTTTAGATCAATCACGAACTGTAGGTTGTCCTACTGTAAGGTTTACCCCTTACAGTGCAAAGATTGTCCTAATTCATGTAGATCTATCTTTAATCATAAATTTATTAGATGTAATCTAGATTAAATTTATGATTTATTAGATTTAAAAGATATTTAAATCTAAAATAAAATCTCTTTGTTAATAATTTTCGTGCAAAGAACCATCATATATTTGTTTGGAAAATTTGCACAGTTTAAAGTTGAAATTATTTCAATTACATGAACTTGTTTAGATTAGATCTAAAGTTGTTTCATGCTTATTTCATTTGCATTTTGATTATGAATCAAACATGCAACTTGATTGGTAAGAACCATGTTATAAAAATATTTTATAAACATAAAAATTATTTTTGAAAAGTCGAACCCCAACCCTCAGCTCAAAACTTAATTGAGAATTAAGAAGTTGTTTGATTAGGTTCTAGGATTGTGAATTGAAGAACCTAAGACAGAAACCATAACACATTGGGTTAATGGGTTAGTGAAAATTAGGTCCATTAATTGGGCTAGACCTAAGGTTAGATTAAAGATGGACTTAATTAGAGAATTGACTAAATCTAATCAATTGTTGTCTTAGATTAGGTCAAGGATTCTCTAGATCAATTACAATAGTTGTAGTTGGTCAAGTCCATGTCTTTAACGAGAACCAAATGGACTTGATTCTTGGCTAAGCGATCCAGCATGAACTGTTAGGTTGATCTAATGGAAACTAATTAAACCAGTTGGTGTCTCAAGTAAACCAGATTAGTGGTTTTTAATTGGCAGCCCACTTATCTGACCATTTCTGATGGTGTCTAAGACAAGCTTTGGCAGACCCTCCCACCGATCGAACTTACCTGACCTCTTGGTGAAATTATATTTTGATCGGATCACTTGACTATTCGAGCTGATCCATGTCAGCTAGGTAAATCAGTATGACTGATTTAGATGCTCCTAGACCAGCCCATTTGATGGTCTCCCTTAAGTTGACTTGGTGAAGCCAGTGGGAGAATCATGATAAGCTGGTTCATCTGACCTCCTCCTCTGAATCAATTAAATTTTTTAAATTATTAGGTTCTTAAAATGAAATAGTTATGATGATAACTAGATCATAGCCTCCAATTAAGTGGATGATAATGGATTCATCAGTTGGATAATCATTGGAGGCCCAAAGGCCTGGTGCTTATCGGCGGATAGAATTATCATTCATAATATGATTTCTTGACTGCATCTTTTTAAATGATGGTTAGGTTAACCAACCAAAGTTGGGCCTAATCATTCATTGGCTAGATGGGCCAAGTATGGTCATGTTAATGGTTGGACCTAACCAGACTTTCCAGTGGAGGCCAAAGCCTACTGATTAGGGACTGGGGTAAAATTAAAATTACTAAAAATTATTTAGAGAAATAATTAGTTATGAACCTATCCTTAGATGTACATGGGTTGGCTAACCAAAGTTGGACTTGTGTGCAGTCTAAGTGGATTCTAGTACCCATTAAGAAATTAGGATAATTCCTCGAATTGGAGGTAGAGGCTATCAATTCAAATAAAATAATGGGAGAAACCTTTTGATTAAAGTTCAAATCTTTAGGTTTAATGAATCAATTACTAATTAGGTAATGATTTTTCTTTGTGCAAATATGGCTACTTTTCTATCGCTCCGATCATTGTTGGACAATAAAAATTTGATAGGACCCAACTTCAATAGCTGGTACCGAAAGTTGAAGATAGTCCTGGAGCATGAACGGATCCTATATGTGATAACGGATCCTGCACCTGAGGAGCCAGCTGCCAATGCACATGGAACAGTCAAAGATACTTACCAGAAGTGGCTCAGTGATCGGACCATGGTGCCCTGCATCATGCTGGCTGCCATGAGCAACGAGTTCAGTCGTAGATTTGAGACGGCTCAGCCAAAGGACATGCTTCGAGTGTTGGAGGATACCTTTGGCACATCCGATGATGCGGAGAGGCACAAGACTAGTTGTGCCATCTTCAACACCAAAATACGGGATGGTGCCTCTGTCACTGATCATGTATTGTGCATGATCGAGCTGATGGAGCATTTGAGCAAGCTCAACTTTCTCTTTCATGAGCAGCTTGGAAAAGATGCAATACTGAACTCGCTGCCCAAGTCTTATCTCCCATTCCTCACTCATTATAGAATGACAATGCCTGAAGTAAACTACCACGGGTTACTGGGGTTGCTTCAGAACTTTAAGAAGGATCACCAACTCCACAAGGAGTCGGTGAACTTAGTGGGAGGTTCATCTTCCGATTCTCGACCCTTGGAGAAAGAGAAGAAGAACAAGAAGAAGAAAGTCAAGAAGGTACAAGTCAGGCTGGGACATCAGTGCAGGGCCAGACCAGAAAGATTAAGCCTGATGAGAGTCTAACTGAATGCTTCTTTTGCAAGAAGTGAGGGCACTGGAAGAGGAACTGTCCTCAGTACATTGCCTCCCTAGATCCGAACAGGCAGAGAAAGAAGCAAGCTATTGCAGGGTAAGATATTTATATAATAACTCCTTGCAATTTCTCTATTTGTGATATAACTAACTGGGTATTGGATACTGGTAGCCCTTACCATACTTGCAATTCATTGCAGGGGTTACATGTCAGTAGGAGATTCGAACAAGACGAGAGGTTCCTGAATGTTGGAGATGGAAGACTAGTTCCAGTTCTAGCATTAGAAATCTTGAAACTTGTATTTGAGTCTCATACCATTGTTCTTAATGATTGTCATTTTTATCCCAGTTTTTTTTAAATGTTATTTCTATAGGCCTTCTGGCCAAAAATGATTATGAAATTTCAATAAAGAAATAAGTTTGTAATATCATTATGAATGGTGTTACTATTTTTTTATGGATATTTGAACAATGGTGTGTATATGTTATCACAACCTGTTAACGTAGTCTATTATACAGGAAAGCACCCTAGATTAGATAGTATATCATATGTCTACTTATGGCACTGTAGGCTAGGTCATATAAACAAGAACAGGATAAATAGGTTGACTCAAAAGGAAATCCTCGAAGTCAGTGATTATGAATCACTTCCAACCTGTGAGTCCTGTCTTCTTGGTAAAACAACCAAGTCACCTTTTACTGAAAAAGGTGAGAGAGCTACTGAGCTCTTGGGCCTAGTACATACTGATGTATGCGGGTCCATGAGCACAAGTGCTAAAGGTGGATATTTCTACTTCATCACTTTCACGGATGATCTATCCAGATATGGATATGTCTATCTGATGAAACATAAGTCAGATTCATTTGAAATGTTCAAACGATTTCGAAGTGAAGTAGAAAAATAAACTAGGAAGAGTATTAAAACTCTTCGATCTGACTGAGGAGGAGAATACTTTTTTGGTGAGTTTCTCATATATCTAGGAGAGAATGGGATTCTCTCCTAATGGACTCCTCCAGGAACACCACAACATAATGGTGTGTCTGAAAGGAGAAATCAGAATTTGTTAGACAAGGTCCGATCCATGATGGGTTTTGCCAGCTTGTCGATATCCTTCTGGGGATATGCACTCGAATCGGCCTGTTATCTGTTAAATAGGATTCTAAGTAAGTCTGTAATTAAGACTCCATATGAGATATGGACAGGACGTAAGCCAGCACTTTCACACCTTAGGGTCTGGGGGTGCCGGCCTATGTCAAATGATTAGTTACAGATAAACTTGGACCTACATCTGACAAATACACATTCATAAGGTACCCCAAAGAGACCAAAGGATATTTTTCTACCATGCTAATGAACAAAAGGTATTCGTCAGACTTAAGGCAACTTTTTTAGAAAAGGAGTTCTTTGGTGAAGGAATCGTTGCCTCTAAGGTTGAACTTGATGAAGTTCAACAGGTAGAAGGACCGACACCAATAGCTGAACCTGAGTCAAATTTGATTAGATCAGATCCGGAGCCCAATATACCTGCACTATTAAGGCGATTCGGTAGAGTACCATGTCAGCCAGACAGATACTACAGTTTCTTGATCCAGAATGGTGATCCCATCAAACTCGATGAGAATGATGAGGATCCGATCACCTATATGGATGCAATGCAGAGATCTAATTTTGAAAAATAGCTTGAAACCATGAAATCCAAATGGAGTCCATGAAGGTCAATGATGTATGGACATTGGTTGACCCACCTGAAAGAATTAAACCCATTGGGTGTAAATGTATCTTCAAAACGAAGAGGGGCACAGACAGAAAGGTGGAGACCTATAAAGTCATTTGGTTGTCGAGGGGTATCGTCAACATTATGGTATTGACTATAATGAGATGTTCTCCCCTGTGGCAATGTTCAAATCTATTTGGATAATATTTGCAATAGCTGCCCATTTGGATTATGAGATCTGGCAGATGGATGTAAAGACAGCTTTTCTGAATGCAGAGCTAATTGAAAAGGTGTATATGATACAACTTGAGGGGTTTACATCCACAGATGAGTCCAAGGTGTGCAAGCTTCAGAGATCCATTTATGGATTGAAGCAAACTTTTCGAAGTTGGAACATGCATTTTGATGAGGTGATCAAAACGTATGGCTTCGTTAAGAACGGAGAAGAGTCCTACATCTATAAATGGGCAAAGAGTCTAGTTGTGATATTTTTTGTCTTGTACGTAGATGATATTTTCTTAATCGAAAATGATATCTCCACACTATAGGGAATAAAAGTTTGGTTGTCATCACAGTTCTCCATGAAGGACTTGGGTGAAGCATCCTACATCCTAGGGATGAAGATCTATAAGGATAGATCTAAAAGGATGCTTGGGTTATCTCAGTCCACGTACATAGACACTATGCTAAAGACGTTCATCATTGAGAATTTCAAGAAGAATTTCAAGAAGGGCTATCTACTGATAAGTCATGAAATTTCTCTCTCTAAGAAGGATTATCCGACAACTCCTGAAGAGAGAAAGCGTATGAGTAGAGTCCCATATGCTTCGATCGTGAGATCTATCATGTACGCCATGACATGTACAAGGCCAGATGTGGCATACTCACTAGGAGTAGTGAGTAGATACCAATTTGATTCTGAAGAAAACCACTAAAAAATAGTTAAAGCCATCCTTAAGTATTTGAAAAATACTAAGGACCAATGGTTGGTTTATGGCGAGTCAGATCTGAAATTTATGGGGTTCACAGACTCCAGCTTTCAATCTGACCATGATGATAGCAGAAGCATGTCGGGTTATATCTTTACTCTGAATGGTGGAGCCATCTGCTGGAAGAGTTCCAAGCAGCATACTATGGCAGACTCTGTTTGTGAGGTGGAGTACATTGCAGTATCGGATGCCGCAAAGGAAGCTGTGTGGCTGAAGAAATTCATCATCGAGCTCGGAGTGTTGGGAAATGTGTCCCAAAAAGCCAATCGTCAAGCTGTTGACAGTTGAGCAACCAAGTATTGTAATTGATTTGTTAATAAATAAAATATATTTAGCATTTTCATCATAAGCTTTCATCTTCTAATGAACTCCATTGTTATGATGAAGTCCTTAGGACTATTTAGATTCGATAAAGAGAGGATTTATCGATTAGTCCTTAAAACTGTTCACGACCAAATGATAAGCTGTTAATAAGGATGACAGCTTCTATCGAGCATAGGTCGCTGTAGGCCATATGGGTTGGTTGTCCTCTTAACCAAGGAGTGTGGAGACACTGGTATGGCATACAGGTGAGATTAAGGGTACATCATCATTGAACGTGACCAACTCCAGAGCATTCTGCTGTCAAGAATGTCTCTGATGGGATATAGGTATAAGTGTCCCTTAGACTTGAGATCGCCTCAGTGACTTGCAAGCAACTCACTGTGCTTTGGTACTGGACTAACTAAATTTCTAATTCAGAGACGGAAGGCTTCTGGGCACAGTCAAGTACTTGTGAAGTCAGAGTATGATCGAGATGGGATTGACCACTCCAAGAGTTGGAGAAGAATGAGTCGCTGTATTTCAATTTAGCAAAACCTTGGCCAGGGTAATCCATCAGATGGATTTGATATTTTGAAATACAATGTGGACAACCTGATCAGAGTTGACAGTTAAACTTTGAGGTGTCCTATGATCATTTTGGTCAAGGGGATGAATTATATGAAAACTATATCCACATGGGTTCTAAGGATGTTGTTCTACACATTCGACCTATCCGGTCGTCGGGCACCATTGCTAGATGGTCACTTCGATTGGTATAGAAATTTATTCCTATGCTACCAGCTTAGGTTCGGACCTATAAGGTCACACACATTAGAGTTCATGATCCGATCAGATGGTTGATCAACGATTAAGAATCGTTCTAGGGTTAAATGATCAATACGATTGACATTTAACCCAGTGCAAGTGTTGCAGGAGGATCTATTAGCAATTTGATTGCTGATTGGCTTAATTTGATTAAGCCAATGGGCTGAGATTAAGTCTAATTAAGTATATTTAATTAGATTTAGTTTGGGCTTGATTGGATCAAGTCCAATTAGTTTATTGGATAAGCCAAGTGCAAGGAAAAACTAGTCCTAGTTCAACTAGGACTTGGGTCAATCTAATTTCTAATTTGATTAGAAAATTAAATCATATTTAAATCTAATTTAATCTAATTAAATTAGGTTCTTAATTGGGTTAAGACCTATTTTAATTGGGTTGATCTAATTTTGATTTGATTTGGTTTGGAAAACCAAATTAAAACAAGTCATAAGACAGAATCCTAGTAAGACTAGGATTCCACCTTGCGCCACATAAGCCTTCTCCACGCCCTCTCTCTTATTCAACACCAATCTCCACTTATTTTGTGTGACAAAAGCCCTCTCCCAGATCTTCCCATGTTCACAAAAGGTCTCCTCTCTTCTTTCTTACATGGAAGGTGGTTTGGATCAAATCTAAAAGGAATAAGTTTGGATTTCGAATTCTATGAGATAGAGTTTTAGAAATCCAAAACTCTTTCAATTTTGCACCGAATTTATCCAAATTTTTTTTAGAATTTTTATGGATTTTAGAGTATATATTGTGTACCCTTTTCTGGTGATCCATGCATGAAAATATGAAGGAGGTGCTCAAGAGTTGGGCGTCCCTTAACTTGTCATGTTTGGATAAGCCTTGACTAGGTGTTTGACCTAGACAAAGACTCTATCATATCTCTCTATATAAAATGATTTCTTTGTAAAATTTTAGGAAAACTTAGATATTTAAGAGACCTTTGTGTCATCTAAAAATCAAAGATAAATACCTTTGGGTCGTGGAGATATAAAAGATGCAAGTTTGGGCATCTAGAGAGAAAAACGTGAAGAAGAAGAGGGTCTTCTTCTAGTGTTTTATGTTTTCATATCTTTCCTCCCTCCATCTTGAGTTTCCTGAGAGTGTCTCAGATATGAAACTCTTCCTTCTACTTTTCATCTTTAGAAGAGTCCAAATCAAGAAGAAGGAGGCACCTGATCAACCATCAAAGAAGGATCAGCGCAGTACTAGCATACTGTGCTGATTTCCTGAAGCAGGACTTCTGATCGAGATTCGTGGGCTCGTGTGGATGACTCCTAGAGGCCGGATGCGTGTGCGTCTTGCAACATCATCCTCAAGCCCAAATCAACAAGGTTAGAACGTCTAACTTGCAAGGTAATAGATCTGATCTATTGTTTAATACATACATTAGATGTAGTATAGAAACATGTTGATATGATCAACATGTAGTTCATGCTATATTTATATATTTTAATTTCTAATTTAATACTATGTAATAATCATGTAATAGGATCTTAGATCTAGGGATTTTTTGATTTTAAAAAATAAATTTTGATTTATTTTAGTCTTCCGTTGTATGATCTTGAAAAAGTTTCAAGATCTAACCCTGAAACCCTAGATAAGGTTCCTACACGGAGTAGCACCCTCCCTACGACAGCACTGGTGTCATAGCTCAAGCGTAGGAACCCAAAGCACACTAGTGGATGAAGCATATTTTATGCCACTTCCACCTGATCCAAAGATCATGGATCGAGGTGACATCGACCTTCAGAAGATCGATGAAAAGGAGAACCTGATCGACCCCTTCATTAAAGCCCTGGCGATAAAGGAGTTCGACAACCACAAGTCGAAGATGGATATTAGATACTGTGTCGAGTGACTTTAGGATAAGTGGGAGTTGTTAGAAAATATGTCTCAAAAACCAATCGTCAACCTGTTGATGGTTGAGCAACCTTGTATTGTAATTAATTTGTTAATAAATAAAATATAATTTTAGCATTTTCATCATAAGTTTTCATCCTCTAATGAACTTTGTTGTTGTGATGAAGTCCTTAGGACTATTTAGGTTCGATAAAGAGAGAATTTATTGACTAGTTCTTAAAACTGTTCACGACCAAATGATAGGCTATTAATAAGGACGACAGCTTCTATCGAGCATAGATCACTGTAGGCCATATGGGTTGGTTGTCCTCTTAACCAAGGAGTGTGAAGATACTGGTATGGCATACAGGTGAGATATAAGGGTACATCATCATTGAATGTGACCAACTCAGAGTATTCTGCTGTCGAGAATGTCTCTGATGGAATATAGGTATAAGCATCCTTTAGACCTGAGATCACCTCAGTGACTTGCAAGCAACTCACTGTGCTTTGGTACTGGACTAACTGAATTTGTAATTTAGTGATGGAAGGCTTCTGGGCACAGTCAAGTACTTGTGAAGTTAGAGTGTGATCAAGATGGGATTGACCACTCCAAGAGTTGGAGAAGAATGAGTCGCTGTATTTCAATTTAGCAAAATCTTGGTTAGGATAATCTATCAGATTGATTTGATATTTTGAAATACAATGTGGACAACCTAATCGAAGTTGACAGTTGAACTCTGAGGTGTCCTATGAGTATTTTGATTAAGAGGATAAATTATATAGAAACTATATCCGTATGGGTTCTAAGGATGTTGTTCTACACATTCGACCTATCCAACCGTCGGATACCATTGCTAGATGATCACTTCGATTGGTATAAAAATTTATTCCTGTGCTACTGGCTTAGGTTCGGACCTATGAGGTCACACACATTAGAGCTCATGATCTGATCGGATGGTTGATCAACGATTAAGAATCATTCTAGGATTAAACAATCAATACGATTGATATTTAACCTAGTGCAAGTGTTGCAGGAGGATCGATTAGCAATTCGATTGATAATTGGCTTAATTTGATTAAGTCAATAGGCTGAGATTAAGTTTAGTTGAATATGATTTAATTATATTTGATTTGGACTTAATTGGATCAAGTCCAATTGGTTTATTGGATAAGCCAAGTGCAAGAAAAAATTAGTCCTAGTCCAATTAGGACTTGGGTCAACCTAATTTTTAATTTGATTAAAAAATTAAATCAGATTTAAATCTAATTTAATCTGATTAAATTAGATTTTTAATTGGGTTAAAACTTATTTTAATTGGTTGATTTGGTTTTGGTTTGATTTGGTTTGAGAAACCAAATTTGAACAAGTCATAGATTGAATCCTAGTAAGTCTAGGATTCCACCTTGCGCCACCTTAGCCCCCCACGCCCACTCTCTCTTATTTTGTGTGACAAAACCTTCTCTCCCAGGCCTTCATGCATGCTCAAAGATTTTCACTCTTTCTCTTTTATATGGAATGTGATTGTGGACCAAGTCAAAATAAAAATTAGTTTGGATTTCAAATTCTATGAGATGGAATTTTAGGAAACCAAAACTCTTTCCTTATGGCACTGATTTTACTCAAATTTTTTTTAAAATTTTTATGGCTTATATGGCACATATTGTGCACTCTTTGTTGATGGTCCATGGTAGAAAAAGAAGGAGGGGGCACCCAAGAATTGGGCACCCCTTGTCTTGCCCTGTTTGGATTTTCCTTGACTAGGTATTTGACCAAGACAAGAATTCTTCATATCTCATTATTTATGATGAATTTCTTCTTGAGATTTTTGTGAATTATAGAGAATTGAGAGACCTTTGGGGCATGTGAAAATTAGGATAAAAGAGTATTGGGGCATGGAGATATAATAGATACAAAACTAGGCAAAGAGAAGAAGAAGAGGGTCTTCTTCTAGGGTTGCTGAGTTCACCCCTTCCCTTCCTCTATCTATGAGTTTTCTGAGAGTGTCTCACATCTAAAACTCTTTCTCCTACTTCTCATCTTTGGAAGAGTCCAAATCAAGAAGAAGGAGGTATCAGATCGACCATCGATAAAGGATCAGCACAGTACTAGCATACTGTACTGATTTCCTGGATCAGGACTTCTGATCATGATTCGTGGGCTCGTGTGGACAACTCCTAGAGATTGGATGCATGTACGGCTTGCAACATCATCCTAAAGCTTGGATCAGGACAGTTAGAATGTCTAACTTGCAAGGTAATAGATCTGATCTATTATATTTTACATACATTAGATGTAGTATAGAAACATATTGATATGATCAACATGTAGTTCTTACTCTTTATATTTTAATTTTTAATTTAATTCCATGTAATAATTATATAATAGAATCTTAGATCTAGAGATTTTCTAGTTTTATAAGATAAATTTTAATTTATTTTAGTCTTTCGCTGCCTGATCTTGAAAAAGTTTCAAGATCTAACCCTGAAACCCTAGATCTGGTTCTTTCACGAGTGACATTTTGGACCTTGTATATATGGATATTTGTGGTCCAATATTGACTCAAGCTAGAGGTGGATACTCTTACTTTATCATATTTATTAATGATATATCTAGATTTGGATATGTGTATTTAACAAAATATAAATCTGAAGCTTTTGACAAGTTTAAAGAGTATCAAAGAATGGTTAAGAAACAAACTGGTAAAAGTATTAAAGCTCTTCGATCTAATCGAGGAGAAGAATACTTGACTAGTGAATTTTTTAATCATTTAAAATAAAATAGTATTCTCTCTCAGTGGATACCTCCTTATACTCCACAATTAAATGATATTGTAGAAAGGAGAAATTGCACCTTATTAGATATGGTATGTTCCATAATGTGTTTTACGGATCTTTCAATCTCCTTTTGAGGATATACTGTCGAGGCTACAGCATATATTTTGAACAAAATACCATTCAAGTCTGTCTCTAGCACTCCATATGAGATATGGAAAAGAAAAAGACCCAGTATTAAACATCTTAAGATTTGGAGTTGCCCTGCTTATGTAAAAAATATTGATGGACATAAGCTTAGTGCTAGATCAAAAAAATATAGGTTTGTGGGTTATTCCAAGAAAAGTATAGGATACTACTTCTACCATCCTACTTAACAAAAAGTGTTTGTTGGTAGGTATGCCATTTTTTTGGAGAAAGAGTTCATCCAAGAAAAGGGCAATGGGAGGTCTATTGAACTTGAGAAAGTTCAAAACCTATAACCTATCCAGAATTCACAAGCTGACTCTCAACTAAATGTGCCTATTGTTAAGACACAACTATTACACACACCTCCTCTTTGAAGGTCAAGTAGAGTACGTAATGTACTATTCAGGTATGGATTTATCATTGAAAATGACAATACATCCCACATCATTGAGAATGATGATCTTATGACCTATTCAAAAACTGTCATGAGTAGTGACTCTGACAAATGGCTCAATGCCATGAAATCTAAAATGAACTTCATATATACTAACCAAGTTTGGACTTTGGTTGATGCGTCTAAGGGTGTGACCCCAATAGGCTGTAAATGGGTCTTCAAGAAGAAGATTAGAGTAGATGGCCAGGTAGAGACCTATAAGGCTAGGCTGATGGTAAAAAATTTCAGACAAAAATAAGATGTTGATTATAAAGAAACCTTTTCACCCATAGTCATGCTCAAGTCTATTCGGATTATGCTTGCTATTGCTGCATACCATGACTATGAGATCTGATAGATGGATGTCAAGACTGTCTTTCTTCATGAAAATCTAGAGCAAGTAGTCTATATGACTCAGTCAGAGGGATTTATCTCTAGTGAGAGAGAAAATTAAGTATGCAAGCTGAATAGATCTATTTATGGATTAAAGCAAGCATCGAGGAGCTGGAATATCTATTTTGATGAGACAGTCAAATCATTTATATTTATCAAAAATATGGATGAACTTTGTGTGTACAAGAAAACTAGTGGGACTACTGTTGTCTTTTTGGTCTTATATGTAGACGACATACTACTTATTAGGAATGATGTCCCTATGTTTCAATCATTCAAGACATGGCTATCACAAAAATTTTTCATAAAAGACTTTGATGAAGCGTCCTATATACTTAGTATAAAGATCTATAGGGATAGATCAAAGAGGATGCTTGGCTTACCCCATCTAGGTACATAGACCTTGTGTTAAAGAGGTTCAACATGAAGAAAAGTAAAAGAGGTTGCTTGTCCAGGGGTCATGGCATACAACTCTCTAAGAAGATGTCTCCTAAGACACCTGAAGAGAGAAATAGAATGAGTTCTATTCCTTATGCTTCGGCTATAGGATCAATAATGTATGCTATACTATATACCAGACTTGATATAGCGTATGCCTTGGATATTGTAAGTAGATTTCAGGCTAATCCCGAGGAGGATCATTGAAAAGCTGTGAAAAATATACTCAAGTACTTGAGAAGGACTAGAGATATTTTTCTCATATATGGTGGATCTGATTTAAAACTGAAAGGTTATACAGACTCTAGTTTTCAATCTGATCCAAATGATAGTAAATCTATATCTGGATATGTGTTCACTCTATGTGGTAGAGCAGTAAGTTGAAAGAGTTTCAAACAGCAAACTATTGCTGACTCAGTCACTTAGGCTAAGTACATTGCTGCTAGTGAGGCTACTAAGGAGGCCATCTAGATGAAGAACTTTATCTCAGAATTGAGTGTGGTTTCATTAGAATTGGATGTGATTTCGAAGATTGAACAACCAGTGCCCCTTTATTATGACAATATTGGGACAGTTGCCTAAGCCAAGGAACCAAGGTCTTATCATAAATCCAAGCACATCCTAAGATGATTCTACCTCATTCGGGAGATAGTCGAGAGACATGATGTGATCGTGGAGCGACTTAATACCAAGAACGATATAGCAGACTCATTCTCTAAGGCCTTATCATTACAATAGTTTGACCGCTACCTTAATTGCATAGGCATCAAGCATAAAAAAGATTGATTTTAGTGTAAGTGAAAGATTGAAAGAATAATACCCTACAAGCCAGTCACATATGAGATGCGATCGGATATTTTCTATCATTTATCTTCCAAACTCATGTAATTGATATTATTATTTAATAAAATAATTTTTTTAATTTATTATATGCTACATCTTATTATTATTTTTTAAGATTATAATGAACCTTATAGGTCTAGGCAATGGTTTAGGGCCATGATGAGATCACGCTAGTAAAATCTAAATTCTTGATAGCCATGACCTAAAATATTCTCAGTTATTGGTTCATTGAGTCAGGGATCAATGATATCGATAAGACTGGCATGTCTTATGTATGCTCAGTGATGTAGGTGGTTGATCTCACAACCTCTTGTGTGGTGATACTAATATAAGAATGTGGGTGCTCATTAGAGAATGAGTTCACTGAATAAATCTATGAGAGAATATCTAAGGAGTCTTATTTATATATCAGCTGATTGTTCTCTAATGAGAATTGTGTAAGTGATCCTTTGATCTGAGATCACTATGGTACCTTGTGTACATGAATTCATATTTTGGTTCACTTTTTAACTTGATTCTCTGATCCTTGTGTGGGGTATTTTGGATGTGCTGAAGTGTGCATGGAGATTGTAAGTGATCAATAAGAGATCAGTCACTCCAAATAAAAGGAGCGAACATCCTATGTGATCTCATAGGTTGATGATTCTAAAAGTCTTTGATCAAAGCAGGATGATAATTAGAAAGAGATTTTTAATGTATCATCAACTAAATCATCACCTTCTAATCAAGATATATTTATATAAGCAATTGGGTTTGATATGATTCCATGCCCACAGCTCATCTGAGATGTTGTTTGACTGAAGGATTGAATTACATGATAACTTACCACTGAAGGATATTTTGATAATTTCAATCAAATTTTATTTCTTTCAGGTAGGTATGACACATTGCTAGACATTAATCTTAACTTGTGAACTCATCAAAATTAAAAGAGTTTAATTCGAGAATTAATTAGGAAGAGTCTTAGTTAATTGAAACTCTTGAGCTGACCTAATCTGATCGGATTAGGATTAGGTCAAGAGTCTGTGTCTACTGTTGGCTAGATTTGGAATCCAATGGATCACACACTTTGAGAGTTATCTTGGTCTGATTAAATTTAGATTTAATATAAATTCTAGGGGTTAATTTGATATACTAGCACGTTGTGTTAGCTCAAGTTTCTAATTAGGTTAAGTTCAAAGTGTTTGAGCTAAACTGAACTTGTTGACTTTGACCTAATTGGATTGGGTCTATTTTAATTGGACTCCTATCCAACTTGAAAGAGTTTCAAGTGTTGAAGAAGACCTTCACGCCACTCAGGTTTCACACCATAAATAAATGCCACCACCTCTCTTTTAGCATTAAGAAGAGGAAGAGTCCTTCTTCCTTAAGACTCTTAACAATCTCATCGATTTTCACTATTTCCTTAATTATCACATGCCAGAAATTAATAAGAGAATTATGGGGTATAGAAAAGGAAGAGTCCTTCTATGTGAAGCCTTTTTTTTTACCACTTAATTCATCAGAGAATTTATTTCTTCGCATGAATGAAATGGAGAACCAAGAGTTGGACCCCTTGGGTCTCTTGACACCTCTTCATTCATTATTTGTATGGGGCACCTCTTATGGGATAAGGGTGGAATTTTGATGAAAAATCAGAGCACTTGGTATGTGATAAGAGGGAAAAAAATTTGAAAAAAATCTGCAAAAAAGATAAAGAAAAATTGGGTGGAAAAGTAGAAAGAAGGGAGGTGTGAAAAATATCAAGTGTGGTGAGCTCATCCTAGGGTTTGATTTTTTCATGTATTGGAGCACAAAATCAAATCCTAGGTTGTGAGACTTCTAGGGAGAATTCTCTTAGCATGATCCTAGTGGTGAAATCGAAGGCAATTGAGCATTAGTGTGATCGTTTTTCGAGTTCGAAGCTGACAGTGTTCTTGTGAAGAAAAGACTGCGGCGATGCACGGATTAGGAAGGACCTTGACCAACTTCCATGTGGATCACCATTAGAGGACTTCTATTTTGGAGTCTCATGGAGATCATGTTCTTACCATACTATTTGTTGAAAAAAATATAATTTTCTATCACTTTGCATGCTTGAATTTTATTTTGTTCGATATCTACAAGATGATTCTAGGGTTTAGATTTTGGTTCGACAGTTTTAATTGTTAAAGCTTTCAATATGCATGTTTAAAAATTTTTAAAATTTATATTCTACTGCATGACTGAAACCCAACAACTTTGAGATGCCTGCTTCAACCCATAAATAGATCTCTGAAGCTTGCACAACTTTGATTCATCTGTGAATATGAACCCTTCAGGTTGTATCATATATACCTCTTCTTCTAGCTCTCCATTACGGAAAGCAATTTTGACATCATTTACCAGATCTCATAGTCAAAGTATGCCGCTATCATAAGCATAATCTGGATGGACTTGAGAATTACTACAGAAGAAAATATCTCATTATAGTCAATACTATAATGTTGATGATATCTCTTAGCAATCAAACGGACTTTATAGGTCTCCACCTTTTCATCTACGTCTCTTTTCATTTTAAATATTCATTTATACTTTATGAATTTAATTTTTTCAGGTGGATCAACAAGTGTCCCTACACTATTGATCTCCATGGACTCCATCTCAAATTTCATGGCCTCAAGCCATTTCTCAGAGTCGGGCCTTTGCATGGCATCCATGTAGGTGATCAGATCCTCATCATTCTCATCAAGTTTAATAGGATCTCTATCCTAAATCAAGAAACTATAATATCTGTCCGACTGATATGGTACTCTATCGGTTCTCCTTAAAGGTACCTCAATAATGGGCTCTATATTTGATCTTATTATATCTGATTCTATATTTCTATTTGTTTGTATCAGTTCTTCTACCTGTCAAACTTCATCAAGTTCAACCTTAGAGGCATCAATTCTTTCACTAAAGAACTTTTTTTCTAAAAAGACTGCCTTATTGCTGATAAAGAATTTTTGTTCTTCAGTAAGGCAAAAAGAATTCCCTTTAGTTTTTTTTGGGTACCCCATAAAATAACACTTATTGGATCTAGGTCCGAGCTTATCGGTCTGTAAATATTTTTACATAAGTCAGACAACTCCAAATCTTAAGATGAGAGAGTATCAGCCTACGTTCAGTCCATATCTCATATGAAATTTTAATGACTGATTTGCTCAGAATATTGTTCAGAATATAGTATGCAGTCTCAAGTGCATAACCCCAAAAAGAGATCGATAGATTCACAAATCCCATTATGGATCGAACCATGTCTAACAGAGTTCGATTTCTCCTTTCTAACATCCCATTATGCTGTGGTATCCTCAGAGGGATCCATTGTGAGAGAATCCCATTCTCTCATAGATATGTCAAAAACTTATTGAAAAGGTGTTTGCCTCCTCGATTTGATCAAAGAATTTTAATACTCTTACCAGTTTATTTTTCTACCTCATTACAGAATCATTTGAATATTTCAAATGATTCAGACTTGTGCTTCATAAGTTAGACATATCCATACCTCGATAGGTCATCAGTAAATATAATGTAGTAATACCCTCCTCTGGCACATATGTTCATAGGTCCACATACATCACTATGTACTACATCTAGAACATCACTAGCTCGTTCATCCTTTCCAGTAAAGGGTGACTTGGTCATCCTTTCAAAAAAATAGAACTCACAGGTTGACAATGATTCACAATCATTGATATTGAGGATTTTCTCTTTAGTTAACCTATATATCCTATTCTTATTTATATGACTGAGCCTATAATGCCACATGTTGGGTATAAAATACCCCCAGCCGAAGTCCTCAACAGAATCAACGACTCCGCCAACAAGGCCGACCTTAAAGGAAGATTTCGTCCGGACTCCTACGAGAGCCGGGCTTCGTCCTCGACTCCAACGGCTGCAGGCAGACTTCGTCCGGACTCCTACGGGAGTCGGGCTTCGTCCTCGACTCCAACGACTGAGGCAGACTTCGTTCGGACTCCTACGGAAGTCGGGCTTCATCCTCGACTCCAACGGCTGCAGACAGACTTCGTCCGGACTCCTACAGGAGCCGGACTCCGCCGACAACTCCGACTTCAAGTTGACTCCGCCCGGACTCCTACGGGAGTCGGGCTCCATCCTCTACATCAACTGTTGGTAAGCCCCGTCCGAACTCCTACGGGAGCCGGACTTCGCCTTTAACTTTGACTACAGGATAACTCCGTCGGACTCCTACGGGAGCCGAACTCCGCCAACAACTTCAACCGCAAGTGGACTCCGCCCGGACTCCTATGGGAGTCGGGCTCCGTCCTCAACGTCAGCTGCCGGTAAGCCTTGTCCGGACTCCTACGGGAGCCGGACTTTGCATCTGATTTCGATTGTAGGGGATTCCACCCGGACTCCCACGGGAGCCGGGCTCCACCCACTACCCCAACCACAAGGAGGACTCCACCCGGACCCCTATGTGGGGTCCGACTCCGACCACAGCGAACTTCAGCCGACAGATCTGCACTCCCAGGCCACAATCACGGCCACGCTTCTGCTACACTTCCTGCGACGTATTCCGCGTAGCTCCACCACTCCCTGACAGGCCACAGTAACGATCGCAGCACTGCTCCACTCCCTACGACGGATTCCACGCGACTCCATTACTACCTGACAGGCCACGATAAACGGCCGCGATCCTGCTCCACCTCCTGCAACGGTTACGCACGATTCTCCCATCTGCTGGCAAGTCACGACGACAAATGCCGCCCCACTTCACGCGGCAGACTCCACGTGGCACGCCCCAGTGATAGCCACGGGTCCATTCCACTACTCTTCGCAGCAAACTCCATCGACCCTGGGCAGCCCACTGCCAGACGGTTACGGATACCGCCATCAATCTGTTATCTTCCTACCTATAAAAAGGAGGACCCAGATATGTTATTCTCTAAGCTCATTTCTTATCTCAAAACTCTGCTGAATTCTCCGTTCGAGCGCTCCATTCTTGTTGAGGCAGAGAACTGACTTGAGCATCAGAGGGTCTTGCCGGAGTAACCCCACCTCCGATTTAGACTTCCCTTGCAGGTCCCGACGGCGACCGTGGCTTCCCCGACTCCAGCTTCTCCGGCGCAAGCGGATTTTTGCACCAACAGGATTGGCGCTAGAGGAAGGGTCCTGAATCTTCGCAATACCCTTGTTCTTAAAGGAGCACTCAACGGATCCACTTCCGGCCATCTTCTCCGGCATTCACTCCTCCTTCCTTCATCTGATGTCTTCTTGTGAGGCCTTTGCACAATTATCTCCGACTATGGTCACCGATGAGGAGTGGCCGGATGACCGGCCTCTGTCGGATTTCGTCAATGCCATCTCGGGGGAATCTCGGCGGGGGACAACCAATATACCAGCTGCATCCCCCAAGCGGCAAAAAGTTGAAGAACCCATAACCTTTACCGAAGAAGACACCCAGGGAGTCCAATTCCCTCATAACGACGCGGTCGTGGTTTCCTTGAATATAGCAAACTACGACATCCGTCGCATTCTCGTCGACAACAGAAGTTCGGCCGACATCTTGTTCTACGACGCCTTTTCAAGAATGTCCACTCTTGGCGGTCATCTGAGACCGATTTACTTCCCCTTGATAGGGTTTACCGGTGACGCCGTTCCGACGGAGGGAATGATAGCTTTGACTGTGACCGCAGGTCAGTATCCAAAGCAGTCTAGGGCTCTGGTGAATTTCTTGGTGGTAAAGGCACCATCAGCCTACAATGCAATCCTTGGCTGACCCGGCCTTAATGCTCTTCGAGCTGTCGTATCGACCTACCATTTGAAACTGAAGTTCCCCACCAGCCAGGGGATTGGAGAGGTCCGGGGAGACCAAGCCCTAGCTAGACACTGCTACAACATCGCCTTGCAAAGAAGCGATCAATCGGACCCCTGTCCTGTCGATGGATTGAATGCTCGCGATGACCTCACTGAAGAGAGGGGGGCCCAATCGAAGATCTAGTACCAATCCCTTTGAATGATGGGAATGCGGATCATGTGGTGCTAGTTGGTTCCAACCTGGGGGAGGAGGTGCGGACGCATCTTATTGATTTTCTACGAAGAAATGCGGAATTTTCACTTGGGTTCCAGCTGACATGCCTGGGATTGACACGGAAGTCATGGAGCATCATCTGGCTGTCGACCCAAAGCATCGACCGACGAAAAAAAAAATCCGGAGCCATGCCCCGGAGAGGCAGAAGGCGATAGCCGAAGAAGTGGATAAGCTTCTTAAGGCCGGATTCATTAAGGAAGTCAATTATCCTGATTGGATTTCCAATGTTGTTTTGGTCAAGAAAGCAAACGGCAAGTGGAGGATGTGTATAGACTTCAAAAAGCTGAATAAGGCTTGTCCAAAGGACAGCTACCCCCTTCCCAGAATTGACCAACTGGTGGATGCTACTTCAAGCCATGAGCTCCTCACCTTTATGGAGCGTTCTCCGGCTATAATCAAATTAGAATGGCGTCGGAAGATGAAGAAAAGGCAGCTTTCATCACTAATCGGGCCTTTACTGCTACAAGGTCATGCCATTCGGCCTCAAGAATGCGGACGCAACCTACCAACGGCTGGTGAACAAAATCTTCAAAGAGCAGATTGGCTGAAACATGGAGGTCTACGTGGACGATATGCTTGTAAAAAGCAGGTCTTCCAGAAATCATGTCGCCGACCTCGAGGAAACCTTTGACGCTCTTCGAAAGTATAGAATGAAGCTGAACCCAACTAAATGCATTTTTGGGGTAACCTCAGGAAAGTTCCTGGGCTTCATGGTATCAGGGCAGGGATTGAGGCCAATCCAGAGAAAATTCGCGCCATCCAAGAGATGACTGCCCCAAAATCGATCAAGGAGGTTCAGTGCCTCACAGGGGGATAGCGGCTCTTAACCGCTTTGTCGTGAGGTCGGCCGAATGATGCTTGCCCTTCTTTCAAACCCTCAAGCAGCCGAAGAACTTCTGTTGGACCTCTGAATGCCAACAGGCATTTGAAGAATTAAAAAGCTACCTTAGCTCACCCCCGCTGCTGGTGAAGCCTGAACCTGGGGAGGAACTATTTTTATACCTGGCGATCTCTCCCACGGCCCTCACGGCCGTCCTTGTCAAAGAAGAAATGAAAGTCCAGCGACCAGTCTACTACATTAGCCGTGCGTTGAGGGACGCCGAGACCAGGTACACCAAATTAGAAAAACTGACCTACGCCTTGTTGATTGCAGCTCGGAGGCTCCGACCCGACTTTCAAGGGCACACCGTGATGCTACTCACTGATCAACCAATCAAGGTGGTTTTGCACCGGGCTGACACCTCCGGAAGAATGGCAAAATGAACAATTGAGCTCACAGAATTTGACATCAACTACAGACCTAGACCAGCAATAAAGGCCCAAATATTGGCAGATTTCGTAGTAGAGTACACCATCTCAGAGGAGGCCGAGCCTAAGCAAGGCGAAGTTGACGACCTGAAGTCTCACCCGAACTCCCCCAACGAAGAGGCCAATCCCTCCGATTGCTTTTGGACCCTCTATGTGGACGGATCTTCCAACATGGCAGTGCGGGTGCAGGCCTGATCTTGGTCAGCCCAGAGGGAGTCATCGCGGAGTACGCTCTGCGTTTCGAGTTTCCCGCAACAAACAATGGAGCGAATATGAAGCTCTGATCGCAGGATTAAGGATCGCCAAAGAGCTGGGAATAGGTCAACTCCGGGTACACAATGACTCCCAACTAGTGGTGGGACAGGTCGGCGGGAGTTTCGAAGCGCGGGAGGACAGTATGGCCAGATACCTTGAGAAGGTAAAGGAGCTCACCCCCGCCTTCAGCAACTTCAGCATTAAACAGATTCCAAGGCTGGAGAATACCAGAGCTGATCTTCTCTCCAAACTGGCGACATCGGCTCCGGCCGAATTGCCCAAAGGCATCCTCTTTGAAGTTCTAAAACACCCGAGTATAGAAGAATCATGGTCCGTAATGGAGGTCGACCATGAGCCCAGCTGGATCGACCCGCTGATAATCTATCTCAGAGATGGAGTCCTCCCCCAGGATGCGAAAGAAGCTCGAAAACTCCAAAATCATGCCTCGAGATACCTCCTTTATGAGGGTAAACTGTACAAGAGATCATACTCCTTGCCCCTCTTAAAATACCTCCGGCCCTCGGAAGCTGACTACGCCTTATGGGAAGTACACGAGGGAGTTTGCGGAAACCATTTGGGAGCCAGGTCTTTATCCCACAAGCTACTCCGCCAAGGATACTACTGGCCAACGATGCATCATGATTCGATTGAATATGTCAAAAAGTGTGACCGATGCCAGAGATATGCCAACGTCCAGAGACAGCCCGCCACCGAGCTCACACCTTTGAGTGCCCCATGGCCTTTTGCACAATGGGGGATGGACATCCTTGGCCCCTTTCCCATGGCGTCTGGACAAAGGAAGTTTCTCCTTGTAGCGATCGACTACTTCACCAAATGGGTTGAAGCCGAACCACTAGCGAAAATCACAGAAGAGAAAGTGCAAGATTTCGTCTGGAAATCAATCGTTTGCAGGTTCGGTTTGCCTAGAACCCTAATCACTGACAATGGGCGGCAATTTGCGAGAGCCAGATTCACCGAATTCTGTGAAGATCTAAACATCTCCCACAACTTCACGTCAGTAGCCCATCCTCAGGCGAATGGCGAAGCTGAGGTGACTAACAGAACCCTTTTGCAGGGGATTAAGACAAGGCTTGAAAAAGCAAAAGAAACTTGGGCGGACGAGCTTTATCATGTGCTATGGGCGTATCGAACTACCCAGAGGTTACCTACGGGGGAAACCCCCTTTGCTTTAGCCTTCGGAACGAAAGCCGTCATCCCGATCGAGCTTAAACTTTCATCGGCATGAGTCGTGGCATTCGACGAACACCAAAATTCACAAAGTCTTAGAGCCAACCTCGACCTGCTGGAAGAAAGACGGGAGATCGCTCAGGTTCGAATGGCAGCCTACAGACAGAAAGTTTTCGATATTACAACGCCCGGGTCAAGAACAAAGCCTTTAAAGCAGGAGATCTAGTGCTTCGACGAGCTGCTGTCTCGCAACCTCAGGACCGGGGGAAACTCTCCCCAAACTTGGAGGGACCTTATGAAGTCAAAGAAGTAGTCCGGCCCGAAACTTATTATCTTAAGGAGCTCGGAGGAACCGACCTTCCATGGCCGTGGAGCTCAGAAAACTTACGGATGTACTACCAGTGACTTCGTTTTAATCGAAAACCGCATATCCACATGTCTTTGGACAATTCAAACAAACTGTATCGAAAACAAAAAGGCAACCTCATAAAGTCGAAGGCCCGGTTCCATTTAGACCGGATGGGGGAGAGGCCTTACAATGCCCATATGTGCCCCCACAGCCCTGTTAGGGATAGGAGGAGAACCTCGCCCTAACTTGAGCAAAGTCGAAGGCCCGGTTCCATTTAGATCGGATGGGGGGAGAGGCCTTACAACGCCCATATGTGCCCCCACAGCCCTGTTAGGGACAGAAGGAGAACCTCGCCCTAACTTGAGCAAAGTCGAAAGTCCGGTTCCATTTAGACCGGATGGGGGGAGAGGCCTTACAACGCCCATATGTGCCCCCACAGCCCTGTTAGGGACAGGAGGAGAACCTCACCCTAACTTGAGCAAAGTCGAAGGCCCGGTTCCATTTAGACCGGATGGGGGGAGAGGCCTTACAACGCCCATATGTGCCCCCACAGCCCTGTTAGGGACAGGAGGAGAACCTCGCCCTAACTTGAGCAAAGTCGAAGGCCCGGTTCCATTTAGATCAGATGGGGGGAGAGGCCTTACAACGCCCATATGTGCCCCCACAGCCCTGTTAGGGACAGGAGGAGAACCTCGCCCCAACTTGAGCAAAGTCGAAGGCCCGGTCCTTTTAGACTGGATGGGGGGAAGGCCCTGCAACGCCCATATGCGCCCCCAAGAGGAAAATCTCGCCCTAACTTAAGCAACTTCGACCGATGGTAAGCCCAGCCCGGACTCCTACGGGAGCCGGGCTCCATCGCCGACATCAACTACGGGACAACCCCGCCCGGACTCCTACGGGAGCCGGTCTCCGCTGACAACAGCAACTGCCGATAAACCTTGTCCGGACTCCTACAGGAGCCGGACTTTGCCTATGACTTTGATTGCAGAAAGACTTCACCCTGACTCCTACGGAAGCCGAGCTCTGTCCACGACGCCAAGGAAGGCTCCGCCCGGACTCCTACGAGAGCCGGGCTCCACCCACAACTCCAACTTCAAGAGGGATTCTCCGTCCGGACTCCCACGGGAGCCGAACTTGGCCTCGACTTCAGCGGAGAAAAAACTCCAAGCAATAAAGGAAGGTAATGGATCGCAACAGTGATGATTGGAAAACAAGCAGCGCGCGAGGGCAACTGAAGCTCGGGTCCCCGAATTCAAGCCCTAGGAGGGACCCCGGGCCCGAATGGCCCCAAGCGAACCTGCAGCCATTGACGAAAAAATGACAACCGGGTATCTTCAAACGGCGTAAAAGTCGAAAAGGAGCTCGACAGATAACAACCCTACATAGACAAAAGAAGTCGTCGATGACCTTAGGACGACATAAAAAAAAGAAGAAAAGGAAGAAGAAAGAGGAAAGGAAAACGAAGAAGCTCGACAAACAACTATTCGATGCAAGATGCAGACAAGGTAGCAAAATCTCCTTTTCATTTAACAAGATATACGTTACAAGTCCCGGTGGGTCAAGAAGAAAAAAAAAAAGAAGAAGAAGATATACATCATTGCAAGCCTCACGAACATGGTTCGGGAAGGATACACCGGAGGCCGCTTCCGGCTCCTCTCCCCGTCTCTGTCCTTCTCAGCTGCATTCTCCAGTGCGTGTAACGGACCTATCGGCTCTCGCCTCGCCTCGCTTCGCTCCATCTCCGAAGTCTCAACCCTAGGGGGAAAAGGGTGGGATAGATTCCCGGGGGCGATAAGGGCAACGGCAGCAGTGACGAAGACCTGTTTCAAGAAGAGCCGGAGTCACCTTGGAGGCAGCGGTGACACCAGAGATATGCTCCATCTCCGAATGCTCCACGACAGCCGCCACCCAAAATATTCCGGCAAGGTCGGCATGCGCTACTTCCACCATCCCCGCAACAGATTTTGCTGCCCCACCGTCGACGCCGACCGCTTCTGGTCCCTCGGCCCCGACGGCATCAAGGATCCACCACAGCTTGTGACGACAGCTCTGCCCTCTTGATCGGTATCACCCCGCCTTGCTACTTCGAAATTCTCGGGCAGAATAATTTTACCGGCGGCCCCCATTATTAAACCCCTGTTGTTAAAGGAATTCTTCCTTGAGCCCCCTTTAAGACGATGGAGATCCTCACCGGCCGCCGTTCTCCTCCTCGCCTTCCTCCAAGCCCTAGACATCCCTTCGAGAACGGCCTCCGGGGTAGAGGACATGGTGTGGAAACCCTCAGAGAAGAATTGGGGGGCTGAAGAAGGCAAGGACTAGTGCGAGGGAGGTAGCTGAGTAGCTAGGCTCTCAGGCGAAAGAAAGGTACCGTCCTATCGACAGGATGAAGCCACGAAGGGAGATTAGGGGGTTTAAATAGCCGACGGATCCTAGCGCAGTTATGGCGGCGGATGTTCCTGGGCCAATTGGTGCGTGCCACGTGTCCCGCATGTCCCCCTCACTGCTATCGAGGGTTGATCGTTCACAAATTTTCGTAGCATGATGCTTGGGATCGCGTTCCGACGGGGGTTCCGAAAAGACTCTTCAGGTCACCTTCACCGAAAAATGGGCTCTGACGTACACACATTAAAGGCCAAAATATCTGGGGGTGGCAGTGCACGGGATTCGAAGGGACGGCTTCGGCTGTGCCCATCTCTCTGTACTTCCTTCGTTCGAAATTCAAACTCGGAAGTAGGGAGACTGGTGTTGGGTATAAAATACCCCCAGCCGAAGTCCTCAACAGAATCAACGACTCCGCCAACAAGGCCGACCTTAAAGGAAGACTTCGTCCGGACTCCTACGGGAGCCGGGCTTCGTCCTCAACTCTAACGGCTGCAGGCAGACTTCGTCCGGACTCCTACGGGAGCCGGGCTTCGTCCTCGACTCCAACGGCTGCAGACAGACTTCATCCGGACTCCTACGGGAGCCGGACTCCACCGACAACTTTGACTTCAAGTTGACTCCGCCCGGACTCCTACGGGAGCCGGGCTCCGTCCTCAACATCAACTGCTGGTAAGCCCCGTCCGAACTCCTACGGGAGCCGGACTTCGCCTTTAACTTTGACTACAGGATAACTCCGCCGGACTCCTATGGGAGCCGAACTCCGCCAACAACTTCAACCGCAAGTGGACTCCGCCCGGACTCCTATGGGAGCCGGGCTCCCTCCTCAACGTCAGCTGCCGGTAAGCCTTGTCCGGACTCCTACGGGAGCCGGACTTTGCATCTGATTTCGATTGCAGGGGATTCCACCCGGACTCCCACGGGAGCCGGGCTCCACCCACTACCCCAACCACAAGGAGGACTCCGCCCAGACCCCTACGTGGGGTCAGACTCCGACCACAGCCGAACTTCAGCCGACAGATCTGCACTCCCAGGCCACAATCACGGCCACGCTTCTGCTACACTTCCTGCGGCATATTCCGCACAGCTCCACCACTCCCTGACAGGCCGCAGTAACGATCGCAGCACTGCTCCACTCCCTACGATGGATTCCACGCGACTCCATTACTACCTGACAGGCCACGATAAACGGCCGCGATCCTGCTCCACCTCCTGCAACGGTTATCGTACGATTCTCCCATCCGCTGGCAAGTCACGACGACAAATGCCGCCCACTTCACGCGGCAGACTCCACGTGGCACGCCCCAATGATAGCCATGGGTCCATTCCACTACTCTTCGCAGCAAACTCCGCCTGATCCTGGGCAGCCCACTGCCAGACGGTTACGGATACCGCCATCAATCCGTTATCTCCCCTGCCTATAAAAAGGGGGACCCAGATATGTTATTCTCTAAGCTCATTTCTTATCTCAAAACTCTGCTGAATTCTCTGTTCGAGCGCTCCATTCTTGTTGAGGCAGAGAACTGACTTGAGCGTCGGAGGGTCTTGCCGGAGCAACCCCACCTCCGGTTTAGACTTCCCTTGCAGGTCCCGACGGCGACCGCGGCTTCCCCGACTCCAGCTTCTCCGGCGCAAGCGGATTTTTGCACCAACACCACAGATAGGTATCCACGATATTATCCATTCTAGAACGTTTGTTCGATGTGTACATTATACTAACAGATTGTGATAATGTGTAAATGCCATATTTCAATTATCCATGCATAATGTAACACCATTCATAATGATATCATAGTAATTTTAAAAAAAAAAAAATTATAACCATCTTTGACCAAAAGACCCCTAGAAATAACATTCATAAGGAAAGATGTATAATAATGACAGTCATCTAAAATAATGATATTTGAATTGAGAGTAAGCTGAACTTTTTCTACAGCCAGAATTGGAACAACTCTTCCATCTCTAATATTCAAGAATCGTTCACTCTTCTCAAATTCTCTACTAACTTGAAGTTTCTATAATGAATTACAGATATGAATTGAACTTTCGGTATCTAATATCCAGATAGTAGTATCACAGATAGAGAAATTATTATGTGTTATCATATAAGTATCTGTTGCCCAGCTATGCAACCCAAGAGGGGGGGTGAATTGGGTTTCTAAAAATTTTAGACTTAATTAATTACTTATGATGAACAAGACAAAGATTTTAATTCAATATTAATTACCTAAAGCAGGAATGCAAGGATATAATAAAGAAATAAAGTGAAGCGATAAAGCACACCACAAACACAAGGATTTATAGTGGTTCGGTGCCAACCTTGTACCTACATCCACTCCCTAAGCTCCTACTTGGGAATTTTCAATCCACTATACTTGTATTCAACCCGAATACAAACGTCAGAAACTCCGACACTAGCTATCACAAGCTAGTCTACTTATTTTCGGGTACAAGTCAACCCAAAACACTCCGATTTCAGGTTCGGATCAACCTTTCCTTGTTTTGGAAATCCTCCAAAAATAAGAATAATTACTTACAAGAGTAAGAAAATTTAGAGCACAAATTAATACAATAACAGCTCCTTAAATGAGCGAATATAACAATAAAAATACTTTACTCAAATGAAGAAATCCTTTTTGAATTTTCTCAAGGTGGATGAACGCTTGAATGAATGCTTGAGAAGAGGATGATCGTTGATTGAAGATCTCTTGAAGGCTTTGAACGATCTCTAGATCAAGGTTGAAACAATAGGCGTGACAAATCCTCTCTTTGAATGCTCTTGAATCTCTTTCACAATCTCTCGTGTGGATTTTGGATCCTCTTTTCTTTTTCTCTCAAATATCTCTTTGATCACTTCGTGTATATTTTGGATCCTCTCAATGAATTTGATCTCTCGTTTGATCTGTCGATTGATCTGCTTTGATCTTTTTCAATCTGCAATTTCTTTCACCATTTGAAACATTTTATAGCATTAGAAGCAAGAGAAAATAATTTAGGCAGATAAAGAGCCGTTAGAGCAATTTTAGGAAGCATAAAAGGTAATTAAAATGGGCAAAAAAATAGTCATTGCTGATATTTTCCACCGCAGGGGTCGACTCATGAGTCGACTCATGCTTCAGGAGTCGACTCATGAGTCGACTTCTGTTGCAAAGACAGAAACATGGATTTCTGGAAATTCTTGGCTCAAATCAGCAGGGGTCGACTCATGAGTCGACTCATGCCTTGTGGGTCGACTCATGAGTCGACTCACAGGTCGTGCCAAGCCAGAAAACTAGCGTGCCATGGGAATTTTTTTGCGTGCCAATCAGCTCATAGTGCCATGAGTTGACTCATGAGTCGACTCATGCACTTCAAACCTTCATAACTTCAAAAATATAAGTCCAAAAATAATAAATTTTCATCAATAGTTTACAAATTATTTGTTCTACCAAATGGTACTATCAAATCAGGATTTTAGTAAATTATGATTTTGCCCTTGAAGAGCATAAGGACTTTATCAATTTAAAATTATTTGTATCCCTTCAATCTGCTTTGTAATCATCAAAATCAATCTAGGAGCAACAATCTTTCCCTTTTTGATGATGACAAAACATTTGAATAAAAGCATTTATGTGAATACATTAATTTCAAAAGAATGCATTATAGGTGTATATGCTTGAAAAGAGTATGATTCTTTTGGTATGTGAATATAAATGGTCATATGCAAAAATAGTTTGTCCATTTTCATAAAGATTTGAAAAGAGTATTAGATCATTTTGAGTTTAAGATATATCAGAGCAAGAGAAAAATAAATTTTGCAATGTATCAGAGCAAGAAAAATAATTTTTACAATGTTATCAGAAAAGATTTTATAATGTATCAGAGAAAATTTCACATTGTATCAGAGCAAATTTTATAATGTATCAGAGCAAGTTAAAAAAAATTTTAGGATGTATCAGAGTAAGTTAAATTTCTTAAGATGTATCAAGGTAAATAAAATTTCAAAAGATGTATCAGAGCAAGTTTGAATTTTGAAGTATATCAGAGCATATTTAAATTTTTAAGTAAATCAAAGCATATGTAAATAAGTAATTTAAAAGTTACATAATTGCATTGTACTTAGCATTGTACTTTTGATATTGTTCTGATATTGTTCTTTAAATTCTTCAATTCATTCATTAATTTCTCATAATTTGTAGTTTCGCTTTTGATGGGTTGCTTTTTCTTTAATTGCTCATAATTGAATTTCTTTTTGTTTAATTTCTGTTTGATGCCAAATTTCTCATAATTTAGGATTTTGCTTTTAGGGTTTTGCTTTAGATGAGTTACTTTTTGTTTAATTTCTCAAATTTTTGCTTAATTTCTTCCCCCTTTTTTTTATTTTTTTATTTTTTTATTTTTTGTAAAATTTTTTTCAATTTTTGTTTAATTTCTCCCCCTTTTTGACATCATCAAACATGGTTAACTCTTCCTTTTTCTGAAACATTCTTTAATTTCTCCCCCTTTAGAGTTTATCACAGATGTTTGCTCCCCCTTAATATAGCAATAATCAACAGCAAACAACAACAAAGAGAAGACAATATTTCAACAAGGAGAATATATATAACCAAAATATGATCAACATCATTACAAAAGGTAGAAATATAAGTAAAAGATGATTCCATTAAAACCATAATTGTTTCATTACAAGGTTCTTATTATAAAAATTAACCAGCTAATCGTCAATACATGGCCCCCAGATACAGATCCTAGAACAAGACACTAACACCTAGGATCTAGTAATGATCAAGACAAGTCAAGGATCGGAGTCATCAGATATGGTATGAGAAGCTGATGGATCAGAAGTGCGTCCTCTACCCCGTCTGCCTCTGGAACGAGCAGGAGAGCGAGATGAACTGGGTGGCTGAGTACGCTGAGATGCTAAGGACTGAACAGAAAGGGTGAGTCTGATAGAATCAAGTACGTTCAGTGCTCTGGAAACAGATTGAAGTAGAGCAGTGAACTGAGTGGTAGCATGCTCACTCGATCCTCGGATTTCTTTCCTCAGCAATTCATATCCACCCTCTAGTGCTCCTCTGAGCCTGCCAACCTCTGCAGTGAGGTCTGTGACCTCAATAGTAGACTCTTGTGACTGAGGATGGGCCAATGCAAGGACTTGCCCCTGCAAGTCAAGAACTCTACCAGTCAATCTCCAGACAGTGTCCTCAAGCTGCTGAATCCGGATGGACTGATCTGAAATCATCTGAAATAAAGTGGAGATGTGGGGAGTAATGGTCTGATCAGAAGAAGTAGCTCCAGGTGCAAAAGAAGTACTACTCCACTGGTTAGACAGCAAAGAAGCCACACGCTGTGAAATATGCTCGATCTGATCGTCAGCCAGTCTGAACTCTGATGGAGGTGCTCTGCTCTCTGGCTGATACACTGGTGTGGGCATCCTAGTAAACTCTGAAGGGTCAGCCTCTGTATCAGGAATGAACTGGATATTTGGTGATGCTGCCCTGAAGTCATGTACAGGAGATGATGGACCTTCTTCTTCTGCTCTGCCTTTAGTTCTGTCTTCAGCTCTATCTTCAGTTCTTTCCTCAGCCCTCTCCTCAGCTCTCTCGATCCAACCACCATCAGTCTTTGTAAATCCCATTCGGTGCAGGCTGTGTTGGTTGAAAGTATCCACATGAGATAGCTTGGTAGGTGCCTCCCCCTCACAGCTAACTCCAAACCTCCTAAATACTCTAGTAAGGGCCATACCATAAGGCAAGTGTGCCTTGGATCTGTTCATGGCCTCTATCATAAGTGCAGGGAGGTTCAGGGGGGTCTGAGTGATGACATGAAACATGGCACATACATCTCTGCTGGAAAGTAAGTCATGTCTACCACTCCTAGGAAAGAAGAGCTTTGTTACCATCTGATGCAGGACCCTCATCTCAATGGACAAAATCTTTGCTTCCAATTTGTTTAAACTTCCTGAATAGGTTTCTCCTAGAATAATTCTGATCCCCTCTTCTTTAATTGGGAGTTCCATATATGAGTATCCTTCACTAGGCAACTGAAGTATTTCTCCCAATATCCTAGAATCCAAGCAGATATCAATTCCCTTGACAGTTGAAGTCACTGACCCATTTCCATAAAGTAGGTTCTGGTAGAATTCTCTAACTAGGTCAACATAGGTGACTTCTTTAAGGGAGCAGTAGAGTTCCCATCCTTGGTTTTTAATCTTAGTTGCAAAAGCAAAGCCCTCTTTTTCAAAGAACCGAAAATCTATATTCTTTCCGATTTTGACTTTTCTATCAGAAAGAGAATTCTTACTGGGGCTTAGGAAGGATTGAGGGAGACCTTGATCAGATACTGAAGCTGGAGTAGGAGCAGTTGAAGACTGAGCATGCCTTTTCTTTCGGACAATTTCTTCAGGCTCACGGATTGACTTTCTTCTTTGGGGAAGTTTCATCTTTGGAGCCATATTCAATATATTAGCAGGCAAAGGGACTTGGATGAACACTTGATTGAGTGGAGGAGGGATCACAAGAGAGTAAAGAAGGATTTTGGTGGAGAAAAGAAGTGGATTTTGGAAGTTCGGTAAAGTGCTAGGGCACGTTCCAACCGCGCCAAGCAATGCGAGAAAACACAAAAAATCCCTTTCTAAGGTGGCGATTTTTGGTGGAGAGAAGGAGGGAGAATTGCTTCGAATTTGATCCTTGGATTTGGAACAAAAAGAATTGGAGAAAACGGCTTTTGGAAGGAAGACGATGAGAAGATGAGTCGTCTCACAAACAGGGTCCCTTATAAAAACAATGAACCCGTTTGAAGTTGGTGGGATTTACAAGTTTGCCATTGAGTCGACTCATGGGGGTCGACTCATGAAGTTCAGAAAATCAGGAAAAATGTGAATAAATTCCAAAAAAATTCGAAATTTTGGGAGAAGGAGTTTTGCTCAATGATAAGTTTTTAGAATGATAAATTTGAGCTTTTGGGACCAGGATAGATGTTGGAAATTGAGCTCTAAGAGTTTTTGACATCAATTCTTTGGAAATTGAGAAATTTTAGGCATATGGATCTAGAATTCCTAAATTTCTCCTAATTTCACAGAATCTATCCTCACTAAGGGCCTTTGTAAAGCTATCAGCTAATTGATTTTCAGTGCAAACATATTCAAAAATTATATTTTTATTTTGAACATGTTCTCTTATAAAATGATGTCTTATTTCAATATGTTTGGATCTTGAGTGTTGAATTGGATTTTTAGATAGATTTATGGCACTTGTGTTATCACATCTTATTGGTGTTTCATTAAGTTTGATTCCAAAATCTTCGAGTTGTTGCTTAATCCACAAGATTTGAGCACAACAACTTCCGGCTGCAATGTATTCGGCCTCAGCCGTAGACAGTGCCACCGAATTTTGTTTCTTGCTAAACCATGAGATTAGGTTAACTCCAAGAAATTGGCAAGTTTCACTTGTGCTTTTTCTATCTAATTTACATCCAGCAAAATCAGCATCTGAATATCCTAATAAATCAATTTGTGAGTCCTTAGAGTACCATAACCCTAGAGTTTGAGTATCTTTTAAGTATCTAAGGATTCTTTTAACAGCATTCAAATGAGATTCTTTAGGATTAGATTGATATCTAGCACATAAGCAAACACTAAACATGATATCAGGCCTACTTGCAGTTAAATATAGCAATGAACCAATTATACCTCTGTAGTATTTTAAGTCTACGCTTTTACCTTCATCATCCTTGTCAAGCTTACTTGAGGGACTCATTGGTGTGCCAATTGGTTTGCAGTTCTCCATTCCAAATCTTTTGAGTAGTTCCTTGGTGTACTTGCTTTGGGTGATGGAGATTCCCTCTTTTGATTGTTTAATTTGGAGTCCGAGGAAGAAGGTGAGTTCTCCCATCATGCTCATCTCGAACTCCCCCTGCATAAGCTTAGCAAAGTCTTGACAAAGGGATTCATTAGTAGACCCAAAAATTATGTCATCAACATAAATTTATATAATTAGCATATCATTTTGATTTCTTTTAATAAATAGGGTTGTATCTACATTACCTCTTGTAAAACCATTATTTAGTAGAAATTTGCTTAGCCTTTCATACCATGCTCTAGGTGCTTGTTTTAATCCATATAAAGCTTTATTTAATCTAAAGACATGATTAGGAAAAGCATGATTTTCAAATCCAGGGGGTTGTTCTACATATACTTCTTCAGTAATATATCCATTTAAAAATTACTTTTAACATCCATTTGAAATAACTTGAATTTCATAAAGCAAGCATATGCAAGTAGAAGTCTAATTGCTTCTAATCTAGCAACAGATGCAAAGGTTTCATCAAAATCAATTCCTTCTTCTTGATTATATCCCTTAGCAACCAGTCTTGCTTTATTTCTAATTACATTTCTAAGCTCATCTAATTTGTTTCTAAAGACCCATTTTGTGCCAATTATTGAATAATCTTTAGGTCTTGATACTAAGGTCCAAACATTATTTCTTTCAAATTGATTAAGTTCCTCTTGCATTGCATTAATCCAATTTTGATCATTCTCAGCTTCTTCAAAAGTTTTAGGTTCAAGATGAGATACAAAAGCACAATGATTAACTACATCTCTAAGTGAAGAACGGGTTTTTACCCCATGCATAGGATCATCAATAATTAACTCCTTAGGGTGGTTGTGAACATACCTCCATTTCTTGGGTAGGTCATTTGTACCTTGAGGTTGTTCTTGAATTTCTTCACCTTTCTCATTTTGTTCGTCTTCTTGATCCTTGTCTTCTGGAGTTGCTAAATCTTTTAGAGTGATCTCCTTCATACCTTCTATTAGTGGATCTGCATCATCAACACCCTCATTCTTCCTTGAAGAAGATCGTTAGATTCATCAAAAACAACATGTATGGACTCCTCAACTACTAAAGTTCTTTTGTTGAAAACTCTAAATGCTTTACTAGTGGAGGAGTAACCTAGAAAGATTGCTTCATCTGATTTTGCATCAAATTTACCAAGTTTTTCTTTGCCATTATTTAATACAAAACATCGGCAACCAAAAACATGAAAATATGCAATATTTGGTTTTCTTCCTTTCCAAAGTTCATAGGGGGTTTTCTTTAAAAATTGTCTAATCAAAGCATAATTTAAAATGTAACATGCTGTGTTAATTGCTTCCGCCCAAAAATATCTTGGAAGGTTGCTTTCACAAAGCATGGTACGGGCCATTTCTTCTAAGGTTCTGTTTTTCCTTTCAACTATCCCATTCTGTTGGGGTGTCCTAGGAGCAGAGAAGTTATGGCCAATTCATTTTCATCACAAAAATTTTCAAAGTCTTGATTTTCAAATTCAGTTCCATGATCACTTCTAATATTTTGAATTGAAAATCCTTTTTCATTAGTGACTTTTCGATAAAATTTAGTGAAAGTATGAAAAGTTTCATTTTTGTGTGCCAAAAAGAAAACTCAAGTAAAACGAGAGTAATCATCTATTATTACAAGCCATATCGTTTTCCTCCTAGACTAGTGGTTCTAGTTGGTCCAAATAAGTCCATATGTAAGAGCTCTAAAGGTCTAGAAGTTGAAACAGTATTTTGGATTTAAATGAAACTCTAGTTTGTTTATCTAATTGGCATGCATTACAGATTCTATCCTTTTCAAAATTCAATTTTGGCAAATCGAGAACTAATTCTTTTTAATTAATTTTGAAAGAGAATGCATGCTAATATGTGCAAGTCTACGATGCCACAGCCAACTAGTCTCATTAGTTTTAGCATTTAAGGAAACTAGGCATTGCATGTCTAATTTAGCTAAATCATTCAAATCTACCATATAAATATTGCCATGCCTATGTCCTATAAATTTAATACCATCGTTAATAGGACTAGTCACAATGCAAACAGATGATTCAAAAACTACTTTATACCCTTTATCACAGAATTGACTAATGCTAAGTAAGTTATGCTTTAAACCTTTAACCAATAAAACATTCTCAATGTAATTGGAGGGAGTGATACCAATGTTACCTATTCCGATGATCTTTCCTTTGCCATTATCTCCAAAGGTGACCATCCCTCCATCCTTAGCATCAAGCGTGATGAATTGTGATTCATCACCAGTCATGTGTCTCGAGCATCCACTGTCAAGATACCATTTCTGTTTCCTTCTTGGGATGCTAGACACACCTGCAAGCAAAGGTCAAGTTTCTGTCTTAGGTACCCAAGCTTTCTTGGGTCCTTTCAGGTTAGTCAAGATGGTTCCTTTTGGAACTCATATTTTCTTTGTATTTGCATATTTGTTAATAAGACATATGTATGATTTATGTCCTATTCTTCCACATTTGAAACAAGAAGTATTTGTAGACTTGTTACTTGAATAATTTACATAAATATCCTTCAGAAATTTTTGTTTCTTCAGAGGTTTATAGCCAAGTCCAGCCTTATCATATATAGCTTTCTGATTATCAAGGATCATATTTAGTTTGTTTGAACTTAAGGTGAACTTATCTACGATAGATTTCAGTTTGTTAATTTCATTCTTTAAGTTTTGATTCTCTTGAATTAAGGTGGATTTTTCAAATGAAAGGTTTTCAGCTTGTTTTACTAAGGACTGATTTTTCAATTTCAGTTCTTTGTTTTTCTTCCCTAGTTTCTTTAATTCATCAATTGAATCATAGAAAGCTTCATGCAATTCTTCAAAAGTAAATTCACTAGTGGATTCAGAAGTTACCTCATTCTCGTGTGCCATCAGGCACAGGTTGGCTTGTTCTGTTGAGGTTTCCTCGTCGGAGCTTGAGTCATCACTCGCACTCCAGGTCGCCATCATTGCTTTCTTTTTGAACTTTTTGGGACCTTTCTTCAGTTGTGGACATTCGGATCTGAAATGTCCTGGCTTCTTGCACTCGTAGCATATAAGGGATTGATCTTTCTCTTTTTCTTTGCTTTGTTTCCCTTTTGTGAATTTCTTTCTCATCCCCTGTTTCTTTTTTCTTAGAAACTTCTTAAATTTTCGGATGATGAGTGCCATCTCTTCATCCTGTTCTTCATCTTCAGTGTCATCCGTTTCATAATCAGGCGAAGTTGTGGATTTGAGGGCAATGGTTCTTTTCTTTTTGACTTCATCCTCTTGATGTTGCTTCATGCTAAGTTCATGAGTCATCAAGGATCCAAGAAGCTCTTCTAGAGGTAGAGTGTTCAAGTCCTTTACTTCTTGGATGGCAGTCACTTTGGCTTCCCAAGTTCTAGGCAATGACCTGAGAATCTTCCTTACAAGCTCACTGTTAGTATAAGATTTGCCAAGACTCTTCAAACCATTAATTATATCAGTAAAACGAGTAAACATAGCAGTTATGGACTCATCATGCTCTATTTTAAACAATTCATATTTATGTACAAGCATGTTTATTTTAGACTCTTTTTCTTGATTTGTTCCCTCATGGGTTACTTCTAACCTATCCCATATTTCTTTAGCAGATGCACAAGTAGAAATGCGATTAAATTCACTTGCATCTAGTGCACAATAAAGAACATTTATGGCTTTGGCATTTAATTGTGCCAATTTTTTGTCAACCTCATCCCATTCTTTCTCGAGTTTGGTTGATTCCTTACCATCTATAATCTTGGTGGGTGTGTGAGGACCGTTCACTATGATACTCCACATATCATAGTCGAGTGCTTGTATGAATATCTTCATCCGAGCTTTCCAATAGGTATAATTAGACCCATTGAAAAGTGGAGGTTGGTTTGTAGATTGCCCCTCGGTTAGACAAGTACCGACATGGGTTGCCATAGGTCTTTGGCTCTTTGATTGTTAGATCAAAGAAGGGCTAGAGCACCGGGCTCTGATACCACTTGTTGCCCAGCTATGCAACCCAAGAGGGGGGGTGAATTGGGTTTCTAAAAATTTTAGACTTAATTAATTACTTATGATGAACAAGACAAAGATTTTAATTCAATATTAATTACCTAAAGCAGGAATGCAATGATATAATAAAGAAATAAAGTGAAGCGATAAAGCACACCACAAACACAAGGATTTATAGTGGTTCGGTGCCAACCTTGCACCTACATCCACTCCCCAAGCTCCTACTTAGAAATTTTCAATCCACTATACTTGTATTCAACCCGAATACAAACATCGGAAACTCCGACACTAGCTATCACAAACTAGTCTACTTGTTTCTCGGGTACAAGTCAACCCAAAACACTCCAATTTCAGGTTCGGATCAACCTTTCCTTGTTTTGGAAATCCTCCAAAAATAAGAACAATTACTTACAAGAGTAAGAAAATTTAGAGCACAAATTAATACAATAACAGCTCCTTAAATGAGTGAATATAACAATAAAAATACTTTACTCAAATGAAGAAACCCTTTTTGAATTTTCTCAAGGTGGATGAACGCTTAAATGAATGCTTGAGAAGAGGATGATCGTTGATTGAAGATCTCTTGAAGGCTTTGAACGATCTCTAGATCAAGGTTGAAACAATAGGCGTGACAAATCCTCTCTTTGAATGCTCTTGAATCTCTTTCACAATCTCTCGTGTGGATTTTGGATCCTCTTTTCTTTTTCTCTCAAATATCTCTTTGATCACTTCGTGTATATTTTGGATCCTCTCAATAATTTAATCTCTCGTTTGATCTGCTGATTGATCTGCTTTGATCTTTTTCAATCTGCAATTTCTTTCACCATTTGAAACATTTTATAGCATTAGAAGCAAGAGAAAACAATTTAGGTTGATAAAGAGCCGTTAGAGCAATTTTAGGAAGCATAAAAGGTAATTAAAAAGGGCAAAAAAATAGTCATTGCTGATATTTTCCACCGCAGGGGTCGACTCATGAGTCGACTCATGCTTCAGGAGTCGACTCATGAGTCGACTTCTGTTGCAAAGACCAGAAACATGGATTTCTGGAAATTCTTGGCTCAAATCAGCAGGGGTCGACTCATGAGTCGACTCATGCCATGTGGGTCGACTCATGAGTCGACTCACAGGTCGTGCCAAGCCAGAAAACTAGCATGCCATGGGAATTTTTTTGCGTGCCAATCAGCTCATAGTGCCATGAGTTGACTCATGAGTCGACTCATGCACTTCAAACCTTCATAACTTCAAAAATATAAGTCCAAAAATAATAAAATTTTCACCAATAGTTTACAAATCATTTGTTCTACCAAATGATACTATCAAATCAGGATTTTAGTGAAATTACAATTTTGCCCTTGAAGAGCATAAGGACTTTATCAATTTAAAATTATTTGTATCCCTTCAATCTGCTTTGTAATCATCAAAATCAATCTAGGAGCAACAGTATCTCATCCAGCAATCATTTGCTGATTTCTCTTCCAAGATATATCCATTTCTGTCTGACTCTGATCTGCCTTAGACTGCTTAAGATCAGCATGGTAGTTTTACACCTTATATTTTCTTCCTCTCTTAGAGAATCGATGCCCTATTAAGGATAAATCCTCAAGTGTGTCAAAGGACTTATTCAATATTTGAAGTATCTTCTTTGGTCAAGCATCAATGAATTTATAACTAAATTCATCACTCATAATAGCCCTCATTATGCAATATACTGTCATACAGTCATTGAGCCACTTTCGATAAGTATCTCTAACCATCGCATCAGCATTGGATGCGGTACTTCAGGTGTTGGATCTGCAATCATATATAAGATCCTCTCATGCTCGAAAACTATTCTCAACTTTCGATACTAATTATCAAAATTATATCCCATAAACTTATCACTGTCGAATAGTGATTGGAGCAATAAACTACTAGCCATCACTAAAAAAAAAAATGAAAGACCTATTAGTATATGAATTATTTAATCCTAAATATTTAGACTTTAGTCTAAAGGTCCTTCCACTATTTTATATGAATCGGTAGCCTCAACCTCCAATTTGAGAAATTATTTTAATTTCTTAGTAGATACTAGAATTCATACAGACTGTATACAAGCCTAACTATGGCCGGTCAATCCATGTGCATCTATGGGTAGGTTCTTAACCAATTATTTTTTTAAACAACATCTAGTAATTAATTTTATCTTAGATTTTGTTTCAGTAGACTAAGACCTTCATTGAAAATTTTGGTTAGGTCCAATGATTAACATGACCATACTCAGTCAGTCTAACTAACAAACGATTAGGCTCGACTATGATCAGTCAACCTGACCACCCATCAAAGAGATATGACTAAGCTATCATATAATGAATAATAATTTCAATATCTAAATAGACACCAGGCTTATGGGTCTGTAATGCTTACCTAGACTATTGGACCCATTATCATCTACTTTAATGGGAGGCTATGATCTAGTTATCCCCATAACTAGCTCATTTTATGGACCTAATAATTTAAAAAATTTGATTTTAATGGTTTGAGAAGTAACTGACCGACGAATCTTAAATCTTTCCACTGACTTCACCAAGTCATTTAATTGGACTAGAGACAAGCTGGTTGAAAACGGCACCTAATTCAGTCAAACTAATTTAATGATTTAAGAATAAAAGAAGAGATTAACTGGTAAGTCATAAATCCTTTCATTGACTTTAGCAAGTCATGAAAAGGACAAGAGACAAGTTTGATCAAGAGAGATCTAAATCAGTCACATTGATTTAGCTTAATGGCATTAGTCAGCTTGAATCAATTAGTGACCTAATCAAAACATAATCTATCGTATTGGCCAAATAAGTGAGATTGGTGGGAGGGTCTACCTCGGCTTGCTTTAGACACCATTGAAATGGCTAGATAAGCAGACTACCAATTAAAAACCACCGATCATATGGCCAAGCAATATTGCCAAATTTACCTTAGACACCAATGAAGGGAAGAGAAACTATTTCTCTTCGAATTGTTCGGGTTGTATCTAAAACTTTTCTACAAATCTATATGAATAAGGATCAAATCCTTACCTAATTAGCTGTAGAACTAGAGATCAAATCTCCAATAATCTGAAATAAACCTTTGTAGAGGCCTAAAAGTGCAGACTCTCTACTTCGCATGCATGCCAGACAACACAGGAAAGCGAGATGAACTCTGATCAAATCAAATTTGCAACCCAACTAAATGAAGGAGGAGAGGTACTGGTGTGATGCCTCACACTAGCAAAAGGGATGCCTAAGGTGGACCCACGATAAGGGAGAGATGGGCGGCAATGATGGGGAGACGCCAAGGAAGGGAGGAGGGAAGGAGCTCCCTCTTCTTATGCCTCTCTCTCTTTTTCTCTCTTCTCTCAATCTGATTTATTTCTTATGCATCCATGGGTAGAGACCCTCTCTATTTATAGATGATTCTCATAACCCAATAAGTATAAGACTCCTAATTCAAACATGCTTTGAATCAGTTCAATACTCATGAAAGAAGAGCTCCTATATGAGATAGAATTGGAACCACACAAGGCACCCACAATGCACCTATTCCCACACCCATATGGGATGTCCACAACCAGCACCATTCTAGATACTGGTCACCCCAAGTGAGAGGAGAATCTCAATGCAAGTAAGATTCCTAATATCTCATCCAAAAAGGGTCCGATTCGAATCTAATTTGAAGCTAGTTTGAAATAATTTCAAAAGACTGTCAATCCCAAATTCTTTAGGACTTTTATATCAAGTCTAACTTAAAATTTTGAACCCAATTAGCTTAATTAATTTAGATCTAATTTAAAATTAATTAGTACTTAAATTCAATCTCTTATATGTCCCATGGATCATAGATCAAAAACTGTTCATCTTTGGGATCAAACCTAAACCTCATATGTAGTGCTAGCTAGACATAGTCAACTCTTCAATCCTGTTTGATCCATAACTTAATTCTCAATCAATTTAGCTTATATGTTCAATCAAGTCAAGTACTTTTAAATTTGACACATAAACATAGGCTAATACTTTTCTATGATGTCTGACTTGTGTGCTTGACTCTATAGGTTCAAACACTAAGCCGGTAGCACAGAAACCGATTTCTGCATTAATCGAGATACCATCTATCAATGATTCTCGATGTCCAGATTGTTAGATGTTTATCCTAGAAGTCAATATAGCTGACACATTATAATAAAGCTAAGATATAATTTTATATTTAATACATTGATTTGATCAATAAGAAGACAATTTTTTTTTTTCATTCAAGTGTGATGTGCCCTTGAATCATCCATGATATTAATATTTTGATACATATTCTCAAAGTATTGAGAATTAGATACATGTATTTAATTTTTAAATACTTTTGATTACAGTATTGTTGGGTATAAAATACGCCCCAGTCGAAGTTCGTGATGGGAGTAACCCCCCGAGGATCCAACTGACTTTCGACCTCTGGCAACATCTCTTCAAACGTCCCGAGCGGTCGAGCCTCCACCACACTCCCAAGTTTTGCCGACGGGCAGGACCCCGCCAGCGTCAACTGGATTCTTCATGACGTCCGGACTCCTATGGGAGCCGGACCTCACCCACGACTTCATCTGCAGACTCCATCCGGACTCCTACGGGAGCCGGACCTTGTCCACGGCTTCAGCTGCAGGTAAACTCCGTCTGGACTCCTACGGGAGCCGGACCTCATCCATGACTCCAGCTGCAGGTAAACTTCGTCCGGACTCCTACGGGAGTCAGACTTTGTCCGGACTCCTACGGGAGCCAGACTTCATCCCTGACTCTAATTGCAGGAAAACTTCATCCGGGCTCCTACGAAAGCCAGACCTCGCCCACGACTTCACCTGCAGATTCCGTCCGGACTCCTACGGGAGCCAGACCTCGTCCACGGCTTCAGCTGCAGGTAAACTCCGACCAGACTCCTACGGGAGCCAGACTCCGCCCATGACTCCGGCTGTAGATAAACTTCATCCGGACTCCTACGGGAGCCGGACTTCGTCTCCAACTCCAATTGCAGGTAGACTTCGCCCGAACTCCTGTGGGAGCCAGACTTCGCTCGTCTCCAGCCTCAGCTGTGGGAAAACTCCATCCGAGCTCCTGTGGGAGCCAAACTTCATCCCTGACTTCAACTGAAAGAAGACTCCGTCCGGACTCCCGTGAGAGCCGGACTCCAAGCTCCTCTCAGACGGGTAGCTAGTGAAAGGAATATGCCCTATAAGCCAATCAAAATGTATAAATAGATAGATATTTTTTGTCTCCCGATAACTCATGTACTGATGTTTTAAATAAATGAAGGCATTTAGTTCATCATATACTGCATCTTATTTTGATGAACCCCATAAATTAGGGCTATGGTTTTAGGGTTATGATGCGATCATACCAAGTGAGACCTAAAACCTTAAAACTCTAATTTTAAATATTCCTAGTCGATGGAACATTGAGTAGGGGATCAATATTTTCGGTAAGACTGGTACATCCTGTGTATGCTCGGCAGAGAGGGTAATTAATCTCATAATTACTTGTGTATGACACTAATATAAGGATGTAAGTGTTCATTAGAGAATGAATTCACTGAATTGATCCAATTAAAGAATATCTGATGGAGTCTTATCTACATGTCAACAGATTTTTTCTTATAGTGGGAATTGTGCATGTAAATCTTTTGACCTGAGATTGCCATAGAACCTTATAAGCATGAATCCATATTTTGGATCATACTCATTCATGATTTAATCATGTACGGAATGTTCTAGATATGATAGATTGCTTATGAAGGTTGTGAGTAGGTCAATATGGAAACGATCGCTCCTAGTAAGAGGAGATCGCATCCTATCTGCTTCAATCAAATAATGATTTAGGAAGACTTTGATCAAAGCATTATAAAAAAAAAAAATTAGAAATGGTTTCTAATATTTTATAAATCGAATCATTATTATTTGATCAAGAGAAATATGAATATAAAATTAGGTTTGACATTTTTTCATACCCAAACTTATATTCGGGATGCAGGATGATCGTAAGATCAAGTTGCACGGTAATTTTCACTGAAGGATATTTTTGGTATTTCCATCAAAATTCTATATCTACTAGGTAGATATGATACATTGCTAGACGTCAATCATGTCTTGTGAGTTTGATCGAATTAAAGAGTTTAATTCGATCATTAATTAAAAGCTGTTCTGATTGATCAAAATGGTTCAGCTTGATTTGACCTAAATCGGCTAGACTGTGTTCTAACCAAATTAGTTTAAATTACACCTGGACTCACTGCTAGCTAGATGTGAAACCCAATGGGTCACACACAAAGGGAATTGATCATGGGTTTAATTTGATTAAACCATGTTTGCAAGTTGAACATGCTAGCACATGTTGCAAACCCTAGCATTTAGATTCGAATCGAATTCGAATCGGGTTCCGATTTGGGCTAATTTAAAACCAATTTGAGCCAAATTGGATTTGGTCTTGAAGTGGGTTCGAAGTGTTTTAATTTGGCTTTCTGTTGGGTGCCAAAAACCAGGGAACCACATGCCTAAGAGTCTCTCTCTTGGCATGTGGATTTAAATCCATGCGCATGAGCCACATGGCGCATGGATGGAGTTGGCGCCACCTTTAGATAAGGTTTATCCTATTTTTCTCCGTAACCTTTATTCTATGAATGTATTTCAGATGTCTTAGGAGGTGCCTAAGAGTCCTTCTGAGTATTAAACTCATCGTAGAAGAATTAAGAAAAGGATAAGGATTAAATCCATGCGCCACCTCTTGGAAGTGCCCCTTTGAAATTTCAAATGGGGAGATAAGTTTTAAATTATCCACGCCCATTTATCTCTTGCGCCATTCTTCATATTGGCACCATATATCTTGGCCATTGGATGGGCTTTCTTCCAGATCCAAAGGCATGGGTTGATGGCGCCAATGAGAGAAGCTTCGTGACTTCTCATCTGAACACCGTAAGTTAAGATCGAAGAGTCTTTCTGAAATAAGGCATCTCTTCAACCCAATTTTGATGTACACATGGAATTTCTTAACTTATGGGGTGTGAGAAATAGATAAGAGGCATGAGATAATTTGTAAGAGGGCGTGAGATGTTTTGGATTGCATCTTTACGTGCAATATAAATAGGGGTGCACGCCGAGGAGTCTCGGGTATTCAGAAATCTTCTTTCTTTCTTACAAGAGGCTCTGCTTGTCCAATTTTCTTTATTCCTTCTCTCTAGCCTAGATAAGATCCTGATAAAGGATAAAAAATCTTCCAAAAGACTTAGAGAATTGGAATAAAAATTAAAGAGACAAGGAGCAAGAAAGAAAGGAAAGAAAAGGTCCAATAGTGTGACAGCAAACCCAAGAAAGGAGGTTCTGCCCAAATTGCATTTAAATTTTGATAAATCAGAATTTAATTGTAGAGTATTTTCTAATAAGTGCTAGAGAGTTGATTGAGTCCTCGTGTGGATCAACGTTGGAGGTGAACACGTGGACACCTGATGGAAACTCAAACAGATTGCTGCCAGCAACTAAGCACAAATCAGGGTTTAGCGATAAGAGGTATGTTTCTATATCTTTTATTTGATATTAATACATATTATATGGTTTAATTTCTGATAAGGTGATCTTGGAGTTAGGTTTTAATTTTATGATTTCATAATAATTGTTTTGAAATCCATGCTTCCGCCATTGCACTAAAACCTTTCAGTGGTATCAGAGCAACCTTGTTAGAATTAAATCATATGATGATATGTTAATGATTTAAAGGCAATCTTATAAATATGATATGATCATTATTTATATTTTAATATGATATTTATATGATGAGATCATATTCATTATTTCATAATTAAAATATGATGTATATAATTTTGAAATGTTGCTATGTAATATTGAATTGTGTTCACTATGATGCAATATGATGAGATCATATTCATTATTTCATAATTAAAATATGAAGTATATAATTATAGAATGTTGCTTTGTCATATTGAATTGTGTTCACTATGATGCTATATGATGAAATCATATTCATTATTTCATAATTAAAATATGATGTATATAATTATGGAATGTTGCTTTGTCATATTGAATTGTGTTCACTATGATGCTATATGATGAGATCATATTCATTATTTCATAATTAAAATATGATGTATATAATTATGGAATGTTGCTTTGTTATTTTGAATTGTGTTCACTATGATGCTATATGATGAGATCATATTCATTATTTCATAATTAAAATATGATGTATATAATTATGGAATGTTGCTTTGTCATATTGAAGTGTGTTCACTATGATGCTAATTTTTTTTATTCATGTATTTATTATGATATAGAAATTAAATATGCATTGAGACCTGAAAAACCCTCTGTAAAATAATATTAAGTTGTAGTGTAATTAACCAATAGCAGAACCAGTCGATGATGTCTAATTGATCAATTGGTGTCTAGGAAAGTGGTTCATGATTGGTAAAGAGAATGTGGTTTCTAATTGGTTCCGTTGTCTGACCTGGCCAAAATTTATTGGTGTCTAAGGAAAGCAATGGGGGGACCTCCACCTCTCTTCCACTTACCTGGCTGATTAGATTAATTTAATTCTTGACTGGGATGCTCGGTGTTATATTCACTATATTATGGCCTTTTTTCATGCTAGGATATTACTATGTCACGAACCATATTAGGTTTGTTGTGTAACCACAAGACCAATTATGAAAACTGACATAATATTGTTCTGGCGCATCGAGATACTTACAGTAATTTTTGAGTATAATGCTTTGTTGTGTAACCACAAAAGCATTTATATTCTATTTCGACTGTATTAAAATGAAGGGTCCTACTTAACTAAAACATTATGGTCCGTTGTGTAAACACAAGGCTATTAATGTTTTAGAGGCTAGGATTTTTATTGAGAATTGCATGAGATGCAATAGGAAAGAGTTTCCTACCTTTAAACTTATAAAAGGTTTGTTGTGCAACCACAAGATCTTTTATAAGGAATTAGGGTCTCAATCCCACTAAGAAAATCAATCAGGGTTTTCTCAAACATCATACTAGAGGGTTATGATGTCTGATAAAATTAGTGGGAGACACAATAAAATTAAAGTCCTAATTTAATTGTGTATATCATCTTGAGTTGTTCGCTTATGTAATGTTCTTTATTATGTAGATTAATGGCTTCTTCATTTTCACTTCGCTCCATTTTAGATACAAATAAATTGACTGGTACCAACTATGTGGACTGGTTGAGAAATCTTAAAATAGTACTTAGTCAAGAGAAGCTTTCTTACATTCTCGATACCCCTGACATTGAGCCAGTTGGGGAGGATGCCACAGAGGAAGAAAAAACCACATATAGGATGTGGCAAAATGATTCTTTAACTGTCAAGTATATCATACTTGCCTCTATGATAAATGAGTTACAGAGGCAGCATGATAGCATGGACACTCATTCCATATTGCTCAATTTAAAATAGCTTTATGGAGAACAGAGTAGGATTGCAAGATATGAGATATCTAAGTAGTTATTCCATGCCAGAATGACAGAGGGGTCATCCGTACAAAACCATGTTCTGATGGTTATTGACCTGATCACTCGATTAGGTCAATTAGGTTTTGTTATGGATGGAGAGTTGAGTCAGGATCTAATCCTGCAATCACTTCCAGAATCATTTTCTCAGTTTGTCGTGAACTATCACATGAACAAACTGAATTCTTCTTGCCTGAGCTGTTAAATATGCTCAAAACAGCAGAGAGCCATATCAAGAAGGATAAGGCTCCTCTTCTTCTTGTGAATGGGATCTCCAAGAAGAAGGCAGGCAAAAAGGGTTCTAAAAGGAGGCTGAACCCTAAAGGTGGTATAAATAAGAGAAAAAAGGGAAAGAAGACCTCTGGACAGTCGACCTGCTTCCACTGCGGCAAGGCAGGTCATTGGAAAAGGAATTGCAAGGCTTATCTTGCAACAGTGAAGACTGGTGCAAATAATGCACCAAAAGGTATGTATGAGATACATACAATATTATCATTAAATTCTTCCATTTCAAACTCATGGGTATTAGATACTGCCTGTGGTTTTCATATCTGCAAATCATTGCAGGGGCTGCAGAAAATTAGAAGTTTGAGGAAGGGAGACTTTGAGCTCTATGGTGCTGGAGGAGATTCTATCCAAGCAGAAGCTGTAGGGACATATATCTTGAAGTTTCCTTCTGGGAAGATCTTAGAGCTAACAAATTGTTATTACATGCCTAAGATCATTAGAAATATTGTATCTGTACCTTTGTTGATAAAATAAGGATATCAAATATCTGTAACGAGCAATGGTTGCTCGATTAATTTTTCTAATGAAATAATTTGTCATGGCATTTTTGACAATGGTTTGTTGACTCTATGCTTGAATGATAATATTTTTTATGTTAATGAAAATAGTAAACGTAAGAGAGATAATGTAAATAATACCTTACTTTAGCATTGTCGACTTGGTCATATTAGTGAGACTAGGATTAACAAGTTGTACAAAGAAAAGTTCTTTGATTCTTATGATTGTGAATCATTAGGAACTTGTGAATCATGTCTCATGGGTAAAATGACCAAGACTTCATTTAGTGGACATGGAGATAGGACAAACGAGTTGTTAGGACTTGTACATACAGATGTATGTGGCCCTATGACAACTCATGCCAGAGGTGGATACTCATATTTTATTATATTTACAGATAATTTATCTAGGTTTGGATATGTGTATCTTATGAAACATAAATTCGAAGCCTTTGATAAATTCAAAGAGTATCAAAGCATGGTCGAAAAACAAACTAAAAAAAGTATAAAAATCCTTCGATCTGATCGAGGAGGAGAATACTTGTCCAATGAATTTTTAAACCATCTTAAACCAAAGGGAATTATCTCTAAATGGACACCTCCTTATACGCCATAATTAAATGGTGTAGCCAAAAGAAGGAACCGTACCTTATTAGATATGGTACGATCCATGATGTGCTTCACTGAATTACCTACTTCTTTCTGGGGTTATGCTTTAGAGACTGCAATAATTATCTTGAATAGAGTACCTTCTAAATCTGTATCTAGCACTCCATATGAAATATGGAGAGGTAAGAAGCCCAATCTTAAATATTTTAAGATATGGGGATGTTCAGCATATGTCAAAAAAAAATTTGGACATAAACTAGATACTAGAGCAGATAAATATTTGTTTGTAGGATATCCTAAGGATAGTATAGGATATCTATTCTACCACCCTACTGAATAAAAGGTATTTGTAAGTAGGCATGCCACTTTCATGGAGAAAGAATTTATCCTAGAAAGAGGCAGTGGGAGAAATATTGAAATTAATGAAGTTCAACAAAAACAAATAGATATTTCTCAACCAAATATTCACATAAATAAAGAAGAACTAGAACACATAACTCCTATCCATAGGTCAGAGAGGGTACGACATGTACCTATAAGGTATGGGTTCATTATTGAGAATAATAAAGCCCAAGTCATTGAGAATGACGAACCTTTGACCTATACAGAAGCTGTCATGAGTAAGGACTCAGACAGATGGCAGGATGCTATGAAATCCGAGTGGACTCTATGTATACCAACAAAGTATGGACTTTGGTTGATGCACCAGAAGGGGTAAACCCTATTGGGTGCAAATGGGTCTATAAGAAAAAAATTGGAGCAGATGGTCAAATAGAAACCTATAAAGCTAGATTGGTAGCTAAAGGTTTCAGGCAAAAATAGGATATTGATTATGATGAAACTTTTTCACCCGTTGCCATGCTCAAATCTATTCGGATAATGCTTGCAATAGCAGCATACTATGATTATGAAATATGGCAAATGGATGTGAAGACCGCCTTCTTGAATGGTTTTCTAGAAGAGGAGGTCTACATGTCACAGCCAGAGGGTTTTGTCTCAACTGACAGACCAAATCTAGTATGCAAGCTTAAGAAATCCATTTATGGATTAAAGCAAGCCTCAAGGAGTTGGAACATCTGCTTTGATGTAACAATCAAAGAATTTGGCTTCATCAAAAATGAGGATGAACCTTGTGTGTATAAGAAGACTAGTGGGAGTGCCCTAGTTTTCTTGGTTTTGTATGTAGATGACATACTCTTTATTGGGAATGATATCCCAATGTTACAAACAGTCAAATTATGGCTATCAAATAAGTTTTCCATGAAAGACTTGGGGGAAGCATCCTATATACTTGGTATAAAGATCTCTAGAGATAGATCTAAATGGATGCTAGGCTTATCTCAGTCTAAGTACATTGACTTAATACTGAAAAGATTCAGTATGAATGAAAGTAAAAGAGGTTATTTACCCATAAGTCAAGGCATACATCTCTCTAAGAAGATGTCTCCTAAGACAGCTGAAGAGAGAAATAGAATGAGTTCTATTCCTTATGCTTCGGCTGTAGGATCAATAATGTATGCTATGTTATGTACCAGGCCTGATGTAGCTTATGCCTTAGGCATAGCCAGTAGATTTCAGGCTGATCCAGGAGAGGATCATTGGAAGACTGTGAAAAATATTCTAAAGTACTTGAGAAGGACTAAGGATATTTTTCTCATATATGGTGGATCTGATCTTAAACTAGAAGGATACTCTGATTCTAGTTTTCAATCAGACCCAGATGATAGCAAATCCATTTCAGGGTATGTCTTTACTTTGAATGGTGGAGCAGTGAGTTGGAAGAGTTCTAAGCAGCAAACAGTAGCTGACTCAACCACAGAGGCAGAATACATAGCTGCAAGTGAAGCCGCCAAGGAAGCTGTCTGGATGAAGAAGTTCATCACTGAATTGGGCATTATTCCTGAGATTGAGAACCCAGTACCACTTTATTGTGATAATACTGGAGCAGTTGCTCAAGCAAAGGAACCAAGGTCTCACCATAAATCCAAGCACATTTTGAGACGCTTCCATCTCGTTCGTGAAATAATTGAAAGACAAGATGTTATTATTGAACGAGTAGACACAAAGAACAACATAGCGGATCCATTCACTAAAGTTTTACCACAGCAGCAATTCGATCGCCATCTCGATTGTATGGGGTTGAAATATAAGGGAGATTGGCTTTAGTGTAAGTGGGAGATTGAAAGGAATATGCCCTATAAGCCAATCAAAATATATAAATAGATGGATATTTTTTGTCTCCCGACAACTCATGTACTGATGTTTTAAATAAATAAAGATATTTAGTTCATCATATGCTGCATCTTATTTTGATGAACCCCATAAAATAGGGCTATGGTTTTAGGGTTATGATGCGATCATACCAAGTGAGACCTAAAATCTTAAAACTCTAATTTTAAATATTCCTAGTCGATGGAACATTGAGTAGGGGATCAATATTTTCGATAAGACTGGTACATCCTGTGTATGCTCGACAGAGAGGGTAATTAATCTCACAATTACTTGTGTATGACACTAATATAAGGATGTAAGTGTTCATTAGAGAATGAATTTACTGAATTGATCCAATTAAAGAATATCTGAGGGAGTCTTATCTACATGTCAACAGATTTTTTCTTATAATGGGAATTGTGCATGTAAATCTTTTGACCTGAGACTGCCATAGAACCTTATAAGCATGAATCCATATTTTGGATCATACTCATTCATGATTTAATCATGTACGGAATGTTCTGGATATGATGGATTGCTTATGAAGGTTGTGAGTAGGTCAATATGGAAACGATCGCTCCTAGTAAGAGGAGATCGCATCCTATCTGCTTCAATCAAATAATGATTCAGGAAGACTTTGATCAAAGCATTATAAAAAAAAAATTAGAAATGGTTTCTAATATTTTATAAATCAAATCATTATTATTTGATCAAGAGAAATATGAATATAAAATTGGGTTTGACATTTTTCCATACCCAAACTTATATTCAGGATGCAGGATGATCGTAAGATCAAGTTGCACGGTAATTTTCACTGAAGGGTATTTTTGGTATTTCCATCAAAATTTCATATCTACTAGGTAGATATGATACGTTGCTAGACATCAACCATGTCTTGTGAGTTTGATCGAATTAAAGAGTTTAATTCGATCATTAATTAAAAGCTGTTCTGATTGATCAAAATGGTTCAGCTTGATTTGACCTAAATCGGCTAGACTGTGTTCTAACCAAATTAGTTTAAATTACACCTGGACTCACTGCTAGCTAGATGTGGAACCCAATGGGTCACACAAAAAGGAATTGATCATGGGTTTAATTTGATTAAACCATGTTTGCAAGTTGAACATGCTAGCACATGTTGCAAACCCTAGCATTTAGATTCGAATCGAATTCGAATCGGGTTCCGATTTGGGCTAATTTAGAACCAATTTGAGCCAAATTGGATTTGGTCTTGAAGTGAGTTTGAAGTCTTTTAATTGGGCTTGCTATTGGGTGCCAAAAACCAGGGAACCACACGCCTAAGAGTCTCTCTCTTGGCGTGTGGATTTAAATCCATGCGCATGAGCCACATGGCGCATGGATGGAGTTGGCGCCACCTTTAGATAAGGTTTATCCTATTTTTCTCTGTAACCTTTATTCTACAAATGTATTTCAGATATCTTAGGAGGTGCCTAAGAGTCCTTCTGAGTATTAAACTCATCGTAGAAGAATTAAGAAAAGGATAAGGATTAAATCCATGCGCCACCTCTTGGAAGCGCCCCTTTGAAATTTCAAATGGGGAGATAAGTTTTAAATTATCCACGCCCATTTATCTCTTGCACCATTCTTCATATTGGTGCGATATATCTTAGCCATTGGATGGGCTTTCTTTCAGATCCAAAGGCATGGGTTGATGGCGCCAATGAGAGAAGCTTCGTGACTTCTCATCTGAACACCGTAAGTTAAGATCGAAAAGTCTTTCTGAAATAAGGCATCTCTTCAACCCAATTTTGATGTACACATGGCATTTCTTAACTTATGGGGCATGAGAAATAGATAAGAGGCATGAGATAATTTGTAAGAGGGTGTGAGATGTTTTGGATTGCATCTTTATGTGCAATATAAATAGGGGTGCACACCGAGGAGTCTCGGATATTCAGAAATCTTCTTTCTTTCTTACAAGAGGCTCTGCTTGTCCAATTTTCTTTATTCTTTCTCTCTAGCCTAGATAAGGTCCTGATAAAGGACAAGAAATCTTTCAAAAGGCTTAGAGAATTGGAATAAAAATTAAGGAGACAAGGAGCAAGAAAGAAAGGGAAGAAAAGGTCCAATAGTGTGACAGCAAACCCAAGAAAGGAGGTTCTGCCCAAATTGCATTTAAATTATGATAAATCAGAATTTAATTGTAGAGTATTTTCTAATAAGTGCTAGAGAGTTGATCGAGTCCTCGTGTGGATCAACGTTGGAGGGTGAACACATGGGCACCTGGTGAAAACTCAAACAGATTGCTGCCGGCAACTAAGCACAAATCAGGGTTTAGCGATAAGAGGTATGTTTCTATATCTTTTATTTGATATTAATACATATTATATGGTTAATTTTTGATAAGGTGATCTTGGAGTTAGGTTTTAATTTTATGATTTCATAATAATTGTTTTGAAATCCATGCTTCCGCCATTGCACTAAAACCTTTCAGCTAGCCGCCTCTCTCGCCAGACACCCCGGCCGAACTCCGACCGATGGACCTGGACCCCCTGGCAGGCCACAGCAACGGCCATGATCCTGTTCCACCTCCTACGATGGATTCCATGTGGCTCCATCACTCCCTGGCAGGCCCTAATAATGGCCATGATCCTGCTCCACTTCCTGCGACGGATACCGCACGATTCTCCCATTCTCTGGCAAGTTGCGACAACGGACGCCGCTCCGCTCCACGTGGCAGACTCCACGTGGCTCGCCCCATGATAGCCACGGGTCCACTCCACTACTCTCTGCAATAAATCCCTCCTGACTCTGGGCGGCCCACTGCCAGACGGTTACAGACATCGCCATCAGTTTGTTGCCCCCTCTGCCTATAAAAGGGGGACTCCAGATACATTATTCTCTAAGCTCTCGTTTTTACCTAGAAACTCTGCTAAAATTTTTGTTCGAGCACTCCATTCTTGTTGAGGTAGAGAACTGACTTGAGCGTCGGAGGGTCTTGCCGGAGCAACCCCACCTCCAGTTTAGACTTCTTTTGCAGGTCCCGACGGCGACCGCGACTCCAGCTTCTCCGATGCTAGCGGATTTTTGCACCAACAAGTATCATCATGAGGATGATGATCGATCTGGATGGACCAATGTACAGATTGCTTCCTTCAAAGTAGATGAGTCTCTGGTCTACAGTGTAGAGATACTGAGTGATGAGTGCAGATAGTTGTTAAAGAATAACTAGTACTGAGCATGATTATACGAGAGATCATTTAGATTTCTATTCGATCATCAGTAATTATCTTGATGCTGTAGTTGTGTGAATGGTCCTTTGACCTACAATGGTATGAATGCTCGCTGTGAGGCTGCTAAAGTTTGACTGACACATAAACATAGTCTCAATGAGCCCTTGTAGTGGATGTTGGTGATAATTGATCTACTGTAGGAGTAGGATCCGCATCAAGATGAAATCTATCAACCTTGATAGAAAGGAGTAGCCCTATGGGATTTAAGAGGCTAAGTCTGAGAGTTTTCACAAGAATCACAATTGAACTTGAGCTGATCGAATCTATCATATGACTGATGATGAGGTTTGACGATTTATCCATGACCTGCTATCTAGTCGGAACTCACAATTGAGGGACTGAATCACACATGAACGACACCTTGAGATTCTTTTTTGATTCTACTAGATTGCCACTACATGCTGCTAGATACCACTGGTGGATTGTGAGAGCTCACTAGAGTTGCTTAGGATCGACAATCCTTGATGAGTTAGAGTGCAATTGTTTCGACCTATTGAAAAGGGTTTCAATAATACTATGATAGAGATTATTGTATATCTCACTACCAGATAGAATTAAACTTATGAGATCACACAACAAAAAGATTAGATCTGGAATAACCTATTAGGCTTATGAAGTCTCAATTGGGTTTAGAAAAATTCTATTGGGTTCAAGATAACCTTGCTAGTATGGTTGGACCCAATTTTCTCTTTATATTTGAATTTCTTATTTGATAAGATTAATTCAAATTTAATTATCTGCTAATAACTTAAATGAATTAGATTTATTGGTTCCAATTGTTGGGTGCCTAAAGGTTTTGGATCAAATGAATTAAGGGTTCAAGTCCTTAATTAATTTTCTTGATATTTTTATTAGGTGCCACTTGATTTGATCAAGTTGGGCATGTCCACCTATTAAAGGGCATATGGAACCATTATGGGGTGTCCCATGGGTGCAAAGTCGGGTGTATTTTTGTGGGTACAAAGGCTCCAATAGTTAGCACCTAAAGAATATCCTAAAGGGAGTCAAATGACTAAAGGTATAAGGATTCCTAATGCAAGTAGGAGTTATATTAAGTGGTTGTTTGATTTTGAATAGGATTCAAATCTTATACCTATTTAAAGGAGCCTTCTCTAAGGTCTCTAGGTACTTCACCCAGCAGCCTCACGCCCCCTCTTGGAGAGCCCACCCCTCTTTCTCTTCTTTCTCTCTTCTCCCTTGGAGATCCAATGCCCAAGCTTGGGCATTCTCCATCTTCAATGCCCAAAGGTGTTTGGGCATCCCATATCCCTTGTTGGTTTTTAGTCTCTGGTTGCATTATAATCTAGAAAAAAAAAGCAAGAGAAGAAGAGAAGAAGAAGATCAAGGAAAGGATCAAAGAATTGATCGCGATCTAGACGTCATTCAGATTTGTAGGCTGATTTTTTTTTAAAAAAAATTAATATTAAAGAGGACTGTTTCAGACTGATCTAGAGTGGATACCCATAGAGGTCGGGTACTTGTACAGCTAAGAAAAAGCCTCCTCTCTTTCAGATCCAGGTTTGAAGAAAGAAGTTGTGAAACATGTGATTCGATCACATATTCAATTTCAGTATATGTTCAATTTCAGTATATGAAATAGATCCTAGTGGTTTATATTTTATATATGCATAATGTAAATTAAAAAATATTTTAATCTTCTATTTCACTGTGATGTTTAAAAAAATTTTTTTGAAATATACATGTATGCCCCGACATTGAAATTTCAACACTGGTATCAAAGCCATGGGTTTCAAATGTATAAAATTGACATACATATTTTGAAAGAAGTTTCAAAATCTAATTTTTCTTTCATATATGAGATGTATAGATGAGTATTTTGTATCTAAAATTTATTTTAGGTTTAACTTTAAAATATATAGTTGATATGTAAAAGCATGCATATATCTGATTTTTATTCTAGAACATTTCTAGTTCATAATTATATGATATGTAGATGCATGCATAAACTTAAAATTTTATTTGACCTAATTCATGATTTACATATAAGATATATGATTGCATATTTAGATCAAAATTATTTTTAATATGATTCATGATTTATATATGAGATATATGATATCATATTATGATCTGAATTTTAGTTTAGATCTGAATTTTACATACATATATGAGATATATGATTGTATGTTAAATCTAAAAATTAGTTTCATGATTTAAAATTATCTTTCATACAAATAATTTAGATCTAAAATTTAATTTTAAAATCTAAAATCTATATTTATGCATGAAGATTTTGGTTATAAAAAAATCAAAAATTAGATCATGTAATTAGATTGCATCTAAATTTTTAATTTGAACATTATGGGTTTAATTTAATTAAATAATTGATTAAATCGAGTCAAGTATTGATTAAAATTAGATCAATTAAGTTATATGATCATATAATTATTATTGATCAAATCGATTAAATCTCATATGTAGAATCGATTAACCTAAGGATCTAATTCGGTTCGATGGCTTGAGCCTGATTCGCTTGAGCTAATCTATTTGGATCAATTGATCTATTAGTATCTAAGATAAGTAATTGAGAGATAATTATTTAATTAGTTTCATTAGCTGACTTGACCAATTTATTGGTGTCTAAGGAAAGCAACGGGGGGACCCCCACCGATCTTCACTTACCTGGTCAATTTGAAAGACTGAGTCTTGAATAAGGTTGCTTGGCATTTTGGTTTAGCCCATGCCAATTAGATCGACCATATGATGACTGATTAGATGAGATCTAAATCTAAATCTTCCTATAAATATTAAGTTTATAAGTCTTCCACCATTGTAAATGTGGGGGTGTGCTACTGGTGTTGATTATTCTCGGCCGGTTACAGTGGTTCAGTTGCACTGAAAACACGCAACCACTCTATTAGCAAAGAGTTGCTTCAGAGTAAGGATGTAGTTGGACCCAATAATTGTTAGGTCAGAGACCCAATGATGGCCTTACACCTACTTGTGAACGGTGGGTCGGGCTTAACTAAGGAGTGTGGTCAATAACTGTTAGGTGAACCCACATAACTTAGAAATCAAAATACTACAACATACTTAGAGAAGCATCTGGACAAAGAGTTATCCACACATCGATGTGCATATTATCAATAACTGTTAGGTGAGGTACGTGACATCGGTGGCACCGCAGCACCCACTAGGAATCCAATTATCGCGTTAAGATTTTTGTTTTTCACTCAGAGAGTGGAGGGATTCGAAAAATTAATGGAAGTCATTGTTTGCATCTTAAAGTCTCTAAAAGCAAATATAATTTTAAAGTATAAATGTCTAACTTGAATCTCTACTCTCACAGTTAAACAATGTCAGCTTCAAACCCTCTAGCTCGCATCTTTGAATCCAATCATTTGATCGGTACAAACTATAAAGACTGGCTAAGAAACCTCAGGATTGTCCTAACTTCTAAAAAACTAGGTCATGTACTCGACCAGGAACCCCTAGTATTATCAAACCATCCTATTACTGAGCAAAGAGCTGTTTATGAAAAGTGGATGGATGAAGATAGTTGGGTCAAGTGCTATGTACTGGCATCAATGTCAAATGAGTTATAGAGTAAGCTGAGCATATATCCACTGCCAGGGCTCTGATCACTCACCTACAAGAATTATGTGGTGAGCAGAGTCATACAACGCTTCAAAGTATCCAAGAGACTCTTCAATTTAAAGATACGTGAAGGGCAGTCTGTCCATGAGCACTGTATGATAGTAATCAAAGATATTGAGGAGCTTGGAAAGCTTGGGCTTAATATGCAAAAAAAAATTGTAGATGAATTTGATCTTTCAATCCCTTAAGAGTTCATATAGTCAATTTATTATAAATTTTATATGAACAAACATGCTCATAATTGAATCTAACCTTACGGTTTCTTCTACTTCTAGTTGGGTATTGGACTCTAGTTTAAGTGCTCATATATATATCTCAATGCAGGGTCTAATAAAAAATAGGAGGTTGAGGAAAGATGACATGATCATTCAGGTCGGCAATAGAGTAAAAGTTACCGCAGATGCCATTGGCACTTATCCTTTTTGATTACCATCAGATTTTAGATTAGATTTAAAAGACTGTTATCTTATTTCTGTAACTAGTCGAAATTTGATTTTCATATCTGTGCTAGCACAGGAAGGTTTTGAATTTAATTTTAATAAAGATTTTTATTTCATTTATTTATAAAATAAATTAATTGTATGAGATCTTTTAATTGACAATGTATATCACTTGCATGTTGATGCGAATGTGAGTTTGAATGAGCAAATAGTGAGTGCTATAGGTCAAAAGAGATCTAAAGATGAAATTAACCAGAAGTACTTATGGCATCATAAACTAGACCATATTGGAGGGGACAGGATGAACAAACTGGAAAGGGATGGGATCATTAGCTCTTTTCATCCAGAACTGTATCCAGCTTGTGAATCTTGCCTTCGAGAAAAAATGGCCAAGTTACCCTTTATAGGATATGAAAAAAGGGCCACTAAGTTACTTGCCCTAATACACAGCGATGTGTGTGGGTCATTTGATGTCCAAACCAGAGGTCGTAATAGCTACTTCATTACCTTTACCGATGATCTGTCTAGGTATGGTTTTGTGTATCTGATGAAACATAAATTTGAAGCCTTTGAAAAGTTTAAAGAATTCAGAAATGAAGTAGAAAAATAAACAGATAAGCTTATTAAGATTCTTTGAACTGATCGAGGAGGTGAACACCTTAGTTAGAAATTTCTGAAATATCTTAAAGACAACGGCATAGTCTCTCAATAGACTCTTCTTGGAACACATCAGCTTAACGGGGTTTTCAAAAAGAAGAATAGGATCCTATTAGATATGGTCAGGTCTATGATGAGCTTCACTGATTTACCCTTATATCTTTGGGAACATGTCTTATTCACTACCATTCACCTGTTAAATAGGGTTCCATCAAAATCTATTCCTACCACATCTTATGAGATATGGTACGGTAAGAAGTCGAGTCTAAGTTATCTTAAGACTTGAGGATGTTCGGCCTATATCAAAAAATAGATGGCTGATAAATTGGAGGATAGATCTGTAATAGCTCATTTTATAGGGTATCCAAAAGAATCAATGGGATACTACTTCTACTTTTTACAAGATCACAATATGATTATGAGTCAGAACGCCATATTCTTAGAAAAATAGTTTATCCAGAATGATGGTAGTAGGAGGTTAGTTGAGCTCGAAGAGGTCTCTGAAGAGCAAAGAGCTATAGATCCTTAGGAACCCATTATTCATGAGCCAATAGTTGACGTTCCTCCACCACCTCATAGATCTAGCAGGATCTCCCGACTTTCTGAAAGGTACATGGGTATGCTTACAGAGGAAGTAAAAAAAATATTTCTTATGAGAGATAAGGATCATGGTGATGATCCTAATATCTTTGACAAGGTGATTTCTGACATCAATTTTAAAAAATGGTTAGATATAATGAAGCAAGAAATTGACTAGATGCATTCGAACTAAGTATGGACCTTAGTGGATCCATCCGAGGGTATAGTACCCATTGGGTGTAAATAAATCTACAAAAGAAAAATAGGTACCGATGGTAAGGTAGAGACCTATAAAGCTAGGATTGTGGCAAAAGATTATAGCCAGTGTGAGGGCATTGACAATCAAGAAATCTTTTCGTCCGTAGCTATGCTGAAATCTATCCGCACTCTGCTTGCTATTACAGCTTATTATGATTATGAAATCTAGCAGATGGATATGAAAACTGCTTTCTTGAATGGATATCTTGAGGAAGATATCTATATAGAGAAGCCTTTAGGTTTCACATCTGGTGATGGTGATCACAGAGTCTGCAACCTGCAAAGGTCCATATACAGATTAAAGCAAGCTTCTCGGAGTTGGAATGATTGTTTTGATGATGCGATCAAATCGTTTGACTTCATCAAGAATGAAAAAGAATCTTGTGTATACAAAAGGATCAGTGGGAGTGCAATAACATTCTTTGTATTGCACGTGGATGATATTCTTCTCATTGGAAATGACATTTCCATATTGACCACAGTCAAAAGATAGTTGTCCAAGAAATTCTAAAAGAAGATTTTTACCTCTTAGGCATGGTATTCATCTTTCTAAAATAATGTGTCCGATCACATCTGAGGAAGTTCAATGCATGAGTAGGATTCCTTATGCCTCAGCCATAGGAAGCCTCATATATGTCATGCTATGTACTCGATCTGATATTGTCCTTGTTGTGAGTGTCACGAGCAGATATCAGTCAAATCCAAACGAGGAGCACTGGATAGCTATGAAGAATATCCTTAAGTACTTGAGAAGAGCTAAGAATTTATTCTTGATCTTTGGAGGAGGTTCTGAGTTGTGAGTCGAGGGGTATACTGATTCAGACTTCATGTCTGATTTTGATGATAGAAATTCTATGTCAAGATATGTGATCGTATGTAATGGTGGCACGGTCAGCTGGAAGAGTTTTAAGCAATCCATCATAGTGGATTCAACCACAGAGCCTGAATATACACTGCTTCGGATGCTGCAAGGGAAGGCTTCTAGTTCAAAAAATTTATTGCGAAATTTGGGGTTATAACATTAGATACCATACTACTTTACTGCGATAATAATGGAGCCATAGAACTTGCTAAGGAGTCGAGATCTCATCAGAAATCAAAGCATATCGAATGGTAGTATCATATCATACGTGACTACCTCAAAAAAAATATATCAAAATGCGAAGAGTAGACTCTACGGATAACATGGAAGATCCGCTGACAAAGCAATTGAGCCAGTCAAAAATAAAAGTCCACCTTGAGAGGATGAGACTTAGATTAATGGCCAATTGACTTTAGTCCAAGTGAGAGATTGTTAGATGTATGTTCTAGAAATCAATATAGCTGACACATTATAATAAAGCTAGGACATAATTTTGTACTTAATAAATTGATTTCATCAACAAAAGGATAAGTTTTCTTTTCATTCAAGTGTGATGTATTCTTGAATCATCCATAGAATTAATATTTCAATATATATTCTTAAAGTATTAAGAATTAGAGATATATATCTAATTCTTAAATGCTCCTGATCATAGTATCATCATAAGGATGGTGATCGATGCGAATGGATCGGTGTACAGATCACTTCCTTCGAGGTAGATGAGTCTCTGGTCTACAGTGTAGAGACACTGAGCGACAAGTACAAGTAGTTGTTAGAGAACAACTAGTACTGAGCGTGACCATACGAAAGATCATTTGGATTTCTATTCGATCGTCAGTGATTTCTTGATGCTGTAGTTGTGTGAATGGTCCTTTGACCTGCGATGGTATGAATACTCGCTGTGAGGCTGCTGAAGTTTGACTGACAAATAAACATGATCTCAATAAGCCCTTGTAGTGGATGTTGGCAATAATTGGTCCACTGTAGGAGTAGGATGCGCATCAAGATAGAATCTATCGACCTTGATAGAAAGGAGTAGTTCTATAAGATTTAAGAGGTTAAGTCTAAAAGTCTGTGGCCACGGTAGTGTGATTGATAGAAAAAAATTTTCATAAGGATCACAAATAGATTTGAGCTGATCGAATCTATCATATGACTAATGATGAGGTTTGACGATTTATCCAAGACCTACCATCTAGTCGGGACTCACAATAGAGGGACTGAATCATACGCAAACTACACTTTGAGATTCTTTTTCGATTATACTGGGTTGCCACTATATACTGCTAGGTGTCACTGGTGGATTGTGAGAGCTCACTAAGGTTGCTCAGGATCAACAATTCTTGATGAGTTAGAATAAATTATTCTGACCCATTGAAAAGAGTTTCAATGATACTATGATAAAGATCACTGTATATCTAACTACTAGATAGAATTAAACCTATAGGGTCACACAACAAAGGAATTAGATCTGGAATAAGTAATTGAGCTCATGAAGTCTCAATTGGGTTTAGAGAAACCCTATTGAGTTCGGGATAATCTTGTTAACACATGGTTGGATCCAATTTTCTCTTTACATTTGAATTTTTTATTTGATAAGATTAATTCAAATTTAATTATTTGCTAATAACCTAAATGAATTAGATTCATTGGGCTCCAATTGTTGGGTGCCTAAAGATTTTGGATCAAATGAATTAAGGGTTCAAGTCCTTAATTAATTTCCTTAATAATTTTCATTAAATGCCACTTGATTTGATCAAGTTGGGCATGTCCACCTATTAGAGGGCATGTGGAACCATTATGGGGCATCCCATGGGTGCAAAGTAGGATATATTTTTATTAGTGCAAAGGCTCCAATAGTTGGCACCTAAAGGATATCCTAAAGGGAGTCAAATAACTAAAAAATAAGGATTCCTAATGCAAGTAGGAGTTGTATTAAGTGGTTATTTAGTTTTGAATAGGATTCAAACCTCATGCCTATTTAAAGGAGCCTTCTCTAAAGTCTCTAGGCACTTCAACCAGCAACCCTACGCCCCCTCTTAGAGAGCCCACGCCCTCCTTCTCTTCTCCTCTTCTCCCTTGGAGATCCAACGCCCAAGCTTGGGCATCCTCCATCTCCAACGCCCAAAGGTGTTTGGGCATCTCATATCGCTTGCTGGTTTTTAGTCCCTGGTTGCTTCATAATCTAGAAAAGAAAAGCAAGAGAAGAAGAGAAGAAAAAGATCAAGGAAAAGATCAAAGAGTTGATCATGATCCAGGCTTCATTCAAATTTGCAGGTTGATTTTTTTTTAAAAAAAATTAATATTAAAGAGGACTGTTTCAGACTGATCTTGAATGGATACTTGTAGAGGTTGGGCACTTGCACAGCAAAGAGAAAGCCTCCTCTCTTTCAGATCCAGATTTAAAGAAAGAAATTATGAAATAGATATGTGATTCGATCACATATTCAATTTCAGCATATGTTCAATTTTAGCATATGAAGTAGATCCTAATGTTTTATATTTTATGCATGCATGATACAAATTAAAAAATATTTTAATCTTCTATTCTACTATGATATTTTAAAAAAAAAAATTGAAACATACATGCATGCCCCGACATTGAAATTCCAACACAGATAGGTCGAATGATCACAAAAAAATATTTCAAAATTTATGGATATGGTTACCGCATAATTCATCCTTTTGACCCTGAATGCTCTAGAATGGTCTCAGGTTAATTGTCAACCAAGATTGCTTCATCCATATTGTATTTCAACTTTTCAAATCTATCTCATGGATTACCCTGGCCAAGGCTTTACTAAATTGAAATTCAGTGATGCATCAACTCTAATAATCTAGAGGGGTCAATCCCATCTTAATCCACACACAAACTTTGCAAGTACTTGACTATACCCAGTAGCCTTCCATCACTGTATTAGAAATTCAGATAGTTGGGCATCAAAGCACAGTGAGTTGCTTGCAAGTCACTATAGTGATCTCAGGTCTGAAAGACACTTATACCCATATGTTTCACGAGTAGTTCTTGACAGCAAAATGCTCAGCAGGTGAGTCACTTATTCAGTGACGATGTACTCCTACATCTCACCTGTATGTCATACTAGTGTCACCACACTCTTTAGTTAAAAATATAACCAACCCATATGGCACACAACGATCTCCACTCGATAAACATCATCATCCTATAATGATGTATCATTCGATCGTGAATATATTTAAGAACTATATGATAAATCCTCTCTTTATTGTACATTAACATAGTTCTAAGGACTTCATCACAACACAAGAGTTCTATAAGAAAGATATAACTTTGTGATGAAAAATATTAGAATAATTTTTATTCATTTATCAATAACTCATATACAAAGAGAAACTTAATCGTCACATGATTAGTTTTAGGATATAATTTTCAACAACTCCACTTGGACTAAAATCAATTGGGACAGTATCTTATACCCCTCTTCCATTTAAAGTCATCGAATACTTTGATCTCAAGAGCTTTAGTGAAGGGGTCGGGTAGGTTCACCTTTTCGTCGAACTTCTGAAGCTCAATGTTGTCTCGGTTCATGATCTCTCGCATCAGGTGATAACGACACAGAACATGCTTGATGCAATGGTATGACTTTGGTTCTTTCATTAGAACTATGGCACTGGAGCTGTCACAGCACAGCAGGATAGGACCATCAATAGAAGATGTAACTCTCAGCTCGCTGATAAATTTTTGCAAGCACACCCCTCCTTTACAGCATTCGATGCAGCATTGTATTCCGCTTCGCATATAGAATCGATCACAGTATGTTGCTTGAAACTCTTCCAGCAAATAGCTCCTCCATTCATAATGAATACGTAGCCCAACATACTTCTACTGACATTACAATCTGACTGAAAACTAAAATTAGTATATCCCATAAATTTTAGGTCAGTGTCTCTATAGATAAGCCATTGGTCTTTAGTATTTCTCAAATACTTAAGAATTGCTTTCACAATCTTTCAATACTTCTCATCCGAATCAGACTAGTACCTACTCACTACTCCTAGTGAATAGGTCACATCCGACCTCATATACGTCATAGTATATATAATAGATCCCACTATCGAAGTTTATGGTATTTTACTCATACATTCTCTCTCCTCAGGAGTTGTCAGATAATTCTTCTTGGAGAGAGAAATTTCATGACCTATCGAAAGATAGCCTCTCTTAAAATTATCTATGTTGAACCTCTTCAATACGATATTGATGTACGTAGATTGAGACAGTCCAAGCAACCTTCTAGATCTATCATTTTAGATCTTCATCCCTAAGATGTAGGAAGCTTCTCCCAAGTTCTTTATGAAGAACTGTGATGATAACCACAGCTTCACACTCTGCAAAGCTGGAATGTTATTTTTTAGTAATAGTATGTCATCCACATACATCACAAAGAAGATGACTACAGAATCGGTAGCCCATTTGTAGATATAAGGCTCTTCTCCATTCCTAACAAAGCCATACATTTTGATCATCTTATCAAAATGCATGTTCTGACTCCTAGATGCCTACTTAAGTCCATAATAGACCTATTCAGCTTGCACACTTTGATTCGTCTGTGGATGTGAACCCTTCAGGTTGTATCATATACACCTCTTCTTTCAGCTTTTCATTAAGGAAAGCAATTTTGACATTCATTTGTCAGATCTCATAATCTAAGTGTGCAGCAATAGCAAGCATAATTCGGATGGACTTGACCATTACCATAGGAAAGAACGTCTCGTCATAGTCAATACCATAACATTGACAGTAAGCCTTGACAACTAGATGAATTTTATAGGTCTCTACCTTTCCATCCGCTCTTTTTTTTCTCTTGGAAATTTATTTACATCCTATGAATTTTATCCCTTCGGGTGGATCAACTAGTGTCCATACACCATTGATCTTCATGGACTCCATCTCAAACTTTATAGCCTCAATCTATTTTTGAGAGTCAGGCCTTTGCATGGCCTCCATATAGGTGATCAGATCCTTATTGTTCTCATCAAGTTTAATGGGATCACCATCCTGAACCAAAAAACTGTAGTATCTGTCCAGTTGATGTGGTACTCTATCGGATCTCCTTAATGGTGCCTCTATTGGCTTCGAATTTGATTCTCTAATCAAATCCAATTCTATGTGTGTCGGTCCTTCTACCTTTTGAACTTCATCAAGTTCAATTTCACAAGCATTAGCTCATTCATTAAGAAACTCCTTTTTCAAAAAAATTGCCCTACTGTTGACTAACACCTTTTGCTCTGCAGTGAGGTAGAAGTAGTATCCTTTAATTTTCTTTGGATACCTTACGAACAAGCATTTATCGAACTTAGGTCCAAGCTTATCTGTCTTTAAATGCTTGACATAAGCTGGACACCCCTAGACCCTAAGGTGTGAGAGCACCAGCTTACGTCCAATCCATATTTCATATAGAGTTTTATCCACAGACTTGCTCGATACCTTATTCAAAATGTAGTAAGCAGTTTCTAGAGCATATCCCCAAAAGAAGATTGGCAAACTCGCAAAGCCTATCATGGATCAGACCATGTCTAACAAGGTTTGATTTCACCTCTCAGACACCCCGTTATGTTATGGTGTTCCAGGAGGGATTCATTGTGAGAGAATTCCATTCTCTTCTAGATATAAAAGAAAGTCACTGATGAGGTATTCATCTCCTCGATCTGACCAAAGGGTCTTAATATTCTTCTCAGTCTATTTCTCTACTTCAGCATGGAATCGTATAAATATTTCAAATGATTCTGATTTATGCTTCATAAGATAGACATACTCATACTTCGATAGGTCGTCTGTAAACATAATGAAGTAGTAGTATCTTCTTCTGACACTTATGTTCATAGGTTCGCATGCATCAGTATGTATTAGACCCAAGACATCATTGGTTCTTTCACTTTTTTTCTTAAAAGGTGACTTAGTCATCTTACCAAGTAGATAGGATTCACAGGTTTGCAATGATTCACAATTATCTATTTCAAGGATACGTTCCTTGATCAACCTGTCAATCCTACTCTTGTTCATATGACCAAGCCTACAATGTCAAAGGTAAGATTCACTGGTATTATCTAATTTAGGATATTTACTAGATGTGTACATTACACTAACAGGTCGTGATATTATGTATATGTCATGTTTTAATTATCCACGTATAATTGTAGTATCATTCATAATGATATCACAAAAATCATCCTTTATTATAAACTTGAAATGAAGTTTGGCCAAAATGCCTATATAGATGATATTCATCAAAAGGAGGGACAATAATGACAATCATGTAATATGACATTACTGGATTCGAAGATAAGCTGCAAAGTTTTCAAGGCCAGAACTGGAACAAGGCTTCCATCTCCAATGTTAAGGAACCGATCATCCTCTCTAAACTTCCTACTTACCTGCAATTCCTATAATGAATTACATATATTAATTAGACTTTCGATATCCAATACCCAAGTAGTAGTATCATAAACAGAAAAATTATAAGGAGTTATCATATGAGTACCTTGTGAAGCAACCGTTTGCTTTTTTCTCTTGCTCTTAAGCCTGTTAGGGTCTAGGGTGGCTATGTAAATAGGACAATTTCTCTTCCAATGATCCAGCTTCTTACAGAAGAAGTATTCTACCTGGCTCTTATCAACTTTTGACAATTTGCTCTGCTTAGGATCGACGGCACGGGATTTCTACACCTTTTTCTTATTTTCTTTTCCAGAGGATCGATGACCTGCTGCTAAACCTCCCACTAAATTCACCGACTCTTTCTGGAGTTGGTGGTCCTTCTCAAAAGTCTGTGGTAACTCTAGCAAACCATGATAGTTCATTGCAGGCTTCGTCATTCTATAATGACTGAGAAAAGATAGGTAGAATTTTGATAGCGAATTGAGGATAGCATCCTTACCTAACTGTTCATGTAACGGAAAGCCAAGTTTACTAAGATATTCAATCTGCTCAATCATGTACAATACATGATCGATGACTGAAGCTTCCTCTTACATACAGGTATTGAACACTGCACAGGAGATTTTGTGTCTCTCCACATCCTTAAGGATACTGAAGGACTCATTCAACATTTGAATGATCTCCTCAAACTATGCATCCTCAAATTTACAGCTAAGTTCGTCATTCATAGCTGTCCTCATCACACAACACACAGCTATACAGTCATTGAGCCACTTCAAGTAAGTATCTCTCACAGCACGAGGAGCATTGACAGCAGGTTCTTTAGGTGCCTCATCCGTAAGGACATATAAAATCCTCTCGTGATCCAAGACAATCTTCAACTTTTGATACCAGCTATTGAAATTAGGTCCGATGAGCTTATCACTATCCAACAGTATACAGAGGGATAGTGTGTTGGCCATATTTGAAAGGAAAAACATAAGCCTATAAGTATATGAATTACTTTTTAATCCCAAAGATATGGACTTTAGTCTAAAGGTCCTCCCACTATTTTGTCGAATTGGTAGCCTCTACCTCCAACTCAAAAAATTATATTAATTTCTTAGCAAGTACTAGAATCCACACAGACTACATTCAGGCCCGAGTGTGACTCACCCAATCCTAGTGCATCCATGGGTGGGTTCAGAATCAATTGTTTCTCCAAATAACTTCTAGCAATTAGGTTTTGCCCCAAACATCCCTTCAACGGATGTGTGGTGCCTCCATTGAAAATTTTGATTAGGTCCAACCATTAACATGACAACATCAAGTGCATCCAACAAACAGATATCCAGACCTGGGTGTGGCTCCACCAACCTGAGTATTGATCTGAAGGTACATCATGATGGTCATATAATGAATGATAATTCTAATATGTAATAGACACCAAGCATGTAGCACCTCCAATGCTTATTTAAAATATTGGACTCATTATCATGCACCTTAATGGGAGGCTATGATCAAGTTATCCCATAACTTTATCATTTTATAGACCTAATAATTTAGAGGATTTGATTTCATGGACCTAAGAATAAGAGAAGAAGTTGACCTGCAAGCTGCAAATCTTTCCACTAACTTCACCAAGTCATATAGGGGATCAGACACAAGCTGGTCTAAAGATACCTAAATCAATCACACTGATTAACCTTGATGGCATGGGTCAGCACGAATCGACTAGTGACCTAATCAAAATATAATCTACCATGTTGGCCAGATAAGTAAGATCGATGGGAAGAATATACCCTTAACTCACTGTAGACGCATCTAGGTGAGTAGCACCCAATTAAAAACTATTTGATCAAATATGCCAAACTTACTTTAGACACCAACTGGTTAATTAGTTTTGATTTGATCCACCAGAAGATTCGGGCTTAACCATGGAGCCATGATCATTGTCCATTTATTAGGGTCAAACACATGGACTTGATCAAACTTCAACTATTGAGATTGATTTAGAGAAATTCTAACCTAATCTAATTCAACACTTGATTAACTTTAATCAATTTCTCTACTTGGTCCATATGTATTTCTAACCCTAGGTCTAACTTATTAGAAGGACCTGATACTAACTCTTTGCCCATCGATTTATGTAGTGACTTAATGATCTTTAATTCTCAAATCTAGATCATTCAAACTTAATTAAAAATTAAGTATGTGAAACATATATTTCAGTCTGTAGAACTATTCTATCAGGATTTTAGATAAAGCATATCATATATTTCAATTCATGAAAATAAATTTTTATAATATGTTTAATAATTAAACTACATAGGTATGATCTAAACTTTATACATACATCTTATGCATCATGATAACTTTTAGATCAATACCGATTACATCTTATGTAACATACTATTCAAATTTAAAATAATTTTATATCTAAATTTATCTTATTGTAATGAATCATAAATCACTTTAGATCTAATCTAAACATATTTATGATCAAAATAATTCATAAGAATCAGTTTGCTTTTCTTCTTTATAAAATCAGATCACGATGACACCCCTACACGTCATAAGAGAACCCATCGAATAAGCAAAAAAGAGATTAATCTCTTCGATCTCTTATGATTGGATGGTCTGATGATCTCATCAATCTGAATACTAAGCTACTAAGATCTGAAATCTAACTTCATATATAATCACATCAACATGTAATTATTGACAAAATAATTTATGCCATGAACATGTCTTTGATCTTATCAATCATGTTCTTTATCTAATCTAATTAGATTTGATGCATCATATACATTATATCAGATCTAAAACACATCTTATACTGATTATAAAATATCAATTTCAGATTTGATATCATATAAAAAATTAATTAGATGCAAACATGAATGTATAAGGATTAAATTTTTGGTTAAATCTATTTTCATGTAGTGCTGAATTTCGATAGAGTTCAGATCTAAATATCCATCAAAATAGATTCAATTTAGATCTAAAATAAACTCTACTTCATAATAAAGATAATAATATTAAAATTTTATTAAAATAGATTTTAATTCATATTGTTATTCCATCAAAAATTTAGTAACAGCAAAATTCTGTTATAATAATTTTATAACAACCTCAATCAATCATTGATTAGGATTATCTAATCCAATCAAAATCAAATTAAAAATTTTATTTAAATAGATTTAAATTAGATTTAATATTTAACATAAAATTTTAATTATATATAATATATAAATAATTTAAAAAAATTCAGATATGTATGCATGTATCATAGCCTTGCTCTGATACTAATTGAAGGGAAGAAAAATTATTTCTCTTCGGATAGCTCGGGTTGCATCTAAAAATTTTTTAAAAATCTATATGAATAAGGATTAAATTCTTACCTGATTAGCAGTAAAATTAGAGATCAAATCTTTAATAATCTAAAATAAACCTTCAGAGAGGCCTGAAAGTACAGACCCTCTACTTCGCATGCACGCCAGACAACGCAGGAAAGCGAGATGAACTCCGATCAAATCACCTTCACAACCCAACCAAATGAAGGAGGAGAGGTGCTGGTGTGATGTCTCATACCAGTAAGGGGGATGCTCAAGGTGGGCCCATGGCAAAGGAGAGATGGGTGGCAATGATGGGGAGACACCAAGGAAGGGAGGAGGGAAGGAGCTGCCTCTTCTCATGCCTCTCTCTCTTTTTCTCTCTTCTATCAATCTGATTTATTTCTTATGCATCTATAGGTAGAAATTCTTTCTATTTATAGATAATTTTTATGATTTAATAAGTATAGGACTCCTAATTCAAATATACTTTGAATCAATCCAATACTCATGAAAGAAGAACTCCTACATGAGATAGAATTAGAACCACACAAGGCACCTACAATGCACCCTTTCTCACACCCATATGGGTTGCCCACAACCAGCACCATTCCAGATGCTGGTAGGCCCAAGTGAGAGAAAAATTTTAGTACAAATAGGATTCCTAATATCTCATCCAAAAAGGATCCGATTTGAATCCAATTCGAAGCTGGTTCGAAATAATTTTGAAAGGCTGTCAATTCCAAACTCTTTAGGACTTTTGTACCAAGTCTAACTTAAAATTTTGGATCCAATTAAGCTTAATTAATTTAGATCTAATCTAAAATTAATTAGTACTTAAATTTAATCTTTCATATGCTCCATAGATCATAGATCAGAAACTGTTCATCCCTAGTATCAAACCTGAACCTCATATGTAGTGCTAGCTAGACATTGTCAACTCTTCAATCTCGTTTGACCCATAACTTAATTCTCAATCAAATTAGCTTATATGTTCAATTAAGTCAAGTACTTTTAAATTGAACACATAAACATAGGCCAATACTTTTCTATGGTGTCTAACTTATGTGCATGACTCCAAAGGTTCAAATACTAAATCGGTAGCACAAGAATCGATTCTTGCACTAATCGAAATATCATCTAGCAATAGTTTCTGACATCCAGATAGATCAAATTATCACAAAAGAATATTTAAAATCTACGTATATGGTTACCGCATAATTCATCCTTTTGACCCTAAATGCTCTAGGATGGTCTCAGATTAACTATCAACTGAGATTGCTTCATCTACATTGTATTTCAACCTTTCAAATCATCTCATGGATTATTCTGGCCAGGACTTTACTAAATTAAAATATAGTGATACATCAACTCCAATAATTCAGAGGGGTCAATCTTATCTTGATCCACACACAGACTTTATAAGTACTTAACTATACCCAGTAGCCTTTCATCACTGCATTAAAAATCCAGATAGTCCAACACCAAAGCACAGTGAGTTGCTTGCAAGTCACTATGGTGATATCAGATCTGAAGGATACTTATACCCATATATTTTATGAGTAGTTCTTGATAGTAGAACGCTCAGTAGGTGAATTACTTGTTCAGTGACGATGTACTCTTATATCTCATCTGTATGTCATACCAGTGTCATCACACTCCTTGATTAAGAGAGCAACCAATCCATATGACACACAACAACCTCCACTCGATAAATATCATTATCCTGTAATGATATATCATTCGATCATGAATATGTTTAAAAACTTTATGATAAATCCACTCTTTATCGTATACTAACATAGTTCTAAGAACTTTACCACAACATAAGAGTTCTACAAGAAAGATGTAACTTTATGATGAAAAATATCAGAATAACTTTTATTCATTTATCAATAACTTACATACAAAAAAAATTTTAATTATCACATGATTGATTTTAGGACACAATTCCCAACAACCAATTGGTCAATTTGTTTCGATTTGATCCACCAAAGGGCTCGGGCTAAATCATTGAGCCATAATTTGGTCCACCTAATCTAACTCAACTCTTGATTAGATTTAATCAATTTTTTTAATTGATATATATTTATTTCTAGCCCTAGGTCCAACGTAGTTAGAAGATCTGATTCATACTAACCCATAGCCCATCGATTTATGAGATGTCTTAATCATCTTTCAATTCTTAAATCTAGATTACTTAATTTTAAATTAAGTGTGTGAAATGTGTATTTCAGTTTATAGAATAATTCTACTAGGATTTCAAATGAATCGTACATGAGATGTCATGTAATTTTTAGATCTTAAAATCTAATTTTCATATCTATGTTTAAGAATTAAACATATTTAAATTTGATCTAAATTACTTATGTACACCACATGCATCATAGCACAATTTAGATCTCTACCGACTACATTATATGTAACCTACAATTCAGATCCTAAAATAATTTTTGTATCTAAATTAATTTTATTAAAATTATAATTAAACATAAATCACTTTAGATCTAATTTAAATATATTCATGATTAAATTAATTTTAAATTTTTTTTTGCTATTCTTCTTCGTAAGACTTGATCACAGTGGCACCCCTACACGTCATAAGAGAACCCATCGAATGGGCAAGAGAGAGACTCAATCCATGCTTTCTTTTATGGCTAGATGGCCTAGTGATCATCTCGATTCGAGTACTGGGCTACAAAGATCTGAAATCTAATTTTAAAAATTAATTATATCTACATATGAAATAATAAAAAATTTAGGTGTGCATTGAACATGATCATATTATGCATGTTATATATCTAATCTAATTAGATCAATGCATCAGATTAATTTTAGATGAATTTTATATAAATTTTAGATCTAAAATTATTTTTATACAATATATAAAATACTTAAATCAGATCAAAAATCTCATAAAAAATTAATTCAAACACATACATGAACGCATAGAAATTAAAATTTTAGTTAGACTTAATTTGATATTATGCAGAATTTTACTTAAAATTAGATCTGAAAATCTATCAAAATAGATTTAATTCAGATCTTGATTAAGTCTAACTTTTAATTTAAAATAATATCATAAAAATTTTATTAAAATAGATTTAAAATAAATTTTAATTTGATTATTATTTCAACAAAAATTTGCATCAAGAAAATTCTGTTATAATAGATTTATAACTAATTTCAATCAACTATTGATTTTATTCTTGAAATCTGATCAAAATTAGATCAAATAATTTTTAATTAATAAGTCTAAATTAGATATAATATCTTACATAAAAATTTGATCATATATCTCATATATAACATCAAAAAAAATTAACTATGTATAGCATGTATCAATCTTGCTCTGATACCATTTGAAGGAAAAGTATCCAATTTGATCGGATCACCAAGGTGTGTTTAAAAATTTTTTTATACAAAAATTTGCATAAAAATTATAAATTATCTTGATCATAGTAGAATAGGGATCAAAATTTTTAAAAAATTTTGAATGCAATGCCTTGCGAGGCCTGAAAACACATGCCCTCTACTTTGCGCACATGCCAGGCTCCATAAGGAAGAGGGATGAAGCTTCAAGATGTCGCACCTTCTGAAGGGCAGCTAGGGAGGATGGGGAGATTAGATCTCAAAGAGAATTTTCATGCCAAGTAGTTGGGCATCCAGATTCGATGCATGAGAAAGGGGGACATTCAAAACAGCACCCCTTTTCTTTTTTCTTTTTCTTCTTATCGCACACCACCTTAACTCATGGTGAGCTTGGATATTTGTCGCACAAAATTAAAACATCTCACTCGTTAGTTAGTGGTCCCTCCCTTTTACAGATGGCATCCCAAAAATCTAATCAAATACCATATTGGTTAGGAGTCCTAACCTTATCCAAAGAGGAGATCATGTAAGGAAAGGATGCCAACCCCTTGCACCAATTTTTAACGTATGTAAGGAATGAAGCGGAGAAGAAAAAAAAAAGTCACCACCCCCTCCTTCCTTGGTCAGCCATTCTTATGAGAGATAGTCCCTGCTCTTAGGGACTCTTTGGTTCTAAACCAAATAGACTCAAATTTCATCTGATTCGAATCTGATTCGAACCTGATTCGAATCTGATTCGAACCTGATTCGAACCAAACTTGAAGAGCCTATCAATCCTAATCTAATTAAGATTATGATCTAAGTCTAACTTAAATTTTTAACCTAATTAATCTTTAATTAAATTAGATCTAATCTGAAATTAATTAAGATATAAATTAACTCTCTCATAAATCTCTTGGATCATTGATCGGATCATCATTATCTCCAAAATTAAACTTGAACCTCATATCTAATGCTAGCTAGACATAGTCAACTTGTTTAATCCCGTATGATTTTTAACTTAATTCTTAATTAAGCTAATCTATTTATTCAATCAAGTCAAGTACTTTCAAATGAAACTCATAGACTTGGGTCAATTCTTTTCTTCTTTGTCTGACTTTGTATGTGGCTCCATAGATTCAAATACTAAGCCGATAGCACAAGAATCATTTTCTGTACTAATCAAAATTATCATCTAGAAATAGTTTTTGATGTTCAGATAGATCGAATATATGCAAGACAATATTCAAGAATCAATGCATATGGTTACCACATTATTCATTACTTTGACCTTGAATGCTTAAGGATGATCTAAGATTTAACTGTCAATCCTGAATGAGTCATCCACATAGTATTTTAATCTTTCAAATCTATCACATGGTTTACTCAGATCCAGAGTTTACTAAATTGAAATACAGTGATACATTATCTTCTATAATCTGGAGGGATCAATCTCATCTGAATCCGCACACAAATTTTGTAAGTATTTGACTGTACCCAGTAGCCTTCTGTTACTGTATTAGAAATATAAGTAGTTCGGTACCAAAGCATAGTGAGTTGCTTGCAAGTCACTATGGTGATCTCAGATCTGAGAGATATTTATGCCTATATGCTTCGTGAGCTGCTCTTGACAATAGAACACTTCATAAGTGAGTCACTTGTTTAGTAACGACATATATCTACATCTCATCTGTATACAATATCAGATCTTCATACTCTTTGGTTACGAGGATAACCAATCTATATAGCACACAATGATCTACACTCGATAAACATCATCATCCTTTAATGACGTATCATTTGGTCGCGAACATGTTTAAGAACTATTTGATAAATTTTTTTATCAATTTTTATGTAGTTCTAAGGACTTCATCATAATACATGAGTTCATATAAGAAAGATATTCATCTTGTGATGAAAAATATCTAATAACATTTATTAATTTATAATTCATATACATTTACAAAAGCACAATCATCTAAATGATTGACTTTAGGATATATTTTCTAATAATTTCTCTATCTGTGATACTACTACTTGAGTATTGGATATCGAAAGTCTAATTCATATCTGCAATTTATTGTAGGGACTTTAGATTAGTAGAGAATTTGAGAAGAGCGAACGATTCTTGAATGTTGGAGATGGAAGAGCTGTTCTAGTTTTAGTTATAGAAAAAATTCAGTCTGCTCTCAATTCAAATGTCATTATTTTAAATGACTATCATTATTGTCTATCTTTTCTTATGAATGTTATTTTTATAGATCTTTTGATCAAGGATGGTTATAATTTTTTTATAAAAAAAATTACTATGATATCATTATGAATGGTGTCATAATTATGCATGGATAATTGAAACATGGCATTTACATTCTATCACAGCCTGTTAGTGTAATATACATATGGAACAAATATCGTAGAATAAATAATGTGATGGATGCCTACCTTTGATATTGTAGGCACAGTCATATAAATAAGAATAGGATAAATAGGTTAACTAAAGAAAAAATCCTCGATATTAATGATTGTAAATCATTGCCGACCTATAAATCTTGTCTTCTTAAAAAGATGACCAAGTCACCCTTTACTAGAAAGGGTGAACGAGCCAGTGATGTTCTAGGTCTAGTATATAGTGATATATGTAGACCTATAAACATAGACACTAGAGAAAGATATTACTGCTTCATTACATTCACTGATGACCTATCGAGGTATGGGTACATCTACCTTATGAAACATAAATTCAAATCATTTGAAATATTCAAATGACTTTATAATGAGATAGAAAAATAAATTGAAAAGAGTATTAAAACTCTTCAGTCTGATCGAAAAAGTGAATATATTTCTAATAAATTTTTGATATATCTAGAAAAGAATAAAATTCTCTCACAATGGATTCCTTTGGAGATACCACAGTATAATGTGGTGTCAGAAAGGAGGAATCGAATCTTGTTAGACATGGCTCGATCGATAATGGGGTTTGCAAGTATCTCTTTTTGAGGTTATGCTCTTGAGACTGCATGCCATGTTCTGAATAGGGTTCTAAGCAAATCAGTCGTGAAAGCACCATATGAGATATAGACTGGATGTAGGCCGATACTCTCTTACCTTAGGATTTGGGGCTGTCCAACTTATGTCAAATATTTGCAGACTGACAAGCTTGGACCACGATCTGATAAGTGTTATTTGGTGGGGTACTCAAAAAAACTAAAGGGTATTACTTCTATCTTATTGAAGAACAAAAGTTATTTGTCAGCAATAAGGTAGTCTTTTTGAAAAAAGAGTTCCTTAGTGAAGGAACTGATATCTCTAAGGTTAAGCTTATTGAAGTTTGACAGATAGAAAAACCAACACAAACAAGTAGAAACATAGAACTAGATTTGATAAGATCAAATTCAGAGCCCATTGTTGAGGCACCTTTAAAAAAATCCAATAGAGTACCGCATTAGTCAGACAGATATATGATTTTTTGATCTGGGATGGTGATCCTATTAAACTTGATGAGAACGATGAAGATCTAATCACCTACATGGATGCCATGCAAAGATCTAACTCTGAAAAATGGCTTGAGGTCATGAAATCTGAGATGAAGTCTATGAAGATCAATAGTGTATGGACACTTGTTGATCCATCAGAATGGATTAAACCCATAGGATGTAAATGGATATTCAAAAGGAAAAAGGATGCAGACAGAAAGGTGGAGACCTATAAAGCCTATTTGGTTGCCAAAAAAAATTATCAATATTATGGTATTGACTATGACAAGATGTTTTCTCCTGTGGTAATACTCAAGTCCATCAGATTTTACTTGCGATAGTGATACACTTTGATTATGAGATCTAATAAATGGATGTCAAAACTGCTTTCTTTAATGGGGAGCTAGAAGAAGAGGTGTATATGATACAACCTAAAGGTTCACATCCATAGATGAATCAAAGATGTGCAAGCTTCAAGATTCATTTATGGATTAAAGCAAGCATCTCAAAGTTAGAATATGCATTTTGATAAAGTGATCAAAATGTATGGCTTCATTAGGAATGAAGAAGAATCATGTATTTATAAATAGGCTAATGGTTCTATAGTCATCTTTCTTATATTATATGTGGATGATATACTATTAATAGAAAATGATGTTCCTGCTTTATAAAATGTAAAGCTTTGGCTGTCTTCATAGTTTTTCATGAAAGATTTGGGAGAAGCATCCTTCATCTTAGGGATGAAGATCTATAGAGATAGATTTAAAAGAATGCCTAGATTATTCCAATCTAAATACATCGATATCGTGCTGAAATAGTTCAGCATGGAGAATTTCAAAAAAAGCTATCTTTCAATAGGCCATAAAATTACTCTTTCTAAGAAGGATTGTCCGATAACTCTATAAGAGAGAGAGCATATGAGTAGAATCTCATATGCTTCGGTAGTGGGATCTATTATGTACGATATGACATGTACAAGGTTGGATGTGGCACACTCGTAGGGGTAGTGAGTAGGTACCAGTTTGATCCTGATGAGAACCATTGGAAGGTTGTAAAGATATCCTTAAGTATTTGAGAAATACTAAGGACCAATGGCTTACTATGGAAACATTGACTTGAAATTTATGAAATATATTGATTTTAGCTTTCAATCAGATCATGATGATAGCAAGAGCGTATTAGGTTATGTGTTTACCCTGAATGACGGAGCAATCTGTTAGAAAAATTTCAAGCAGCATACTATAGCTAATTCAACATGCGAGGTGGAGTACATTACGGCATCTGATGCTGCTAAGGAAGCAGTCTGGTTGAGAAAGTTCATTAGCGAGCTTGGAGTTGCACCTTTCCTTGATAGTCCTGTTCTACTATACTGCAATAGCACTGGAGCCATAGCTCAAGTGAAAGAACCGAAGTTCCATCAGAGAACAAAGTATATTCTGCATCGCTATCACCTGGTCTAGAAGATCATGGATCGAGATAACGTCGAACTTCAGAAGATCGACGAAAAGGAAAACTTGGCTGACCCATTTACTAAAGTCCTTAGAATCAAAAAGTTTGACGAACACAAATGAAAGATAGATATTAGATACTGTACCGATTAACTTTAGTCCAAATGAGAGTTGTTAGAAAATATATCTTATAGCCAATCATTTTAATGACTGTACTCTTTCTAATTGTATATGAATTATGATGAATAAAAGATATTTTGGCAATTTCATCACAAGGTGTACATCTTTCTTATTAGAATTTTTATGTTGTGATGATTCCTTAGAACTATATGACAATCGATAAAGGAGGATTTATCTAATAGTTCTTAAACATATTTTTGATCAAATGATATATCATTACAGGATGATGACATTCATCGAGTATAGATCATTGTCTGTCATATAGGTTGGTTGTCCTCGTAACCAAAGAGTGTGGAGACATTGGTATGGCATATAGGTGAGATGTAGGGGTACATCATCACTGAACAAGTGACTCTCCTACTGAGCACTCTACTATCAAGAATAACTCGAAAAGCATATGGGCATAAATGTTCCTCAGATCTGAGATCACCATAGTGACTTACAAGCAACTCACTGTGCTTTGGTGTCGAATTACCTGCATTTCTAATGCAGTGACGGAAGGCTATTAGGTACAGTCAAGTACTTACGAAGTCTGTATATAGATCAAGATGGGATTGATTTCTCCAGATTATAGAAGATAATGCATCACTGTAACTTAATTTTGTAAACCCTGGGTCCGAGTAATCCATGTAGTGGATGTGAAAGATTGAAATACAAATGGATGACTCATCAAGGGTTGACAGTTGTTGGTGCAGAATTCTGTCGAAGCCGGAGTTGCTGGGGTCGAGATGACCGTGGCCACCACCGAGACCTGCAAGGAAAGTCTAAATCGGAGTTGGGAGTGCTCCAGTAAGATCCTCCGATGCTCAAGTCAGTACTCTGCTTCAACAGAAATGGAGTGCTCGAGTGGGAATTTTAGCAGAGTTTTAAGATAGAATTTTAAGCTTAGAGAAAAACATATCTGGGGGTCCCTTTTTATAGATGGAGAGCGTAACTGATTGACAGCGATGTCTGTAACCGCCTGGTAGTGGGCTGTTCAGAGCCGTCCGGAGTTTGTTACAGAGAGTAGTGGCGTTAGAGGTCGTTCAAGGCCACGTGGAGTTTATTACAAAGGGTAGTGGCGTCAGGGGTCGTTCAGGACCATGTGGAGTTTGTTAGGAGGGTGGAGTGGTGTCCGTTATCGCGACTTGCCAGAGAGTGGTAGAGCCACACAGAATCTGTTGCAGAGAGTGGAGCAGGGTAGTGGCCACTATCGTGACTTGCCAGAGAGTTCAGATCTGTCGGCTGGAGCTCAGCTGGGATATCCGATGGAGCGGAATGGCTCTCTATCCTATCGATCTAGGAGAAGCTTGGATATTTTCAAGGCTGCTGATGAGTCTACTGTTGTCGGATGCTTTTGGCACTGATGTTGCAGGCGGGAGTCATCTGCTATAGAAGCTCGGATGGAGACTTTCTGTTGGTGAAGTCTGGTAGAAGTCCGGTTGCTAGGAAGGCCATCTGGGATTTGCCTGATGTGGAAGCTCATCTGAAGATTATCCACCGGAGAAGTCTGATTTCATGAGGAATCTGATGGAGGGTCGGCCAGTGGTGGACCTCGGATGGTGTTGGGGAGGTTCGGCAGACATCATAGGTGATCGATCGTTGTAGAAATCCAACTGCCAGAGTCCGTCCGTCGTAGGAGCTCATCCGATATCCATCCACTATGGAAGTTCGGACGAAGTCTGGTTCTTGTAGAAGGCTGAAGGGAGACTGCTTATTGTAGAAACTTGATCGAAGATCGATTGTCGTGAGAGCTCGGAGTAGCGACCTGGCCGATGGGTCCTGCCCCATTATAGAAGCTCGTCTGGGATCCGGCTACGAAGAAGCTCGACTGAAGTCTACCTGTAATAGAAGTTCAGAAGAAATGTGTTTACAGTAGAGGCTCGAATAGAATTTGCTTACAGTAGAGATCCGGGGTAGACCGCCCGCTATAGGAGTTTGAAGTAGACCACTCGTAGTAGAAGTTCGACTCTCGTTGAAGCTCGGTTGGAATCCTGAAGGCAGTCGACCACCGTAGAAACTTGGACGGAGTCTGATTACTGTAGAAATCTCACCGTTGGAGAAGCTCGGATATTGACGAAGTCTGAAAGAAGTTCGGAGAATAGTTGATCACTGTAGAAGGTCAGCTGATAGTGAGACCTAGAGAGCCAGTGGAGTGGCCCGATAGACTGATGGAGAGGCTCCTTGTCTGAGAAGTCTAGAAGCTCGGATGGTCGAGGGGGTTCAGAGAGACGCCACACAAGGTCGAAAGCCGGAAAAGCCCTAGAAGGGTCGGTCTTTTACAAACTTCAGTCGGGGGGTATTTTATATCCAACACCAGTCCCCCTACTTTTGAGTTCGGGTTCTGAATGAAGGAAGTACAGAGAAATTCTTACGACCGAAGTTGCCCTCCTCGATTTTCGCACTCGACTGTTGTCAGATATTTTGACGTTCGGTATGCTGGTACTAGAGCCCCTTCGAAAAAGATTTTTTCTTTTTGGAATTCTCGCTGGAGCACTACCCCAGGTACGGAGTAATAATGATTTTACCAACTGTCGGCCACCTCCAGCTACTTGCCACAGTGAGTGGGCCACGCGGCGGTTATAGACTGGTCAGAGGAGTCCTGCAGTCATTATTGCACCAGACCCCGTCGCCTATTTAAACCCGCCTCCCCCCTTCGGGGATCTCACTTTGTACGGGAGTTCCTTCGGTCCCTTCTTCATTGTCGATATGGACGTGGATGCGGTTTGGATGTCAGCCAAGAGTCTCAAAGCCCACAAGAGAGAAGGCGCTACAGCTTCTAGGTTGGTGAAGAAGGCGAGGGTAGAAGAGACAGATCCGACTGTGTTTCACCTTGATCGCCCAGAGCCCACATTTGTGACACATCCTCGAGCGTGAGTACTTTCCGATCCTGCGAGGGGGGAAGCCAAAGGGGGACTGGAAGGAGAAGTCAGAAAGAAAGGGAAACCCGATCTCAGGAAGAAGGTCATGCCCGCCGTCATCGTGAGGCAGCGGAAGCCATGGCGCAAAAAGGATGATGTCTACATGTACTTTGAAGATAATGCTGAAGTAATTGTCAATCCAAAGGGGGGTTAGAAGAAGAAGTCGGGTACTTAAAGCAATCCTCAACGGTGGCTGAAATCGAGAGTTCGAAGTCTGATGGTACCAAGCTTCCTTAGAGCTCTTTCGCCTTGTATTCCTTTCCTTTCTTGTTGTTTCTCTCTTTGGCCTTCAAGGCTTTGTAATGTACACTTCACTAATGAAATGAAAAGGAAGTTTTCCATTACCTTGTCTATTCTTGTATTAAATTGTTGTTTGCCAAACTTCTTTTGTCTTCCATCTTGCTTGGCATCGGCGTTGTTTGTGATTTCTCGTCTATTCTTGCTTTGAGTTGTTGTTTACCGAACTTCTTTTATCTTTTGTTTTGTTCGATGCCGACGTTGTTTGAAGGTTTTCAATCGTTGCTGTGTCGATCGTTCGTGACTGTAGGTCTCTTCGAGGCCATTTGAGCTTGACGCTTCCTCCCAGTGCTCGAGCTTGGAGACCTGAACTTCTCGTTACTTTGAGGAAGTCGATTTCTCCTCGACCTGTGTCGAGTTTCCTTTTAGTGGCTGAGGGTTTTTTGATAGGAGTATCCTTCCTCGTTGAGACGAGATCCCTCGGGTCTTCGATGTAGTTTATTTTTCACTTATCGCTGGGGTAGTTCGTCGCTTTCTCTTTTCATCTCTCCTCTTCTTTTGTGTTTGAGTGAGGGTCTTTCCTCTGCTCTTGATGGGGTTGTGAGAGTGTAGAGGATCCATTGAGGAGGCTTTCCTCCTTGTCCGATCTTGATCGATCGAGTCTTTGTTTGCGTCAGGACGAGGTTCTCCTCTAGTTCCCGACAGTCAGTTTCAGCTCATGTTAGGATGAGGTTCCCCTTCTGTTCCTAACATGACTGTGGGGGCACGTAAGAACTACTACGAGGGCCTCTCCCCCCATCCGATCTTTAAATAACCAGATCTTCAACTTTACTCATGTTAGGACGAGGTTCTCCTCCTATTCCTAACAAGGCTATGGGGGCACATAAGGGCCGTTGCAAGGACCTTTCCCCCCATCCAGTCTTTAAGTAACCGGACCTTCGACTTTGCTCATGTTAGGATGAGGTTCTCCTCCTGTTCCTAATAAGGCTGTGGGGGCACATAAGGGCCATTGCAAGGGCCTCTCCCCCTATCCGATCTTTAAGTAATCGAGCCTTCGACTTTGCTCATGTTAGGATGAGGTTCTCCTCCTGTTCCTAACAAGGCTGTGGGGGTACATAAGGGCCATTGCAAGGGCTTCTCCCCCCATCTGGTCTTTAAGTAACCGGGCCTTCGACTTTGCTCATGTTAGGATGAGGTTCTCCTCCTGTTCCTAACAAGGCTGTGGGGGCACATAAGGGCCGTTGCAAGGGCCTCTCCCCCCATCTGGTCTTTAAGTAACCGGGCCTTCGACTTTGCTCATGTTAGGATGAGGTTCTCCTCCTGTTCCTAACAAGACTGTGGGGGTAAATAAAGGCCATTGTAAGGGCCTCTCCCCCATCCGATCTTTAAGTAACTGGACTTTCGACTTTGCTCATGTTAGGATGAGGTTCTCTTCCTGTTCCTAACATGCTTAATTTCGACTGAATGAGGGAGTTACTTCCTGTCGTTATAAGCTCATGCTAAAAAAATAAATATAAAAATATAAAATTTTTATTGAAGGCAAAGTTATTGGTAATACATCCATAGATTTTTTGAATTCCATGGTCGCAGAAGCTCCACTCCCCCAAGCTCTTTCAAATAGTATGTTTCGGGCCGAACTATCTCCTTAACTTCATACGGACCTTCCCAGTTTGGGACAAGTTTCCCTTGATTCTGAGGTTGTGAGATAGCGACTCACCGAAGTACCAGGTCCCCCACCTGAAAGCTTTGCTTTTAACCCGGGAATTGTAGTAGCGAGCTACTTTCTGCTTGTAAGCTGCCATCTGAACTTGAGCTGTCTCTCACTTTTCTTCTAACAAGTTGAGGTTGGCCTTGAGATCCTATGGGTTGCGCTACTCGTCGAATGCCACGACTTGCACCGACGGGAGTTTGAGTTCAATCGGGATCACGGCCTCTATCCCGAAGGTCAAGGCAAAGGGAATCTCCCCCGTGGGCAATCTCTGGGTAGTTCAGTATGCCCACAGCACGTGATAAAGCTCATCTGCCCAAATTCTCTTTGCTTTTTCAAGTCTCGCCTTGATTCCTTGCAACAGAGTCCTGTTAGTCACCTCGGCCTCACCGTTTGCCTGCGGATGTGCTACTGAAGTGAAGTTATGGGAGATGTTTAGGTCCTCACAAAATTCAGCAAACCCTACACCAGTAAATTGCCGTCCATTATCGGTAATGAGGGTTCTGGGTAGGCCGAACCTACAGACAATTGACTTCCAGATGAAGTCCTGCATTTTAGCTTCTGTGATTTTTGCCAAAGGCTCAGCCTCGACCCACTTGGTGAAATAGTCTATTGCCACCAGGAAGAACTTCCTCTGCCCAGATGCCATGGGAAAAGATCTGAGGATATCCATTCCCCGTTGTGCAAATGGCCATGGGGCACTCAATGGTGTAAGCTCGGAGGCAGGTTGCCTCTGGATATTTGCATATCTCTGACACCGATCACACCTTCTGACATATTCGATGGAGTCGTGGTACATGGTAGGCCAGTAATAGCCTTATCGAAGCAATTTGTGGGATAAAGATCTGGCCCCTAGGTGACTTCCACAGACTCCCTCATGTACCTCCCTCAAGGCGAAGTTGGCTTCAGAAGGCTGGAGGTATTTCAGGAGGGGCAAAGAGTACGATCTTTTATATAGCTTGCCTTCTAAAGGATATATCGGGAGGCTTGGTTCCTAAGCTTCCGAGCTTCTTTTGCATCAGGAGGAAGAACCTTTATGACACAGGTGGTGTGCCCAAGGCCCAGGGGACCAAGGCTAAGGCCAAGGTCCATCATTCATGAGGGCTTCATGGAGGCTCTAGGGCTAGTTGGGCCCTAGGTTGAAAGGCTGTGGGCCTTTCGGGTTCTTGAGGTCTAGATTATGTGGGCCTCAAGGGACTAACTCTTTATGGGTCAGGTCTGGGCCCAGGATAGGTGAGATTAGGTCGAGTCATGGGTGTACATGGGCTTGGGTTAACCTAATCTCCCATAGAGTTGGTCAAGGGAGTTTTGGGTTTGGGTCACTTGACCCGGTGTTTATATATACATGTACTATGTATAGGTTGGATTAAGCCAAGAAAATACAAGACTCTTTCTCCCAAGTCTCTCTCTCTCTCTTCTCCCTCTCTCTCCAGCAATTCTCCATGCCCCAGGAGCAAGAAACCCTAGGATTTCTTGCCGCCAGTCCATAAAAGGAAAGAGAAGAAGGGGAGGCGCTAGCCCCTTCCCCCTTGCAGCCACCTACCAGATCTGCTCTCCCCCTCTTGCAGGTGCCCAAACACCAGGTCTAGGACCTGAAATCTCTTAAGAAGAGGTTGGTACAAGTCTCTTTCAGATCTGGAGTTTATCTGAGGTAGTTTGAGGTGCGGGTGAGATCTCCATCAACAGATCTACAAAAAGGCTGCAGCAGGATAGATCTGCGAGGTCTGTCTCCATCTATCTTCTTCCCTATCTAGAATACCCTGATTTGAGATCTATGAATTGATGGACCTCGGCCCAGGTCTGATCTGGTTGGGTACTAGATCTTGGATTTTTTAGAGGTGGTTTCAAAGGCATTCTTCATCTGGAACGAAAGGCTGACGAAGAAGACAGCAACCAGACTGATTTCGTCAAGGGCCTTGGAACGTGTCCAGAAGTCTCCAGGTCTATTCGTTGCTAGTTCTGCTGCACCCAAGGTCCATGGGAGGAGCTGGGATCGTGCTCCAACAGTTAGCATCAGAGCCACGATGGTGAGGAAGCGGTTCCAAATACGAGAAGTTGAAGATCCCAAGTGCTAAAAATTTTCAGCAAGGTACCATCAAGGTATATTCTACACTTCTTGATTTTATATTGCTTGTTTGGCTTAGATCTAGTCATGGATAGCAATATGAAGGTCGAGTTCGAGAAGTTTGATGGCAAGAAAATTTTTTCCATGTGGAAAATCCAGGTGGAGGATCTTCTGGTGCAAGCAGATCTGGATCAGGCTTTGGATGAGAAGCCTGAGGGAATGACAGATAGACAGTGGGCATCGTTGGAGAAGAAAGCATGCTCGATGATCAGAGGATGTTTGGCGGAAGCGGCATTGTATTCGATGCTGGAAGAAAAGACCCTGAAGGGCCTTTGGTCGAAGTTGCACACTATGTACATGGGGAAGAATATGTGCAACAAGCTGATGCTGAAGAAGAGGTTGTACAGTCTTCGGATGCAGGAGGGATCTGATGTGATTGGCCACATTCAGAGGTTCGACCAGTTGTGCACGGAGTTGGTGAATATCGGGGTGAAGCTGGATGAGGAGGACAAGTCCCTGTTGCTTTTGTGTTCACTACCAGGATCATATGATTCTTTGGTGACTATACTGCTCTACGACAAGGAGACTCTGGAGTATGAGGACATGGTCTCGGTGCTGAGGTCAAATGAGCAGAGGAAAAAGTTGACCAGAGATCGGGCTCCCCAGGAGGGTTTGGCAGTAGGGGAGAGGACAGGTAGAGGCAGAGGCAGAAGCAAGTTCAGGGGGTGGTCCAAGTCCAGGAAGGGAAAGAAAGAGGTGAAATGCTTCAAGTGCAAAGAGTTTGGGCACTTCAAGCGAGAATGTCCACTATGGAAGAGCAAGAAGGGAGAAAGAAGTGGCTCAGAATCAGTGAGTGCAGTTGTTGGGCAGCAGGTGGAGGATGATCTACTTGTGGTATCAGATGGTCACAGGCATTACACAGAGGAGTGGACACTAGACTCTGCATGCTCACATCACTACACACCACACAGGTCTTGGTTTGCGACATACACCAAGACAGATGAGGGATCAGTGACTCTAGGCGACAATCATCCTTGCATGGTGGCTAGGATAAGGACAGTCAGGGTGAGGATGTTTGATGGGATTGTGAGGACATTGACAAATGTAAAGCACATCCCGGAGCTAGAAAAGAATCTGGTGTCATTTGGCTACTTGGAGCGCAGTGGATATAGATTCAGCAGTAGGGCTAGAAGTGGAGTACTGAACATCTCCAATGGAGCTATGGTGGTGATGAGAGGCAGGAGGTTGGACAATAACCTCTATCGCATGGAGGGATCTGTGGTGATCGGAGAGTCTGATGCAGCAGCTGCAGCACAGGACCAGGAGGGGACTTACAGGATGTGGCACTACCACCTAGGCCACATGGGTGACAGGGGGCTGAGGGAGTTGAGCAGGAAAGGACTCATCTCTGATCTGGAGGATGGTGCTACAGGGGAGATCTGTGAGCCTTGCCAGATGGAAAAGCAGAGAAGAGTTCAGTTCACCATCAGTACAGCCCGGAGTGCAGCCCCTCTGGAGTTAGTACACACGGATGTGTGGGGACCAGTCCCAGTTTTAGCTAGGAATGGGGCCAGATACTTCATGACCCTGATTGATGATTTCTCAAGGAAGCTCTGGATTTACTTCATGAGAGAGAAGTCAGAGGTCTTCACCAAGTTCAAGATCTGGAGAGCTGAGGTGGAGGAGAAGGGGAGGAGCATGAAGTGTCTGAGGTCAACAATGGCGGAGAGTACACCAGCAGAGAGTTCCAGGACTACTGTGAGGAGTGTGGGATCAGGAGACACTTCTCAGTTAAGGGGACTCTACAGCAGAATGGGATGGCCGAGAGGATCAATAGAACACTTTTGAAAAAGGCACGGTGCATGAGGCTGCAGGCAGGGCTTCCAAAGGAGTTCTGGGTTGACACAGTTGACGCAGTGGGTTACTTGGTCAATCAGTCACCTCACACCAGGTTGGATAGCAGGCTTCCAGAGGAGGTGTGGTCTGGGAGGACAGTTGGGCTGGGCCATCTACGGGTATTTGGGTGCACGGCCTATGTGCACATTGGAGCTGGTGAGCAGAGCAAGCTAGATGCCAGATCACGCAAGGCGGTGTTTCTAGGCTATCCGTGAGGAGTCAAGGGATACAGGCTGTGGGATCCCTTGGAAAAGAAGGTCATCATTAGTTGGGATGTGACTTTTGATGAGGAGTCAGTCCTACGGAGGCGAGCAGGCATGGAGGAGCAGCAGGAGCAGGAGGAGGTCCAGCAGGACGCTGCTGGACAGCTTACCTCTTTGATTTTGCCTCTTGCAGGTGCTACTGGAGGACATGACATTTAGGTGGAGCACCTACCTAAGGTGTCTCCATAGGTGGAGAAGACTCGAACAGATGATCGAGGCAGAGAGGTCCAGCAGGAGCGAGCTCGATCGAGACTGATATCGATGTTGCCCTACACAAGCCTAAGAGGACCATCAGGCAATCGGACCGATATGGCATCGAGGAGACACTGTCATATGCCCTGGTGACAGCGAATGGAGACCCATATACGTATCAAGAGGCTATTAAGAGCCAGGACAGAGAGCGGTGGGTCCAGACGATGTCCGAGGAGATGCAGTCTCTCCACCAGAACCAGACGTGGCGATTGGTGCAGTTGCCACAGGAGAAGAGGCCCATTGGCTGCAAATGGGTCTACAGTCGCAAGGACAGAGTGGAGCTGGTTGAGGCCTTGGGACATCAAGGTGGAGATTGTTATGATCCAGGTGGTGTGCCCAAGGCCCAGGGGACCAAAGCTAAGGCCAAGGTCCATCATTCATGAGGGCTTCATGGAGGCTCTAGGGCTAGTTGGGCCCTAGGTTGAAAGGCTATGGGCCCTTCGGGTTCTTGAGGTCTAGGTTATGTGGGCCTCAAGGGACCAACTCTTTATGGACCAGGTCTAGGCCCAGGATAGGTGAGATTAGGTCGAGTCATGGGTGTACATGGGCTTGGGTTAACCTAATCTCCCATAGAGTTGGTCAAGGGAGTTTTGGGTTTGGGTCACTTGACCCGGTGTTTATATATACATGTACTGTGTATAGGTTGGATTAAGCCAAGAAAATACAAGACTCTTTCTCCCAAGTCTCTTTCTCTCTCTTCTCCCTCTCTCTCCAGCAATTCTCCACACCCCAGGAGCAAGAAATCCTAGGGTTTCTTGCCGCCAGTCCATAAAAGGAAAGAGAAGAAGGGGAGGCGCTAGCCCCTTCCCCCTTGCAACCGCCTACCAGATCTGCTCTCCCCTCTTGCAGGCATCCAAACATCAGGTCCAGGATCTAGAATCTCTTGAGAAGAGGTTGGTACAAGTCTCTCTCAGATATGAGTTGATCTGAAGTCGTTTGAGATGCGGGTGAGATCTCCATCAACAGATCTACAAAAAGGCTGCAGTAGGACAGATCTGCGAGGTCTGTCTCCATCTATCTTCTTCCCTATCTAGAATATCCTGATTTGAGATCTACAAATTGGAGGACCTCGGTCCAAGTCTGATCTAGTTGGGTACCAGATCTTGAATTTTTTAGAGATGGTTTCAAAGGTGTTCTTCATCTGGAACGAAAGGCTGACGAAGAAGACAGCAACCAGGCTGATTTCGTCAAGGGCCTTGGATCGTGTCCAGAAGTCTCCAGATCTATTCGTTGCTGGTTTTGCTGCACCCAAGGTCCGTGGGAGGAGCTGGGATCGTGCTCTAATAGAACCCCATCCTTGAGGTATGCAATCAGGGGGTCGATCCAACTGGGTTCATGGCTGATCTCCATCACAAGCTGTGATTCTTTCGTACCTGGGTGCTTCAGAACTTCGAAGAAGACTTCTCTAGGTAGTTCGGCCGGGGCCAGTGTAGCCAACTTGGAGAGAAGGTTGGCCTTGGTATTTTTTGCTCTTGGGATCTACCTGATATTAAAGCTGCTGAAGGTAGGGATGATCTCCCTTACCTTTTCTAGATACTTGGCCATACTATCCTCCCAAGCTTCATAATTTTCACTGACCTGTCCCACTACTAATTGAGAGTCACTGTAGACTTGAAGCCGATCTACTTCTAACTCTTTGGCGATCTTTAGTCCCGCAATCAGAGCTTCATATTCTGCTCTATTATTTGTCGCAGAGAATTCGAAGCGCAGCGCATACTCCGTGATAACTCCATCTGGATTGACCAAGACCAGGCCCGCGCCTGCGCCTGACATGTTGGAAGAACCATCCACGTAGAGGGTCCAAAAACCATCAGGGAGATCTGTTCTTTCTTCTAGGGAGTTTGGTTGGAGCCTTGGGTTGTCGGCTTCATCTCATCCAAGTTCGGCCTCTTCTGGGATAGTGCATTCCACCCCGAAGTCTGCTAGTATCTGAGCTTTTATTGTCGACCGAGGTCGATAGTCGATGTCGAACTTCGTGAGCTTGACTGCCCACTTCGCTATCCTCCCAGAGGTATCCACTCGATGCAAAACCACCTTGATCGGCTGGTCGGTGAGCAGTATTATGGTGTGTCCCTGAAAGTAAGGTCGGAGCCTCCGAGCTGCAACCAACAAGTGTAAGTTAGTTTCTCTAACTTAGTATACCTGATTTTGACATCTCTCAATACTCGGCTTATGTAATAGATCGGCCGTTGAATTTTTGCTTCTTCCTTAATTAGAACTGCTGCAAGGGCCACAGGAAAGACCACCAGATACAGGAACAACTCCTCTCCAGGCTCGGGCTTTGCCAATAGTGGAGATGAGCCGAGGTAGTTCTTCAGCTCCTCGAACGCTTGCTGACATCCAGGGGTCCAACAGAAGTTCTTCGACTGCTTGAGAGTCTGAAAGAAAGGCAGGCACCGCTCGGCCGACCTTGAGATGAAGCGGTTTAGGGCCGCTACTCTCCCAGTAAGGTGCTAAACTTCCTTTATTGACTTCAAGGCGATCATTTCCTGGATGGTATAAATTTTTTTTGGATTTGCTTCAATCCCGCACCCCGATACCATAAAGCCCAAAAATTTTTCTGAGGTTACTCCAAAAGCGCACTTGGTCGGGCTCAGCTTCATCTTATATTTTTGGAGGGCGCTGAAGGTCTCCTCAAGGTCGGCAACATGGTTCATCGAGGATTTACTTTTTACAAGTATATCATCCATGTAGACCTCCATGTAGCGGCTGATCTGCTCTCTGAAGATCTTGTTTACCAATCGTTGATAGGTTGTCCCTGCATTTTTTAGGCCAAAAGGCATGATCCTGTAACAATAAAGACCATGGTTAGTAATAAAAGCAATTTTTTCTTCATCCTCTGGCGCCATCAAAATTTGATTATAGCTGGAGAATGCATCTATGAAAGTGAGAAGCTCGTGGCTCGAGGTTGCATCCACCAATTGATCGCTTCTGGGCAGAGGGTAGCCGTCCTTTGGGCAGGCTTTATTTAGCTTTTTGAAGTCTATGCACATCCTTCATTTATCGTTCACCTTCTTAACCAGGACCATATTGAAAATCTAGCTCGGATAGTTGACCTCTCTGATGAACCCAGCTTTCAGGAGTTTATCAACTTCCTCGGCTATTGCCATCTGCCTTTCTGGCGCATAACTTCGAACTTTTTCCTTCGTCGGTCGGTGTTCGGGATCAACAGCCAGACGGTGTTCCATAACTTCAGCATCGATCCTCGACATGTCCGTCGGAGCTCAAGCAAAAACATCCGCATTCTTTTGTAAAAAGTTGATAAGCTGTGTCCGCACCTCTTCCCCCAAGTTGGAGCCAATCTTCACCATGTGCTCTTCATTCCCATCGTTCAGAGGAATTATGAGAGATCTTCAACTGCTCACCTCTTTCTTCAGCAAGATCGTCGCGAGTGTCCAATCCATCAACCGGACAGGGGTCGGACTGTCCTTTTCTCTGAAGGGCTATGTTGTAGCAATGTCTTGCTAGGGCTTGATCTCCTCTGACTTCTCCGACCCCCTGGCTAGTAGAAAATTTCAACTTCAAATGGTAGGTCAATACTACAGCTCAGAGGGCGTTGAGGTTAGGTCGGCTGAGGATGCGTTGTAGGCAGATGGTGCCCTCACTACTAGGAAATCCATCAGTGCTCTAGATTATTTTGGATACCGACCTGCAACTACGGTCAAGGTTATTACCCCTTCCACTGGCACTGCATCGCCAGTAAATCCCACCAATGAGGAGCTAACCGGCCCTAACCGACCATCAGGGATGGATATTTTTGAAAATGCATCGTAAAATAAAATATCGGCCGAGCTTCCACTATCAACAAGAATGCGACATACATCACAATTAGCAATATTTAAAAAACTACAACCACATCATTATGGGGGAATTGGATCTCCCAGGCATCTTCTTCAGTAAAGGTTATAGGTCCTTCAGTTCTTTGCCGCTTGAGTGGTTCGGCCGATCCACTGGCCGCTCCCTTCCGGGACCCTTCAGAGATGGTGTTGATGATTCCGATTGGAGGCCGATCCCCAAGCTGTTCTTCCCTCCTTCACGGCTCCGGTCGCGGCAAGGCCTTTGGCCAATCTTTCCTACTTCCAGGTTGGCGTCGAATGAATCCGTCGACTGTCGTTGTCAGAGGAGGAGGAGCCTGGGAAGCTGGAGGCGAGGCCGGAGCCTGAGATCTGGCCGCGGAGGCCATGGATCGCCTGGTGGATGCCTTTCGGAGAGGCATCAGGTAGAGATCTAGTAGGAGAAGGAGAAGAGGATGTCGAAGGAGATGACTGGAGGTAGTCTCATTGAGCACTCCTTCAAGAACAAGGATACTGCGAAGACACAGGGGCCTTCCTCTAGTGCCAATTCTGTTGGTGCAGAATTTCGCTGAAGCCAGAGTTACTGGGGTCGAGATGACTGCGACCACCATTGGGACCTGCAAGAAAAGTCTAAACTAGAGTTGGGGGTGCTCCGGTAAGATCCTTCGACGCTCAAGTCAGTACTCTGCTTCAACAGAAATGGAGTGCTCGAGTGAAAATTTTAGCAGAGTTTTGAGATAAAGTTTTAAGCTTAGAGAAGAACGTATCTGGGGGTCCCTTTTTATAGATAGAGAGCGTAACTGATTGACAGCGACGTCTGTAACCACCTGGTAGTGGGCTGTTCAGAGCCGTCCGGAGTTTGTTATGGAGAGTAGTGGTGTCAGGGGTTGTTCAGGGCCACGTGGAGTTTGTTACGGAGGGTAGTAGCGTCAGGGGTCGTTCAGGGCCACGTGGAGTTTGTTACGGAGGGTGGAGTGGTGTCCGTTGTCATGACTTGCCAGAGAGTGGTGGAGCCATGCAGAATTCATTGCAGAGAGTGGAGTAGGGTAGTGGCCACTGTCGTGACTTACCAGAGAGTTCGGATCTGTCGGTTGGAGCTCGACTGGGATATCTGATGGAGCGGAATGGCTCTCTATCCTATCGATCTAGGAGAAGCTTTGATGTTTTCGAGGCTGCTGATGAGTTTACTATTGTCGGATGCCTTTGGCACCGATGTTGCAGGCGGGAGTCATCTGCTGTAGAAGCTCGGATGGAGATTTTCTGTTGGTGAAGTCCGATAGGAGTCTGGTTGCTAGGGAAGGCCGTTTGAGATTTGCCTGATGTGAAAGCTCGTCTGAAGATTATCCATCAGAGAAGTCCGATTTCATGAGGAATCTGGCAGAGGGTCGGTCGGTGGTGGACCTCGGATGGCGTTGGGGAGGTTCGGCAGACATCAGAGGTGATCGATCATTGTAGAAATCCAGCTGCTGGAGTCTATCCGTCGTAGGAGCTGATATCCATCCACTATGAAAGTTTGGATGGAGTCTGATTCTTGTAGAAGGCTGAAGGGAGATCGCTTATTGTAGAAGCTCGATCAAAGATCGGTTGTCGTGAGAGCTCGAAGTAGCAAGCTGGTCGGTGGGTCCTGCCCCATTATAGAAGCTCATCTGGGATCCGGCTACGAAGAAGCTCGGTTGAAGTCTACCTATAATAGAAGTTTGGAAGAAATGTGTTTACAGTAGAGGTTCGAATGAAATTTGCTTACAGTAGAGATCCGAGATAGACCGCCCGCTGTAGCAGTTCGGAGTAGACCGCTCGTAGTAGAAGTTCGGCTCTCATCGGAGCTCGGTTGGAATCCTGAAGGCAGTCGACCGTCGTAGAAACTTGGACGGAGTCTGATTACTGTAGAAATGTCACCGTTGGAGAAGCTCGGATATTGACGAAGTTTAAAAGAAGTTCGGAGAATAGTTGATCACTGTAGAAGGTCGGCTGATAGTGAGACCTAGAGAGCCTGTGGAGCGGCTCGGTAGATGGATGGAGAGGCTCCTTGTCGGAGAAGTCCAGAAGCTCGGACGATCGAGGGGGTTCAGAGAGACGCCACACAAGATCGGAAGCCAGAAAAGCCCTGGAAGGGTCGATCTTTTACAAACTTCGGCCGGGGGGTATTTTATACCCAACAACAGTTAAACCCTAAGTCATCCTCGAGCATTCGAGGTCAAAGGGATGTATTATACGATAACCATATACGTAGGTTCTTGAATATTGCCTTGCATATATTCGACCTATCCGGAGTCAGAAATTATTGCTAGATGGTAACTTCAATTAGTACAAGAAATGGTTCCTATGCTACCGACTTAGCATTCAAACCTATAGAGTCATGCACAAAGTCAAGCAATATAGGAAAGAATTGACCTAAGTCTATAAGTTCAATTTAAAAATACATGACTTGTTTGAATGAATAGATTAGCTTGATTAAGAATTAAGTTAAGAGTCATACGGGATTAAACAAGTTGACTATATCTAGCTAGTACTAGACATGAGATTCAAGTTTAATTCTGGAGATGATAATGATCTGATCAATGATCCAAAAGATTTATGAGAGATTAAATTTATGTTCTAATTAATTTTATATTAAATCTGATTTAATTAAGAATTAATTAAGTTAAAAATTGAAGTTAGACTTAATCCAGAATCCTAATTAAATTAGGATTGACAGGCTCTTCAAATTTGATTCGAATTAGATCAAAAATGAGTCAAATTTGAAAATTTTGATTTAGAACCAAAGAGTCCCACTCATCTAGGACTCTCTCTCTCTCTCTCAGATTAGCTGACCAAAGGAGGGAGTGGTGTGCTAAAAACTTTCGCCCCATCAGATGTGCGCGCATGAAGAGGAAGGGTGCTCTCCTTTCTACGTTAGGTTTCCTATTTGGACAATGATTGAAAGTTCAAAATTGATTTGAACTAATGTCCTAATTAAATCAGGTCATGAGGTGCCACATCTATAAAAAGGGAGTACTCTTACAACCGGTATCTCTGAGATTTGTGTGACAAAAGTTAAAGGAGAACCACCATGAGAAAGAGTGGGGCGTGAAGGGTGTGCACGACAAAAGGAAAGAAGGTGTTCTTTCTTTCTTAACATGGAGATTTTTGGGCATCTTATTTTCTTGGTGTGAGGACTCCTTACCAGGTGCACAAAATCAGATCTCCTCCCTTGTCATGTTCCCTCCTGTAGATTGACGAAAAGAAAATCATCTTTCTTCCCTATGAAGCTTGGTGTGTGCACGAAGTAGAGGGCCTATGCTTTCAGACCTCGTGAGGTATTGGATTCAAGCAACCTCTGGAGATTTGATCCTTATTCTAGTATGATTAAGGTAATCCATAATTGTTATGTAAGCTTTTGAATAAAAAAAAAATTCAAAACACATCCTGACGATCCGATCATATCAGATATTTTCTCTTCAGTTAGAAATATTATTTCTGCATATGTGTTATTGGAATAAGATTTTGAAATAAAAGAAAAGGACAATGGTTGCTCTATTTATTTTTTAATAAATGTTATGGTAATACTTTTATAGATAATGATCTTTTATTCTTATCACTTAATGATAATATTCTTCATGTTAATCAAATGAAGAAAAAAAAGAGAGAAGATGTGAATGTCACATATTTTGGCATTGCCGACTTGGTCATATCCATGAGTCAAGAATTAACAAGTTATATAAAAAAATTAATCCTTATAATTTTGAATCATATGAAATTTATGAATCTTGTCTCATGGGTAAGATGACCAAGACTCTATTTACTAGATATGGAGATAGGACAAGTGATTTTTTGGGCCTAGTACATACTGATATCTGTGGTCTAATATCAACTCAGACCATAGGAGGATACTCTTATTTCATCACATTCACTAATGATTTATCTAGATTCAGATATGTGTATTTATTGAAATACAAATTTGAAGACTTTGATAAGTTTAAGGAGTACCAAAGAATGGTTGAGAAATAAATTGATAAGAGCATCAAGGCTCTTCGATCAGATCGAGGAGGAGAATACTTAACTAGTGAATTTTTTGATTATTTAAAAAAAATAAAATTTTCTCTTAATGGATACATTTTTATACTCCATAATTAAATAGTATTATAAAAAAAAATCATACCTTCTTAGATATGGTGCGGTCTATGATGTGCTTCATAGATCTTTCGATCTCTTTCTGAGGTCATGCCCTAGAGACTACCGCACATATTTTAAATAGGATACCTTGTAAATTTATACCTAGTACTCTATATAAGATATAAAAAGGAAGAAAGCCTAATCTTAAGTATCTTAAGATTTGGGGCTGTCCTGTTTATATCAAAAATACTGAAGGACATAAGCTAAGTACTAGGTTAGATAAATGCAGGTTTGTAGATTATCCTAAGAAGAGTATAGGATACTATTTTTACCATCCTACTCAATAAAAGATATTTGTTAGTAGGCATGCCACTTTTTTTGGAGAAAGAGTTCATTTAAGAAGGGGGCAGTGGGAGGACAGTTGAACTTAAGGAAGTTCAAGACCTACAATCTATCCAGAAGCAACATGTGAAAAGTCCACAAGTTGATCCTCAACCAGATGTGCCCATTATTGAGGCACAGCCACAACACACACCTCCTCTTCAAAGATCAGGAAGAGTGCATAATATACCACTTAGGTATGGATTTATCATTGAAAATGATAACTCATCCCACATTATTGAGAATGATGATCCTATGACCTATTCGAAAGCAGTCATGAGTAGTAACTTTCACAGATGGTTTGAGGTTATGAAATTTGAAATAGACTTCATGTATGCCAATCAAGTTTGGACTTTGGTTGATGCACCTGAGGGTGTGACCCCAATAGGCTGTAAATGGATCTTCAAGAAGAAGATTGGAGCAGATGGTCAGATAAAGACATATAAGGCCAAGCTAGTGGCAAAAGATTTTAGATAAAGACAAGCTATTGACTATGAAAAAAAATTTTTGTCTGTAGCCATGCTCAAGTCTATTCGGATCATGCTTGCAATAGCTACATATCATGACTATAAGATCTGGTAGATGGATGTCAAGACTGTCTTTCTTAATCGAAACCAAAGAAGAAGTCTATATGACTCAATCGGAAGAATTTATCTCCAGTGGGAGGGCAAATTAAGTATGCAAGCTAAAAAAATTTATTTATGGATTAAAGCAGGCATCGAGAAGTTGGAACATCTATTTTGATGAGACAATCAAATTATTTAACTTTATCAAAAATATAGATGAACCATGTGTGTACAAGAAGACTAGTAGGAGTGCCATTGTCTTCTTGATCTTGTATATGGATGACATACTACTCATTAGGAATACATCCTTATGTTGCAATCGATCAAAACATGGCTATCTCAAAAGTTTGCTATGAAAGATTTGGGTGAAGCATCCTATATACTTAGTATAAAGATCTATAGGGATAGATTGAAAAAGATGCTTGGTTTGTCCCAGTCTGGATATATAGATCTTGTGTTGAAGATGTTCAACATGGAAGGAAGTAAAAGAGGTTACTTACCCATGAGTCATGGCATACAACTCTTTAAGAAGATGTCTTCTAAGACACCTGAAGAGAGAAATAGAATGAGCTCTATTCGTTATGCTTTGACTGTAGGATCGATTATGTATGCTATGCTGTGTACCAGACCTGATGTGGCTTATACCTTGGGCATTGTGAGTAGATTTCAGACAGATCTAAGAGAAGATCATTAAAAAGCTGTAAAAAATATTCTCAAATACTTGAGAAGGGCTAAAAATATTTTTCTTATATATGGTGGATCTGATTTGAAACTAAAAGGCTTTATTGATTCTAGTTTTCAATCTAATCTGGATGATAGCAAATCCATATCTGAGTATGTGTTCATCATGTATAGTGATGTAGTGAGTTGAAAAAAGTTTCAAATAGTAAATTATTGCTGACTCAATCACTGAGGTCGAGTATATAGCTGCTAGTGATTGAGGCTACTAAAAAGGCCATCTGGATGAAGAAGTTCATCTCAGAGTTGGGTGTAGTTTTTGAAATTGATCAATCAATGCCTCTTTATTGTGATAATATTGAGGCAGTTACTTAAGCTAAGGAACCGAGGTCTTACCATAAATCCAAGCACATCCTAAGACGGTTCCACTTCACTCGGGAGAAAGTCGAAAGATGTGATGTGATCGCAGAGTGAGTTGATACCAAGAATAATATAGCAAATTCATTCACTAAGACCTTGTCATTGCAGCAGTTTGATCGTCACCTAGGTTGCATGGGCATCAAGTATAGGAGCGTTGGCTTTAGTGCAAGTGAGAGATTGAAAGAATAATGCCCTATAAGCCAATCATATATATGATACGATGGAGTATTTTTCTATATTTTATCTTTCAAACTCATGTATTTGATATTATTTATTAATAAAATTAGATATTTTGGTTCATTATATGCTGCATCTTATATTTATTTAAGATTATAATGAACTCTTTAGATTAGGATAATAATTTTAGGACAATGATGAGATCATACCAGTAAGATCTAAATCTTTGATAGTCTTATTCTAAAATATTTTCAATCATTGGTTCTTAAGTTGGAGATCAATGATATTGGTAAGATGGCACATCCTATGTATGCTCGATGGAGAGGATGGTTGATCTCACAATCACTTATATAGTGATACTAATACAAAGATGTAGGTGCTCATTAGAGAATGAGTTCACTGAACTGACCTATGAGAGAACATCAGATAGGACCTTATTTGCATATCAGTAGGTTATTCTTTAGTGAGAGTTCTGCAAGTGATCTTTAAACCTGAGATCACCATGGTACCTTGTTTATATGAATCCATATTTTGGTTTATTTTCTAGCTTGATTCTCTGATCCTTGTGTGGGATATTCTGGATGTGGTGTAGTATGCATGAAAGTTGTGAATGGTCAATAAGGGATCAATTCTCTTAATAAGGGAAGTGAACATCCTATGTGATCTCACAAGTCGATGATTCGAGAAGTCTTTGACCAAAGCAGGATAATAATTAGAAAGAAGTTTCTAATACATCATCATCTGAATCATCATCTTCTGATCGAGATACATATAGATAAATATTTGGATTTGATATGATTTCATATCCATAGCTCATTTGAGATGTTGTATGACTGAAGGATTAAATTGTACGGTAACTTGCCACTAAAAGATATTTTTAATATTTTTATTAAATTCTATCTCTTTCGGATAGTCATGACATATTGCTAGATGTTAATCTTGACTTGTAGACTCATAAGAATTAAAGAAGTTTAATTCAAAAATTAATTAGAAAGTATTTTGATTAATTGATGCAATTAGACTAACATAATTTAATCATATTAGGTTTAGGTCAAGAGCCTGAGTCCATTGCTAGCTAGATTTGGAACCCAATGGGTCACACACTTTGGATTTGATCTTGATCTAATTTAATTAGGGTTTAATATAAATTTTAGGAGTTAATTTGATAAGCTAGCACATTATGTTAACCTAAATTTTCAATTAGATTAGTTCAAAGTATTTGAGCTAGTCTTAACATGTTGCCTTTGACCTAATTGGATTAGATCTATTTTAATTAATTTCCTACCAAACTTCAAAGTGTTTTAAGTATGGAAGGACTCCTCCACGCCATCTAATTTTCCACACCAAAAATAGATGCCGCCCCATTTATTTCTTGCATTGGAAGGAGAGTCCTTCTGGAGCAAGTCTCTTAATCAATCTGATTTATCCCACTCATTTTTCTTAAATGTTACATGCCTTATTTAATAGAATTTATTGGACAAGAAGAGGAGGAGTCCTTATGTTTGAAGGACTCTTCCACACCAATAATTAACACATGGAGAATTGTTCTCTGTGTGAAGGAAATGGAGCGCCAAGAGTTGGTGCCCCATGGGTCTCCTTGCCATCCCTTCCTTCCTATTTATATAGCACATCCCATATGGGATGAAGCCTTGAAATTCCTAGTTGTTAGGCATGTGATAAGAGAGGAAAAGAGAGAAAAAATCAGAGAAAAAGATAAGAAAAATAAGAGAGAAAAAATAGAAAGAAGAGAAAAGAAAAAAAAGAAAAGCAAAGGTTGCTTGTCCTAGGGTTTGATTTTTTTCAAGTGTTGAAGTTTCAAAATTAAATTTGGATGGTGAGATCTCTTGAAAAGAGGCTCTTAGCATGATCCTAGTGGAGGAATCGAAGGCATACAGGTGGTAGTGTGATCGTTCCTTGTGAAGGAAGCCCGCAGTGTTCTTGTGAAGAAAAGATTGCAGCACTACATCGGTTGGAAAGGATCTTGATCATTTTTCATGTGAATCACCATTGGAGGGCATCTACTTCGAAGTCTTATGAAAACCATCTTGTTACTTGACCATCTTTCTCAGAAACTATAACTTCTGACTTATTGCATGCTTGACTGGTTTAATTAGAATCTACAAGGTGATCTAGGGTTTGAGTTCTGGTCGGCTTGTTTTAATTGTTAAAACTCTTTTTATGCATGTTAAAAAATTTTAAAATTCATATTCCGCTGCATGACCGAAATCCAACAGAAAATCTATCCATGCAAAAATAAAAATCAAAATTTTATTTATGCGTAAATTTTAATCTTGTATATTATAATGATGTCTGGATTATTATTTGAGATATGATCTCTATACATGCTTGATTAGATTAGATCTAATTAGTAACATCGTTTTGACATAAGGTTGTCCAGGTATAACATTGATATGTTATGTTGTATGGTTATCCTAGAACGATGTTAAAAAATTTTTAAAATTTTTTTTCCGCTGCTTCATGTTTTTGAAAATACTGCATGTATACCTGTGGCCATATGATGGTGATTCCTATACTAAGTATCATCAATAACTTTAGTCATATCATTTTCAGATAACTAGTTTCGATCAAACCTAAATGGTACTTTCCTCTTAGGTACAGTAGTAATGGTTGGTTTCACGAGTATATGATCCGAGCATGGGTTGGCGAGTGCAACTTGTAGAGCATGAGGAAAGAGATCATCCCATTCAATGGAGACCAAGAATCTATCTAACTTGGCCAAAATTGGTGATTCCCTATGATTGTTCCAGGTGTATTTCTTATCTTTCAGAGGTAAGTCAATCAGATGAGATATGCAAATGAAGGAGATGAATACTTCAAACACTTTCTTAGATTGAAAGGCTCCATTCCTTTCATGCATCTTGATGGTGGCATTGAAGTCACCCCCCACTATCCAGGGGCCATTGAAAGTAGTTCTAGTCTGTCTAAGTTCGTGCTAGAAGGTGGTCTTCAAATCATAGTCAATGGGACCATACACAGTTGTGAAAGTCCAAGTAGTGTTTAGAAAAATTATCCAGCCAATAAATAGTTATAGAGAATTATCCAATTTCCTTTCTAAAAAGAATAAATCTTTTAGCATTCCAACCCAGCAGTAAACCTCCAGTAGAACCTATTGAGTTACAAATAACCCAACTGCAGATTTTCCCCCAAGAGATTGATCTTAGAATGGCTTCAGTTCCTGAAGGCCAACAGGATGACAATCATTCATTGCAATGAAGTCTTGCACAATCTTTCTTTTGACAAGATCTCCCAGATCATGAACATTCCAACTTAGTAAAGACATGAATACAGATCAAACAACCTAAGTTGAGACAAAGCAATATTCAAACAATGATGCAAACAAGTGGCAGAAACAGCATTTGTAGGTAAATGATCCCATCAGGAGGTAAGCACAAATTATATACCAAAACTAAGAGGAAAGTTTAGGATTGTAATAAAGATATATCATTCACCAGGATCTGAACGACCACTAACCACAATAGAACACAATAGGGTGCTAAAGTGATTAAAGCTTTGCCCTTCTCCACGGTGAGCAAAATTTTTGCAAAACGATCTGCTTCTGCATCTGAGAGACTAACTCCACAGTTTTTCCCCCAGCCGACAAGTCTGGCCCATGCGAAAGATGAAGGATGAGATTTTGGCAGTTGTCTTCAACAGCATACTTGTCAGCATCAAACTGACATGGATTGAAAGATTCAGGAAGAGGGTGAGCAGAGAATATCTTCAGAAGATTGCTCAACCACTAGGATGAAGTTTTCATCTTTGTTTTCAGAAAATATTTTCTTTTTCCTAGTAGGGAGGAGTTTCGCAATTGCCAATTTGACCGACTGAAGCACTTTTTTCATGGTACCCTAGCCCCCAATCCCATCGGTGCCGGAGTGAACTAAGTCATCCTTAAGGAGTTGGCTGTTTGCTAGGAGATATGCAACTCCAGAGTGGATGCAAACTCCTTCGCATGCGAGGCCCCGAAAGTAGTAGATGAAGGTGGAGCACAATCAGCCGAGCAGCCTTAAGACGAGTGTACCAGTCTATGGGGTGATAGGATGTTGCTGCAAGTTGAAGAGGTCTGGTGTTTAAGGGGAGAGATGTGTCGAGAGACACCAAGGAACGGAGGTGCAAGTCTGTGAACTGGCAAGGTGCGTTCAAAGGCGAGTTCTAAAGATAGGCTGAAGGTTTTAAAGTTAGGTGAAGGCCCAAAGTAAGAGGACAAATGCATGATTTCTCTTGGCCAAAAGTCAGGGGTTTCGATCGGGTGGGGGGGGTGGGCGCGGTGGGGAGGAAATTTTGGGTTGGAGTTGGCGAGAGAATTTGAAAATTGATCGAGCTAGATAAGGTTCACGTAGAGAAATAGAATAGGTCAATTAAGGCATGGGATCTGGAAGGCATAGAAATAGGAGAAGAAATCTATCCATCTTGAAAAGCACGAAAATATGAGTAAATTGGTCAATAAGAAACTTGATCAATTTTTTTATGAGATTTATCCATAAAAAAATAGGTCCTAAATACACAAAATTGGACTCGCACAACCAAGGCAGCCGTGCCTCTTAGAGTAGTGGGTGCTTGTAGGGTCTCTAACACATGCGACGCGCCTAGGTTGCCTGAGTCGGCAAGTGACTCAGCGATTCCTCCATACAACTCGAGAGCAATTGGAGAAGTAAGGGCAGTGGAGGATGGCAACAGGATGGGGTTTGGAAAGGTGTTGATTTGATGCATGGCAAAGGTTTCAGAGAGTCTAAACTCGCCAGCTGCATTCAACAGAGGTGTACCAACTCTGGTTCGACATTCTCATGAGCTTTCAAGAGGGTCGCGGTGATGATGAAGAGATTCTTACTGGGGGAAGGAAAACCAGAGGAATGATGAAACGGCATTTCCATCCCATCCTCATTGAGGACAGAGCATCCTCTGCATTTTGAAAATGGTTGAGATTAGAGGTGGTGGGTGGGCTGATGAAATGTCCTCGATCACTGTTGGAGAAAACTGACTGGTCCCCATTTGCCGATCAATCTTCGGAACAGTCCGACCAACACCCGACTCTGACCCACCAAATAAACGAACGATCCTAAAAGCGACTACCGACTATATGTCGGTTGAGTAGGCCAACATTACTTTCAACCGATCGATCGAACGCCATTTGCCGACCCAGATCGATAAGTGGTCGATGTTCAGACTCTACAGACAACAGACTACTTCGACCGTTGGTATTTCAGAGTTACTAACCGATAACTGATCCTCGACACATAGTCGGCCGACTCATTCAAATATATCATAACCGTCATGGACGGTTACTCTACTGATATTGCGGCGTAATCTATTGGGACTAATAACCCATTGTGAGATTACCACCCTGTGATTCTACACCGCTAAATGCGGGACCATATCCGACAGTTACGACCATCTACTCTATAAAAAGGGGTAAAGCAACAGTTTCGGTAAGCCATTTTTTTGACGCTGAGCTCTGTCACTGTTCTCATTCTACTATTATCCAGTCTCCTTCTCTGACTTAAGCATCGAAGGGTCTTCATCGGAGATAACTTCGGTCAGTGCGGATTTTGTTTTGCATGTGCTCATTCCCAACAAACAGGCGACGAGGAGATTGACAGCATTAGATTGGTGCATCAGGTAGGGGGAAGACAGTGGCAAGAAGGAAACTCGCAATAACGAGAACTAGAGCTCAACAATCAACACGATCGGCTCGACGAGACACTCTTCCCATCGGGAAGAGGCCCCTCCCTTGCCTTCGGTAGCAGAGCCCAGTCTCCACATCCTGTGGTTACCACAGACACTCAGATTACTATGATCGTGCAACAAATGAACGTCCTAATGGAGGCAGTCAAAAGCCTCCAACAACAGCAAACCTAGCCACCACAACCGTCGGTGGAGCAACCGGTGGTGCATTCAGCGCCTTCCAAGCATAGCCACCATCATCCGTGACGATCTCCGTCTCCTCCACCAGAGCGGCGATCTCGACTCTCTCAATGAGATGAGCAGCGGTACTTACGGCACTCTTGACGTGCCACCCACCATTCATGATGCCCCTCTCCTTCCTAGTTAGATCGAGCAAGGAAGGGGAAGCGACTGCAAACACCGTCTGCCTCTAATTCATCGAGAGAATCAACCTCCGAAGTCTCCCACCACCGGTGGCTTGAAGACTACGAACGTAAGTTCGAGAAAATCGATCGCCGACTCATCCAGCTCCAAACAGACAGTCAAAAATCGTTAAACGACTTCAATTTCCATACCACCCAGCCTCTCTCCTGACTTATTTTGAATGAACCGATCCTGACTCAATTCAAGATGTCGCATGTGGAGCCCTATGATGATTCCATCGACCCAATCGATCACCTCGGGAGCTATAAGGCTCTTAGACAATCCAGGAAGCAACCGATGCCCTCCTACATCGACATCTTGGCTATACTTTGGAAAGCTGCTCGAGCCTGGTACTCTGGGCTTCAGTCGAAAAATATCCGCTCCTTCGAGCAGCTGGAACATTCCTTCGTGGCCCATTTCAACACCAGTCGGAGGCTGCCACGAACCTCGGATAGTCTCTTTTTGATCAAACAAGGAGAGACCGAAACACTCTGAGATTTCGTGGTCCAATTCAACACGGCCACGCTTGAGATCAAGACCTCAACGAAGACATGGCCATATCGGCCATGAAAAGAGGTCTGAGGGGGTCTTGATTCACGTACTCACTAGATAAGACCCTCCCTCGGATGTATGCTGAATTTTTGGAGCGCGCATACAAATACATGCACGCGGATGAAGGAGCTTCTGACCGACACCAAACAGAAGGCAAGGGTCAGAAGAAGAAGAAACAGAAGAAAGAAGAAGCTCCGACTGAATCAAGTCAACCACCTACAGATGAACAAACTTCGCCTCGACGATGGAGTGAGGCCGAACTACGACAGGTATGACTCTTACACTCCTCTCTCTGCTCCTCATGCGCAGATTCTTATAGAGATCGAAGGAGCAGAATACCTACGACACCCTCTATAGATGAGAGCACCGTCGAAAGGCCGCAATTGGAAGAAGTACTGTCGGTTCCATCATGATCATGATCACGATACCGAATAATGTATCCAGCTCAGAGATGAGATAGAGATCTTGATTCGATGAGGCTACCTCGAGAAATATCGGAGGGACCCACCGATTCAACCTCCTGTCGATCGACGACTCCAGCCGACTGAGGAAGCTGTGAATAACCAACCGACTGCAGAAGTCATCAACATGATCTCCAGACAGCTAGACCGAAGGGCAACTTCTGACGAGGAGTCAACGAAGCGATTGCAGCTCCATAATGTAATAACTCTCTTGGAAGATGATGTTCGAGGAATTCAAACTCCTCACTATGACATTGTTGTTGTATCGACAATTAGCTAATAAGACTTCTTTCCGAATGCAACCACCCAGAGAATCAACTGCTTCGATGTCGATTATATTTCGATCTTCTTGCAAAAATCGACATCTTGACTGTGATTTTAAAGCGACATCGAATATACTTCGACTTTCACTGTAAAAGTCAGAAGATCGACAATCTTGACACCAAATTGAAGCAAAAATTTAGTGCAGGGGCAAAATGGTAATTTTAAAACTTTTTCAAAATTACTATTTTACAGCAAAATTATTAATTAATCTCATTAATTAATACTAATTAACCCTACACTAGGATCTAAATATGATACAACAGTATGCATTTAAATTTGAAATTCAAATTTGAATCAGTAAACGTTTTACAGTACTGTGTTCAGAACACATCACCTTTTGCGGGTAGTCGATCACCGCAATCTAATCACCGTCGGAGGGCTCTGATCGTCATGTCGCAACCACCAACTGTCTGGCCTCTGCGGATCGTCCACACGAAGCTCCCGTCTGATCAGCTCCTCACGAATGCTAGTTCATGATTTCACCCTTTTGATGGCAGATGTTGATCGAACTCCTTCGATCGATGTGTGCCGACTTCTCGGATACTCCAGATCGTCTGCACAGTTACTTGAGAGGCTGATGGATCTCTCTCTAAAATTTGGTAGACTCACGACACTCGTGGCACACCAATCTCAGTTCCCGAACCCTAGGTAGAAACCCTAGGGTACACACCAAAAACCCTGCGCCCAATTTTCTCTCTTTTCTTTCTTTTTCTCTCGGAAGGTTTTGGACCTTCACCTTGCGCAGAAGCCTTCCTCACGCCCCAAAGTTTCTCTCCTAATTTTCTATGCACGTCCCACCTTTCTCCTCTTTTTAAAACAACGTCGAACGTGTCTTATCCGCGTGAGAGGATAAAGACAAGAGGTTACACATTTGAATTCAAATCAAATTTGAATTCAAACGAAAACCAACTTATCCCTATCCTTTTGGGCGTGAGAAGAGAAGGGGCGTGGCTCTTTGTGCATGGAAAAAGTTTCACGAGAAACCTTTTCTCGTGTAAGTAATATGGTGCACAAAATGGATAAGGATGAAAGGGCAAGTGATAAGTTATCCATTCAAATTCAAACATGCTTTGAATTTGAATGGCTAACTAATTAATTTATCCATCCATATGGCGCACAAATGAGGATGTGGGGAAGGGTTTTATGTGAGAAAAATTTCACGAGAAGTTTCTTCTCGTGAATTCAAATGGGTGCAAGGAAGTTGGGTGACGCAGGGAATTTAAAACAAGGTGGTTTGATTCAAATTGAGCCAACCTAGTTTAAAATAGGTTGAGCACAATTAGACCAAATTAAACCCAAATAATTAGGCTTAATTAGCTTAATAAAATCTTAATCAAATCAGGAATTAACTAAACCTAACCCCTGATCAAATCAGGGACTAAACCACCTTAGCGATTAGGTCAACATTTAACCTAATCGGGTCAATCCAAACTGAATCCAATTCAATTGGACTTGATCCAAAAATAATTACTCAATCAAATTGAGTTAATTAGTGATTAAATCACTAATTAAACCTCTCATAAATGTTGAGTCCAAATTCGATGGGTAATCGGCATCAGAGACCATCGATATGAAACCCTGATCAAAGAGTTCAAATTTCAAATTCAAAATTCGAAATTCAAAATTTTGACCCCGATACCCAAAATGTGTGGAACTCATGATTAGAGAATCCTAATTCTCAATCATAGAGTCCCAGATAGATAAGACTCATAATCAGCCATCAGATCAGAAAGGAACCTCTAATGTGTGTGACCCCGCAGGTTCGAACCTAAGCCGGTAGCACAGGAACCAATTTCTGTACTAATCGAAGTGACCATCTAGCAATGATACCGACGACCGGATAGGTCGAATAATTGCAATCGCAACATTCAGAACCTACGTGAATATGGTTACCGTATAATTCATCCCTTTTGACCCCTGTGTTTAGGATGACTCAGAGTTAAACTGTCAACCCTGATGATATCATCCGAATCGTGCTCAACTCAATTAGTCCTGTGACTCCTCACTAGGACTACCCTGGCCAAGATTTTGCTAAATTGAAACATGACTGTACACAGCTCCTAAACTGGAGTGGTCAATCCCATCTTGAACACGCACCGACAAGTCAAGTACTTGACTACACCCAGCAACCTTCCGTCACTGAATTAAAATTCAGGTAGTCCAGTGCCTAAGTGCAGTGAGTTGCTTGCAAGTCACCGTGGCGGTCTCAGGTCGGAGGGACATTTATACCCATATCCCATCGGAGCAAATCTTGACAGCAGAAATAGCTCCAGAGTTGGTCACGTTCAGTGCAGATGTACCATTACATCTCACCTGTATGCCATACCAGTGTCTCCACACTCTTTGGTTATGAGGACAACCAACCCATATGGCACACAATGACCTATGCTCGATAAATGTTGTCGTCCTTGGTAACAACGTATCATTTGGTCGCGAACATGTTTAAGGACTAACGACAAATCCTCCTTTGTCGAGTCTAAATAGTCCTAAGGACTTCACCACAACACAGGAGTTCATTAGAAGATGAAACATTTGTGATGAAAAAATACCAAAATAACTTTTATTTATTTATAATTCATGTACTAATACAAAAGGAGCACAACCGTCAAAGGCTGACGATTGGCTTTGGGACACTATTCCCAACAATCTCCACTTGGCCTAAAGCCTATCGGTGCAGTATCTAATACCCATCTTCGACTTGTAGTCGTTGAACTCCTTCACCGCAATGGCTTTAGTGAATGGGTCGGCCAGGTTCTCCTTCCCGTCGATCTTCTGAAGGTCGACGTCACCTCGATCCACGATCTCCCGGATGAGATGGTAGCGGCGCAGAATATGCTTCGTCCGCTGGTGTGCCTTTGGTTCTTCGCCTGAGCAATGGCTCCAGAGCTGTCGCAGTAGAGCAGAACTGGACCAACAAGGGAGGGTGCTACTCCGAGCTCGGTGATGAATTTCCTCAGCCACACCGCTTCTTTGGCAGCATCTGATGCAGAATATACTCCGCCTCGCATACTGAATCAGCCACAGTGTGCTGCTTGGAACTCTTCCAGCAGACAGCCCCACCATTAAGGGTAAAAATAAATCCTGACACACTCTTGCTATCATCGCGATCAGACTGGAAACTAGAGTCTGTAAACCCTATAAGTCTCAAGTCTGATTCACCATATATAAGCCACTGGTCCTTAGTATTTCTTAAATACTTCAGGATGGTTTTAACAACCTTCCAGTGATTCTCTCCTGGATCAGATTGGTATCTACTCACTACCCTAGTGAGTATGCCACATCTGGTCGTGTACATGTCATGGCGTACATGATAGATCCCACTATCGAAGCATATGGAATCCTACCCATACGCTCTCTCTCTTGAGGTGTTGTCGGACAATCCCTCTTCGAGAGAGAAATTCCATGGCCTATCGGTAGATAGCCTTTCTTGAAATTTTCCATGCTGAACCTTTTCAGCATAGTATCAATGTACGTGGACTGGGATAAGCCAAGCAACTTTTTGGATCTATCCCTATAGATCCTCATCCCTAGGATGTAGGAAGCTTCTCCCAGATCCTTCATGGAGAACTGTGACGATAGCCAAATCTTTATTCCCTGTAATGCAGGGACATCATTCCCGATTAAGAGAATGTCATCCACATACAATACAAGAAATACTACTGCTGGACCATTAGCCCACTTATAAATGCAGGGTTCTTCTCCGTTCTTAACGAAGCCATACGTTTTGATCGTCCTATCAAAACGTATGTTCCAACTCCGAGATGCCTGCTTAAGTCCATAAATGGACCTCTGTAGCTTGCACACCTTAGACTCATCTGTGGATGTGAACCCTTCAGGTTGTATCATATACACCTCTTCGTCCAGCTCTCCGTTTAGGAAAGCTGTCTTCACATCCATCTGTCAGATTTCATAGTCCAGATGGGCAGCTATCGCAAGCATAATCCGAATGGATTTGAGCATTGCCACAGGAGAAAATGTCTCGTCATAGTCTATACCATAACGTTGACGATATCCCTTGGCAACCAGACGGGCTTTATAGGTCTCCACCTTTCCGTCTGCGCCCTCTTCCTTTTGAAGACCCACTTACACCCTATGGGTTTTACTCCTTCGGATGGGTCAACCAATATCCACACATCGTTGACCTTCATGGACTCCATTTCGGATTTCATGGCCTCTAGCCATTTCTCAGAGTCAGATCTCTGCATTGCATCCATGTAGGTGATCGGATCCTCATCGTTTTCATCAAGTTCGATAGGATCACCATCCCGGATCAAGAAACCATAGTATTGTCCGGTTGATGTGGTACTCTACCAGACCGCCTTAAGGGTGCATAATCAATGGGCTCCGGATCTGATCTAATCAAATCCGGTTCAGGTTCAGTAACATGTGTCGGTTTTTCCACCTGTCGAACTTCGTCAAGTTCGACTTTAGAGGCAACAGTTCCTTCACTAAGGAACTCCTTTTCTAAAAAGATTGCCTTAAGACTGACAAACACCTTTTGCTCATCAGCAAGGTAGAAATAATACCCTTTGGTCTCTTTTGGGTACCCTATAAAATTACACTTGTCAGACCTAGGTCCAAGCTTATCTGTAATTAAACGTTTAACATAAGCCGGACACCCCAAACCCTAAGGTGCGAGAGTACTGGCTTACGTCCTATCCATATCTCATATGGCGTTTTGGCTACAGACTTACTCGGAACTTTATTTAGAAGGTAACAAGCCGATTCGAGCGCATATCCCAGAGGGAGATCGACAGACCAGCAAACCCATCATGGATCGAACCATGTCTAACAGGGTCCGATTCCTCCTTTCAGACACACCATTATGCTGTGGTGTTCCAGGAGGAGTCCACTGAGAGAGAATCCCATTCTCCCCTAGATACGTCAGAAACTCATTGGAAAGGTATTCACCTCCTCGATCAGATCGAAGAGTTTTAATACACTTCCCAATTTGTTTTTCTACCTCATTTCGGAATAGTTTGAACATTTCAAATGATTCCGACTTATGCTTCATTAAATAGACATACCCATACCTAGATAGGTCGTCTGTGAAGGTTATGAAGTAGAAAAATCCACCTCTTGCACTTGAGCTCATGGGTCCACATACATCAGAATGTACCAGACCTAAGAGTTCACTGGCTCGCTCACCTTTTCCAGTAAAAGATGACTTGGTCATCTTTCCAAGAAGACAGGACTCACAGGTTGGAAGTGATTCACAATCACTAACTTCAAGAATTCCTTCTTGAGCCAACCTGTTTATCCTGTTCTTATTGATATGACCTAGCCTACAGTGCCAAAGGTAGACTTCTGACACATTATCTATTCTAGAGCGTTTACCGAATTTTTGAACCACATTAACAGGCTGTGATAGTAAGTAAATTCTATTATTTAATTATCCAACAAATATTGTAACACCATTCAAAATGATATTGCAAATATTTTTTTTATTAAAAAATCATAACCGTACATGGCCAAAAGGCCTACAGAAATAATATTTAATAAAAAACTTGGACAATAGTGACATTCACTCAGAATTACATTACGAGAATTGATTACAAGACTCATGATTCCTAAAGCTAGAACTGGAACTTTGCTTCCATCTCCAACATTCAGGAACCTCTCGCCTTCATCAAATCTCCTACTGACCTGCAGACCCTGCATCGAATTACAAATATGATAAGGGCTTCCGGTATCCAATACCCAGGCAGTAGTATCACAAATCGAAAAGTTGCAAGGAGTTATCATATAATTACCTTGCTTCTTCTTTGGCCTGTTCGGGTCCAGGGAGGCAATGTATTGAGGACAGTTCCTCTTCCAATGCCCGTGCTTCTTGCAAAAGAAGCACTCCGCCTGGCTCTGGTCATGCTTGCACTTCTTGGTCTGACCCCGTGCTACTGTCCCAGCATGAGATTGCACCTTCTTATTTTTCTTCTTCTTGTTCTTCTTCCCTTCCCAAAGGGTTGACGATGAGAAGAAGACCCTCCCACTACATTCACCGACTCCTTATGGAGTTGGAAATCCTTCTCAAAGTTCTGCAGCAACCCCAACAATCCGTGGTAGTTTACTGCAGGCTTTGTCATTCAAAAATGAGTAAGGAATGGGAGGAAGGACTTGGGCAAGGAATTAAGGATCGCATCCTTACCGAGCTGCTCGTGCAGAGAAAACCCAATTTGCTTAGGCGCTCAATCATCTCGATCATATACAGTACATGATCAGTGACTGAGGCCCCATCCCTCATCTGAGCATTGAAAATAGCACAACTAGTTTTGTGCCTTTCAACGTCGTCAGGCGTGCCAAAGGAGTCGTTCAACATTTGAAGCATCTCCTGTGGCTGGGCGTTCTCAAACCTTCGGCTGAACTCATCATTCATTGCTGCCAGCATAATACATCGAACGGTGGTGCGGTCATTGAGCCACTTCAAGTAAGTGTCTCGGATCGCTTTACTAGCGTTCGGAGCTGGCTCCTCAGGTGCTGGATCCGTTACTACATAAAGGATCCGTTCATGCTCAAGGACGATTTTCAATTTTCGATACCAGCTATCGAAATTGGGTCCCATGAGCTTGTCATTATCTAATAATGACCGGAGCGACAGGGTAGTGGCCATAGCTGCTTAAAGGAAAACGAGACCTCTATTAGTACATAAATTAATACTAAAGACTTGGACTTTAGTCTAAAGTTTTTCCCAATATTTTTACGAACTGGTAGCCTCATCCTCCAATTCGAGAAATTACTTTAATTTCATAATGGGTACTAGAATCCACACAGACTACACACGAGCCCAACTTTGGTTGGTCAACCCATGTGCATCTATGGGTAGGTTCTTAACCAGTTGTTTCTCTAAACAACTTCTAGTAATTTATTTTTGCCCCAGAACCTAATCAGTAGGCTTTGGCCTCCACTGAAAAGATCTGGTTAGGTCCAACCATTAACATGACTTAATTTAGTGAATCGGACCAATAAATGATCAGGCCCGACTTTGGCCGGCCAACCTAACCACCATCAGAAAGACTCAATCAAATTATCATATTATGAATAAAAATTCATTAGCCAATGAGCACCAGGCCTTTGGGCCTCCAATGATCATTGAACTAATGGACTCATTATCATTCACTTAATGGGAGGCTATGACTTAGTTATCATTATAACTTAATCATTTTAGGGACCTAATAATTTTGAGGATTTTATTAAAGAATAGTAGAGCAGAAATCATCCAGCCAATTTCAATCCTCCCACTGACTTCACCAAGTCAGATTAAAAAGATTTAATTAAAGCTGGCATTAGGAGCACCTAAATCAGTCATACTGATTTACCTAATGACATGGGTGAGCTCTAATCATCAAGTGATCTAATCAAAATCTAACTTACCAGATTGGCCAGGTAAGTGAGATCAGTGGTGGGGATTTGCCATTAACTCGTCAATGATCGAATCAATGCGAGTAGCTCCCGCTTAAGAACCACTGGTCAAAACTGCCGAACTTACCTTAGACACCAACCGGTTCATTAGTTTTAATTTTGATCAAATTAGTAAATAGAGCTCCACCGCGTAGCCATGAATTAAGTCCATCTTGGTCTAGTTAAAGACATGGACCCATTCAACTACAACTATTGAAGTTGAGTCTAGAGTATCCTTAACCTAATCTAATTCAACTTTTGATTAGATTTGACCAATTACTCCAATTCGTCCATTTTTTAAACTAACCTTAGGTCTAACCCAATTATGGACCTAATTCATCTAACCCATTGACCCAAAAGTTTATGCAATTGTCTTAGGTCTTAATTCACAATTCTAGACCTACTAGACAACACTTAATTTTTTTAATTAAGTACTTGGGCTGATGGGTCAGGGTTTGGCATTTCAAAAATAATTTTCAAATTTGAAAGATTTTATTTTCTGTTCACCAAATGTGTTAACTCATTTCACAAACGGGTCAGCACATTTCATAAACAGCAATTCTATTGCTCATTTCATAACAGAAAATAACTCAAAATAAATCATAAATTTTCTTTTAGATCTAATCTAACACATTCATGATAAATTTCTTAATTAAGTCCTTTCACTGCTTCATCGGCATGGGATATAATTGCATCGGCACCCCTACCGCCCTAGGAGACCCCATCGAATGGGAAGAGAGGACCTTTAAACCCTACTTTTCTCCTATGACCGGATGGCCATGGCAACCAACCCAATTAGATTACTTGCTACTTGGATCATGTATATCTAAATATACAAATTTAAAATTTAAATTTTGAATTTCAAATTTCAAATTTCAAATTTTAAATTTTAAATTTCAAATTTGAGATTTCAACCAAATTTCAAATTTCGAATTTTCAATCTTTAAATTTTAAATTTTGAATTTCAAATTTTGAATTTCAATTTTCAAATTTCAAATTTCAAATTTCAAATTTCAAATTTGAGATTTCAACCAAATTTCAAATTTCAAATTTTGAATTTCAAATTTGAAACTTCTAACAAATTTCAAATTTCAAATTTCAAATCTTTTTGAATTTCAAATTTCGAATTTTGAATTTTAAATTTAAACTTATAGATTACACCTTAATCTACGCATGCATATGTATATCATATTCTAGAACCTGGCTCTGATACCAATTGAAGCAAAAATTTAGTGCAGGGGCAAAATGGTAATTTTAAAACTTTTTCAAAATTACTATTTTACAGTGGAATTATTAATTAATCTCATTAATTAATACTAATTAACCCTACACTAGGATCTAAATATGATACAACAGCATGCATTTAAATTTGAAATTCAAATTTGAATCAGTAAACGTTTTACAGTACTGTGTTCAGAACACATCACCTTTTGCGGGTAGTCGATCACCGCAATCTGATCACCGTCGGAGGGCTCTGATCGTCACGTCGCAGCCACCCAACTGTCTGGCCTCTGCGGATCATCCACACGAAGCTCCCGTCTGATCAGCTCCTCACGAATGCTAGTTCGTGATTTCACCCTTTTGATGGCAGATGTTGATCGAATCCTTCGATCGATGTGTGCCGACTTCTCGGATGCTTCGGATCATCTACACATTACTTGAGAGGCTGATGGATCTCTCTCTGAAATTTGGTGGACTCACGACACTCGTGGCACACCAATCTCACTTCCCGAACCCTAGGTAGAAACCCTAGGGTACACACCAAAAACCCTGCGCCCAATTTTCTCTCTTTTCTTTCTTTTTCTCTCGGAAGGTTTTGGACCTTCACCTTGCGCAGAAGCCTTCCTCACGCCCCAAAGTTTCTCTCCTAATTTTTCTACACACGTCTCACCTTTCTCCTCTTTTTAAAACAACGTCGAACGTGTCTTATCCGCGTGAGAGGATAAAGACAAGAGGTTACACATTTGAATTCAAATCAAATTTGAATTCAAACGAAAACCAACTTATCCCTATCCTTTTGGGCGTGAGAAGAGAAGGGGCGTGGCTCTTTGTGCGTAGAAAAAGTTTCATGAGAAACCTTTTCTCGTGTAAGTAATGTGGCGCACAAAATGGATAAGGATGAAAGGGCAAGTGATAAGTTATCCATTCAAATTCAAACATGCTTTGAATTTGAATGGCTAACTAATTAATTTATCCATCCATATGGCACACAAATGAGGACGTGGGGAAGGGTTTTATGTGAGAAAAATTTCACGAGAAGTTTCTTCTCGTGAATTCAAATGGGTGCAAGGAAGTTGGGTGACGCAGGAAATTTAAAACAAGGTGGTTTGATTCAAATTGAGCCAACCTAGTTTAAAATAGGTTGAGCACAATTAGACCAAATTAAACCCAACATAATTAGGCTTAATTAGACTTAATAAAATTCTAATCAAATTAGGAATTAACTAAACCTAACCCCTGATTAAATCAGGGACTAAACCACCTTAGCGATTAGGTCAACATTTAACCTAATCGGGTCAATCCAAACTGAATCCAATTCAATTGGACTTGATCCAAAAATAATTACTCAATCAAATTGAGTTAATTAGTGATTAAATCACTAATTAAACCTCTCATAAATGTTGAGTCCAAATCCGATGGGTAATCAGGCATCAGAGACCATCGATATGAAACCCTGATCAAAGAGTTCAAATTTCAAATTCAAAATTCAAAATTCAAAATTTTGACCCCGGTACCCAAAATGTGTAGAACTCATGATTTAGAGAATCCTAATTCTCAATCATAGAGTCCCAGATAGATAAGACTCATAATCAGCCATCAGATCAGAAAGGAACCTCTAATGTGTGTGACCCCGCAGGTTCGAACCTAAGCCGGTAGCACAGGAATCAATTTCTGTACTAATCGAAGTGACCATCTAGCAATTGTACCCGACGACCGGATAGGTCGAATAATCGCAATCGCAACATTCAGAACCTACGTGAATATGGTTACCGTATAATTCATCCCTTTTGACCCCTGTGTTTAGGATGACTCAGAGTTAAACTGTCAACCCTGATGATATCATCCGAATCGTGCTCAACTCAATTAGTCCTGTGACTCCTCACTAGGACTACCCTGGCCAAGGTTTTGCTAAATTGAAACACGACTGTACACAGCTCCTAAACTGGAGTGGTCAATCCCATCTTGATACACGCACCGACAAGTCAAGTACTTGACTACACCCAGCAACCTTCCGTCACTGAATTAAAAATTCAGGTAGTCCAGTGCCTAAGTGCAGTGAGTTGCTTGCAAGTCACCGTAGCGGTCTCAGGTCGGAGGGACATTTATACCCATATCCCATCGGAGCAAATCTTGACAGCAGAAATAGCTCCGGAGTTGGTCACGTTCAGTGCAGATGTACCATTACATCTCACCTGTATGCCATACCAGTGTCTCCACACTCTTTGGTTATGAGGACAACCAACCCATATGGCACACAACGACCTATGCTCGATAAATGTTGTCGTCCTTGGTAACAACGTATCATTTGGTCGCGAACATGTTTAAGGACTAAACGACAAATCCTCCTTTGTCGAGTCTAAATAGTCCTAAGGACTTCACCACAACACAGGAGTTCATTAGAAGATGAAACATTTGTGATGAAAAAATACCAAAATAACTTTTATTTATTTATAATTCATGTACTAATACAAAAGGAGCACAACCGTCAACAGGCTGACGATTGGCTTTGGGACACTATTCCCAACACGAATATACTTCGACTTTTACTATAAAAGTCAGAAGATCGATGATCTCGACACCGAATATACTTCGACTTTCACTGTAAAAGTCAGAGGATCGACTATCTTGACACTGACGACATACCGATTCTCCCAAAGAACTGATCTATTAACTTCAACTAGAGGCCAGCGCCGGCGACGGCTGGTCGAGGGATTATCAACATCAATGGGAGGCCAGTGCCGGCAATAAAGATCTCCTTTGCGAAAGTCGTGCTTCCCCATAGTCAACTCACGATCCAAGCAGCTGGCTAATTTGCTGACTTAGCATCAACTAAGAAAGGCAAAATGCCAAGACGATTAAGGTCGGATTGAAATTATACGATATGGCCACAGTCAGACTAGAGATATTCGGCTTGCCACCGTTTATCAGACAATACGACGTATGAGCCCGATCAAGGTCTGGGTGATGGATATTCGACTTGCCATCGTTATCCTAACCAAATACATCAGATACCGCTCAACTAGTAGATTCCACAAAGTCCACGAAATAGTCGGATCTACAATCTACTTTTCGAGATAGATCAACAAGCAAACGCTACAAATTTGATGACACAGAAAAATATTTTAGAAAAGAACTTTCATTATTAAAAAGAGGAGTTACAAAATTGGATCGGAGTTCGATCATACAAAAAGAAAAACCAAAGGCACCGACTAATCTTCATTCCATCGAAGAACTGGCAGGTCCGTCTTGGATCGACATCTCTGATAAATTTCGTCTTCCAGCTTGAGAGCTACGCATCGAGCCAGACTGCAAAGATGGTTAGCTGATCATGCAGCCTGGCCAACCACATCAGCAACCTGGTCCACTTTTACATGGAGAATGCGGTTAATGACTGCACCCTCCTGGTTGGAGCCCGATCGAGAATTGGAGTTAAAAAAAGATTTCAGAGTACGACCAACAATCGAACTATCCTCGACGAAACTCGAGCAGCGGCCGCACCCTCCTCGGAAGAGGAGCTAGGGGCGGGCTTCAGATTTTCATCCACTGACAAAAATGACCTTGATCATGCAGCTGAGACGGGGATGCAGAATACACAGAAACGGATCATCGGCCCCACCATTAGCACCAGGAGTAAAAAGCTGACATCGGCCTGAAGCACGATGCTACTTCCAAAATCGACTAATGGTCAGACCCCATAACGAAAAAACCTCCGAGTCCGACAGAGAGTCATCGATCGGAACCCACGACCGACCATCCCTGTGACAACCTCACTCATCGAAAGTACTTAAGGAATCGGAACTGAAGAAAGTGACAAGAGGTGGTTTTTGCTCAAAAGCTGCTCTCTAACAGAGCCCTCTTTCCAGAAAAGACAAAATGAGGGATGAGTACCTGGCTGACAAAGGCCCTTTATATAGAGGAATGCCCAACAGATTGGATGAAAGTGGCCAGATCGAAGCCATGCCAGATGACGACGCATGGCAACATCTAAGCCCATCACCGGCTCACGGTTCGACGCACTTGCACCAGATTGAACCACATCACCTCCATCCGCGTGAACAACTCCGACCCAATGACGCCCCGACACATGGCAGGAATCTACAAGCCAGAGTTGAATCGCGCGACGCCTGACACCAGATCTCTCTGCCGATACGACAGTTCAAGGATGACAAAGGGGATGATCGGTCGTATTTTGGAGAATGTGGCGATAAAATCGAGACTCGACATGATGGATAACCGCTCTTTTCGTCCAAAGTAACCGACCACGTAGCTACGCACGCGATGTCTCGCCATTTGGACTCAGAAGTGGGGGGGGGCAATTGTTGGAAAAAACTGACTGGCCCCCATTTGCCGACCAATCTCTGGAACAGTCCGACCAACATTTGATTCTGACCCACCAAATAAACGGACGACCCTGAAAGCGACTACCGATTATATGTCGGTTAAGCAGGCCGACACTACTTTCAACTGACCGACCGAACCTCCTTTGCCGATCCAGATTGGTAAGCGATTGATGTTCGGACTCTACAGACAACATACTACTTCGACCGTCGGTATTTCAGAGTTACTAACCGACAATCGATCCTCGACGCATAGTCGGCCGACTCATTTAAATATATCATAACCGTCACGGACGGTTACTCCACTGATATCACGGCGTAATCCATGGGACTAATAACCCATTGCGAGATTGTCGCCCTGTGATTCTATACCGCGATCATTTACTCTATAAAAAGAGGGTAAGGCAACAGTTTCGATAAGTCATTTTTTTGACGCTGAGTTCTGTCACTGTTCTCATTCTACTATTGTTCAAATTTTTTTTCTAATTTAAACATCGAAAGATTTCATCGAAGATAATTCTGGTTAGTGCAGACTTCGTTTTACGATTGCTCATCCGTAACGAACGACGAAGGAATTGGCAGCAACAATCACAACTTTGGTAAGGTCGCCACAGATCACTTCAATTGTTTCTGGAATCCTAACAGCATTCTCGATGAAGATGAGGATGACGTAGAAGTCCTGGTCCAGTCTAGATAGGGAGGACGGCGAAGTTTGGTCGTAAAGGCCAAACCCTATAGTGATCCGTCGGAGAGAATCCGGATTCTAGAGAAAGAGAGGAAGACCGGAGAGTTTGACCAAGGCTCTGTGGAAAAGTTTGCAGACAGTTCCACCATCTGTAAGAGATCAAGGAGTTACTTTGTAAGAGAAGTGCTTAATTTTAATTTCCCCCCTGCAACTTGTCAAGATGACCTCCCTACGATTCAAAGAAGGCGCTCTGGCAAAACTTTCTAGGCGCCCCATTCGTAGCAAGCATGGCATTAAGATCCCAACAATGCCGTAGTAGAGAGAGAAACCGAAGTGCTGCAAGATGAAGTCATCCAGGGGCACATAGGCAAGGAGTTTCAGAGGTCTGCCTCTGATTTCCATCTTCGTTTGCTGAACAGGGGGAGGAGTAGATCTATAGGGACGATGATAGAAGATGGCTCTATGTCTAGGCCCACTGTAGTTGAAACAAATGAGAGGGTTTTCTACACTCTCTCCTAAGGTGATCCCTGTCTCCACAATGAAAGCAGCGACCCCTCTTAAAATCAAGACCTCTAGGGGTAGTAGGAGGCAAAGCAGCGCGTGAGTTGTGAAGTAAATACTTGTACCAGTTCCTCCATTCAAAGTAGAGGTACTATAACTGGCCCTCAGTTTGCCACTAATGAGCATTGAAGCGTGTAGGAGGGTTGTTCACCTAACAATCTCTTCGAGCTTTTATTCTAAATGGGTGGAAGAGAGTCATCAATGGGTTTGGAAGCAGGGGCAGCACTTCAAATCCCAATAGGGATAGCATTAGCATCTGGCACCATAGAGGTAAAGGAGGTGCAAGGGAGAGGATGACGACCAGAACGAAGAAAACCCACAGGAGGTCTTGGCCTTCTTTGGTCAAGGAAGCTTCGGCATTCAGGACCGCCGGCAGAGCATCTAGCAACTCTGCTGAAGCTATTCATGTCCTGCTCCAAAACTTCAGTCAGCCGGTGTCAAATTTTAAGTTAGAAGGGCAAGGGTACTCTTCTCCCAATCCCAAAAATCTTTCTAAATCTATAAAGATAAGAAAATGATATTGAATTTGCAAATTGAAAAGGTCGATGTAATTTCTTGCAAAACTCTCATCATCTGGTCCTCCAAGTCTATTCCACTTGCATTTGCATGTATCTGCACACATGCGTGATTGCATACATGCATGTGCAATGTAAGGTTAAAAATATAGAATTTTTTATTTTTAAAATTTTTCACTTATTGCAAATTGTGAGCAACGTGGTTTCACTTTGAAATGCATAAAGCTTGCCTAATAATGCTTAAATCAAAAACTCAATGCTATTGAAAGTTGAATGACCTCTTTAAGCCAAGGCCCATGTTGTGCCACTCAACATTGGCCAGCCTGACATCCATTCAGACCTGGAAGTTTAGACCGTCCCCCCTAGGCCTATTGCCCCTTCTTCCCGAGCCTGGACTTAAAATGGCTCATCGCGAACTCCAAGTAAGCCTTTCTAGAGTTTTGATCAATCAATATGACGAATCAATAACCGCCATAAAAAAGGCAAAGGTTTCACCTAGCTACCTTTGCTTGAAGCTACTGGATGTGCATTAACATTTCATACAGTTCTACAAAAATGTGTATCAAGATTATTTGAAATGTCTGGTTATCAACCATCTTAACATCACGATGCTATTTTAATTGGAGCCTATTTGGGAAACCCAGCAAGATTGAGCTGGATTTCCTATAGGAATCGGGCTTGCCCAGCCCCTTTCTTTTCTACAAGCCTGTTCAAGTTTTGGTCTAAATCCCATCTACAGGTCCATTGGACAGCAGGATTAAAATAAAACGCCTATAAATGTCTCTTTTTCATCTCACAGAATTTGAAATGAGAGCAATTGGATTGACATGGATCTTACGTACAACTGTCTGTCCATGATCTTACGAGAGATCCAGCCCAATCCTTTTGGATTTGCCAAACAGGCCCCTAATGTCCGATAAATGTTGTAGTTCGTGGGCTTTGGCTGTAATTTGTGCACATTATTACGTGTCCAGAGTTGATGATCATAACAGAATAATACATTCAACAACTCCGGTACAAGATTCTCATCAATTAACTCTTTACAAAATTGAAAATTAAAAAAAAAATCAAATTTCAGAATATAAGTGGTTTTCCTAGATCAGAGAAATGCACAATTCATGCACTCATGGCATTCGACCAAGGTAATCTCAAAAAGGAAATGGAAAGGACAGAAGGGTGCCTATATGTTACAGCCCATGGCCATTCTGGAAGAATAACATTCCAACCACTGTAACGAGACGGTATATTTTGCCCAGGCACTGGAGAACAGTAACATTCAGCAAATGACTTTCATATTTTACACAAATTCTGACCGCCGTTTGCAAGTAATGTACAATGCACCCTTGTAGAATTCCAGTAGAGATGGGATATATGGCGCTTGCATGAGAAAGAATAAAGTCCCAAGGGTCATGCTGGTAATCTCTCTATTACTCAAGAACTGTTCATCCAAACCATGAACTTCAGATCCTGAAGCTTGAGGCTGATGATCACCACCATCACCTGCCCCAGGGCTACCATGGTCTTCTGGGGGTTTATCCAAGTGCCCTCCACCTTTCTTCTCATCACTAGAACTCCCGGAACTACCATCTCCTGAAACACCTTGTAGGAGAGCTGGTTTTGCTTCGAGTCCTACTCGTCTCAGATGAAGCTGTGAGATTTTGGTCATGAGCAGACAGCAAGCCAAAAAAAATTGTGCAGAGACGAAAAAAATAAATGCTGAGTGCTGAAGTACCTGAAGGTATAAGTTAACCTCATCCGGGCGAGAAAGAAATGGAAAATCACCGCCAGTCTTTAATACTGCTCGCCTTGCTCCAGGGTATCTTTCACTCACTTGATCTTTCAGTTCTTGTGGAACAGCACAGTAGTCGTTTGTCTGCAAGGATCAAGATATAATACTTAAATGACATTGTTGAGATGGCTTTTAGTTCATCATTAAAGCATCAAATAGAAAAGCTCATAAAAATTCTGACTTGTTGCACTATCCATGATTGAAGTTTCAGTGGAAATTATGAAACAGGAAAGTTTCAATTTTAAGAGGAACCAATCCAAAACTGGAGACAATTTTAGAGTTGTAGGGCAAAATATATTCATGGCCAAATGTATTGTACATATTGGTTGTTGATGATAATTTTTTATGACTTCTCATCTTTGTAAAATTGGGAAATCATTTTCTCTAAATTAAACTTTAACCTTGCAATTTCTGAAAGATCTTAAAGCATTTTAGTATTCCAAGTTTAGTATATTAAATATGTATCACAAACTTGGGTATCCCCAAGCTCAAATTTCATCAATATATCTAATGTCATGTCTGATTGGCAGCAACCAATACAAGTACTTAAAAACACATTCAACTCCAAATGGTACATCCAAGGCCAAAAATGGTATATTCCCTCAAAAAAGAAGGCCTGAAACAGTTTCTGTTTAGTATGCCTCGAGTTCCTTGATCCACCCAATCCATGATTAGTTTGACAAATTTGGGGAAAGAAACTGATTGAGAACTTTTTGTGAGGCCTGTGGTGGTAGCGGAGGGCTTGGGATTGTTGATATGCATCTTCTTTTGCCTCATTTTGTAAGGTGAGTGAAACAGGGTGTACTTGGATTAGGGTTTGTTGAGAGGTAGCTCTATGTGTGTACTCCAACCTTTTTTTGATTATAGTGAAATCTCTACTTCATTCTCGCCTTTGGATGTATGCCTGTAACTGAACCATGTAAACTTGTGTTTGCCGTGTTTTCCTTCTCTCTATTTCTCAAATCTCTTTGTTCTTCTTCGATTTCATCTAGATCCATTCCAATAGTATTATATGCTCTAAAATAAATTTGTAATTATTTCTTATCTCACTTTTTTTTTACATTTTCTTAAATTCAACATACTTTTCTGAGCCTCTTTTAGATTTTCGGGAAAGAATTGTAAAGACTAGGATAAAAATCAGTCACAAGAAAAACCAAAACTCATCCAGTATGACAAAACCAAAACTAATGTATTTCTGAGACCTGCTTCTACTTTACATTAACTTATTTTCACTGAATGCATCTTGCCCAAAGGTCATACAAGCAAATGCTATCTTCACACATCAACTCTTTTATGGAGGTTAACATTGTCTTTTTATATAATTGGTAGTAGTTATTCATGATTACCGATTTGGATGTACTTCAGGAAATGTGAAATAAGAAGTTAGAGCCATCTCACAATAATTTAAATGATCATGGAATGGCTGAGACATTATCGTGAATGCTGATCCTACAGGCTACAGCTACTACAGTTAAGTGAATGGGTCGGTTTCTTCAGTGATCTCATCAATTTAAACAATGGGGCCCTCGCGATCCTTAATCATTGCTTTTAAATTTCCCTGCTTCTCTTGCAGATTAATGGACGTTGGATTATATTAGTTGAACCTTATTCAATGGGGTCAGCTTCCTCAAAACTTTGTTCCACCATATTAGATGGTTGCCCTTTCCATGTTGCTAACAACAGTGATCCTCAAACCATTATTCATCTTCTTTAACTGATCTAACATGGTTTACTGCTCTTTCAAAAACCGGATAACTTAAAACAAGCTCCAGTGTTGAGTTAGTTAACTTTGACATTGAATGGTGTCACACTATTTTTTTTTCCTTTAAATCAACCATTTTCAGAAGGAAATTTGATTCTAAAATAGGTTCCCTTTCCCTCTCTCTTTCTCACACTCCTTGTGCGTATCTGTGTTTATGTTTGAGAGAGAGATGAGACAGAGAGAGAATATAAAGTTGTGATGGCATCATCTGTGGAGAAGAATGATAAAAGTTGACTAAGTTTTCACAGTTTTTCTTATAAGCCCAAATAAAATGCAATATGCCTTGTATCAAAGCCTCATGGCCATTAACATGACTGCTATTCTGTCCATATTGTGGAAGGTACTTGTTCTATTTCAAATAATAAAATACAGTAGTATAATCTGTTCCTAAATAAAAGCCAAATCTTATAACTTATACCTCAAGCAAGTTATCTGGCTCCAAATAACCTTCACAACAATTCAAATGCAGAAAATTACAAATCCAAATGTTCATAACTTATCTCTTGTCACCTAACAACTGAACCCTTGAGGCCTATTAGACTCTATAACTGAAAATAACATGTAGCAGTAAGAATAACAGCACAAACAACTACAGTCAGAAAATTTCTAAATAAATCCCCCTGCCCCCACTCACCTCACCTCCCAAAACAAAAAAAAAGAAAGAAATTTAGAACAATCCTTATGTTCCTTTTCTCTTTGCTCATCCTAATGAAGATCACTATGTGCAAGAAAGCTAATACCCTAAAGGATTTTTCCCTCTTTCCAGAATTCATTTCCCATCCTAAGTCTGATTTATTTAACTATGGACCTTCCTCAGTACCTAAGGTCCTTTGTTATTATGCTAGCTATCTTAGCAAGAGATCTTCTCACTCCTACCCAACATTATGCTAGTCATCTTATCATGTTTCTTCATTTTCATTGACTTGCTAAAAGATAAACTTACCATCCATATGCATATGCACATTGAAATGGGCTCTTAACAAAATAGAGTGAAGGTGTATGTGTGTATGATGGACATAGGTGCAAAAGTTGTTCTGGAAAGCCTCCCTTCTGACAGAATGTCATACTATCAATGGAAACATTAAATCATAGACATGGAAAGCTAAATTCTCAAAGCCATTTTTCATAGATCTCTTGGCAAACATGACATAAGAAATAACTCATGATTAGAGACAAGAATTTATTGAAGACTGCAAATATGGATGACTTACATCCATTATAGTGATAAAGGAATCTGGTAGTAAGAGAGGACCAACTGACGTGACATTCACATTCAAAGTTAACCTTGATGAAATATCCTCTCTTGACAATTTCTCAACCTGAAAATTTCAAAATATTGCTAATGTTATGATAGAAAAGGGAAATAACATTTGTTCCCAATAGACCATTAAATTATATTCAGGGAGAAGGAAAAAAGGAGCATTGCATCTTCCAAGGCATGCAAGACTTAAATTAACAGCCCACAAATACGTGATGAAATTTAAATTACTACAGGAATTATTTAAGTTCAAACACAGGTTAATTCAAGCTTGTCATTGTCCTGTATATAGAGTTGCAAGAGACAGCACACGGGACTCTGGTGCTACAGCAAATCCAGCATCGTCCATGATAAAAACTCCTGTGGCCCTAGAATAAATAAAGCTAGTCTTCAGCACTATTACTACACCATCCTGTACTTGACTACCCTCAGTTTCATGGACAAATAGTAACGTTCTTGCCAGAAAGGGATTGACTAGTAAGTAGAGAGAGAGGCAAAGAAAACATTCTCAGCACTAGTTAGGATTTAAAGCATAGTGGGAAAATGAAGCTGAAAAGGAAAAATGCACCATGTATCCAAAATTAGGAGTAGCAAAATTTTCACTCATATAACCCGTAAATGAGTTTAAACTCACAAACATGTGACACGATAGAGATTATCTTGTAACTGCACTGTTTGAGAATAGGCAAGACAGGTCATCAAACCATGTATCTCTGTTGAGACACTACCACTTTTTCATTTAATTCCTTCAAGCTTGCATCTCAAAGCCTCCATGCCCTTGTGGTATTGTCTCTCAGGAACATACAGGCATGTGAATATGGCATCTATTATGGTATACCTTCTTTGATTATAATTACTAGATTCAATTTTACAGCAAGTAAAATATTATTTAAATTATTTTCTCTAAGAATGCTTTCAAATATAAAGAAAAAATGAGTCAGCTTAATTTCAATCCATCGATCCTATGTATAAATAATGATCTTGAATCTTTCATGCATCCATTTGGAAATGCAGGCATTAATTCTTTGAAAATTGAAGAATAAAAAAAAGAAAAATAAAAGAAAGAACCATAAAATATTCCAAGCAGGTGCATCAGAGAGATGAATCGGCAGATGTAAATATGCAGCAATAGGGGTTGGTATGGATGATCCCAAAGTTTGCATCCATATTTCATGTCGATAAACTTCTAGAATGATATTCTACTTGACAAAAATATAGTTAAACCCATCTTACAGCCCCCCACCTATCAAAACAAAGGGTGAATCCCATGTCTCACACTAAAAACGAGGAAATCATGTCACACATGCACACAAATACATCCAAGAGATGAAAACACAAGCATATGGATGTGGTCTGCAACTTTGAAAGAGTGAAATGCTTACAGAGCATGAATCAAATTCAACTAACACAATTCAATGATCAAAATGAATCCATGTCAAGCATCAATATATTCTATGTTCAATTAGATAAAATAGAACTTCAGGTAGCATGTTGTAATGCTTTTGTAGAATTAAGTAGATATACAAGATTGTGAAAGTATCATAATGACAAGGACACCAGGTGAAACATGCCTAGAAAAAAAAAGATTATATGACTTGAAATTCAGCTTTAACAAAGTCAGCTTTAGCAAGGCAGAACACCAAGAATTTATTGATGCCATCAGTGGGAAAAAAAAAGGAAGAAAATATGATAACCTATTCAACAACATATTAACAACAAATTCTATGTATGCATACCTGGCCAACAACGAAGTCCACAGAATCAGCTATAAATGGTTCATGTGGACCATCATGAATTCCTGTTAAGATGTGTCTCTTCAGCAAAAATGAAGGAGTCCAACTAACACTGCAACATTTAGAGAAAAAAACAAAATGACAATCAGATGAAAACTTCAATAATATCTATACTTGCCCTATGAATATCTTGGGTTTCTCAATTCTTTTGTTTTCTAGATTAGTAACAATATAGCAATAAGAATACAACTCAACTCAACTCAAGTCAATCAAGCCTTAATCCTAAGCTAGTTGGGTCAGCAACATGAATGCTTTTCCTCCATTCTGCTCGGTTTAGCCCAAAGTTTCTGCAAGATGTTGAGATATCAAATCCTTTCTTACTACATCCCATGTGAATATAGATCTAGCTCTACCCCTCTTCATTTATTCTATATAAGGTTGGGGGGCCTGGACCGGTCGGTTGGCAGCATGGTTCGGTACGACCTCGTGCCGTTCCATGTTGGGTCCAAATTGACACAACAAAAAAGGCAGGGGAGAGGGAATTCGGCAGAGAGGAAAAGATAGAGAAGGAGAGGGAGGGAAGAAAAGGGAGGGGCCATTGGAGACCGCTAGAGGCCTATGGAGGCCTTAGGAGAACCAAGGGGCTCTACCCTGCTTAGGATTGAAACAGGGGTGATGCGCTCCTGTTCCTTTTTTATTTTTGCCAACTCATGGTAAAGTTGAATCACCATGAGTCAACAAAAATAAAAAAGAAACAAGGGCGAGTTGCCCCTATTTCAATCTAGAGGAGAGCAATGGCCCTCCTCTGGTCCTCCGAATGCCTCTACTGCCCTCTGATGGCCTCCCAGCCTATCCATCTCCATCCCTTCCCCCTCTTTTTTCTCTCTCTCTTTCTTTCTCCCTCTCCCACTCCAATGGCCTCTCCAGCCTCTCCCTCTCCTTCCCTCTACCCCTCTCTTTTTTCCTCTTTCTTTCTCCCTCTCCCTCTCACTATTGGTTTCTCATTTGGAATGCTAGAACCATCCTGATTTGCTGCCGATACGATTCAATATGCTCTAAATCGGATAACTTGGGATGATTCTAGAATCCTTGATTCTATGTGTCAAATCACTTCTTTGTATAGGTGCATCCCTAGGCCTATGTTCTCCATGTTCAAACCATCTAAGTTATCCTTCTCCCAGTTTGTCCTCAGAATGGAGATATGAAAAAGAAAAGGAAAAAAGGCAGTCGCTACCTAAAAGGATAACACATTCAATTTAAAATACACATTAGACAATAATCAAAAAGTAACATAATGAATAGAACAACCCAATATTTGCAAAGCTGTCCAAGAGAAAGCTTAAGTAAACATATAAAGTCTAGTAGTGTTTGATGCACATCAAACATGCCTTGACATCCAATTCTGTCACTATATGACAGACAAATCAAAATGTGAATCCATTATGATACCCCATCTAGGTAGCCATGTCCCAAGCAATCTAAGTTGTCATGGAGAAGCAAAGCCACAAAGCTACCAAGGCATGCCATACTTTCCCAGACCACTAAGTTTGGGGCACACCAAATTGTACTACTCCTGAACCAAGATAGTGCACCTCCTTAGCACAGTTCAGGGCCCAAACCAAGCAGTTCGAACTCGACCCAAGCAGCACTCCCTGGCTCTGCTTCGTTCAGAGTGGTTCAAGCCCTGTTCCTTTAAAATAATTAAGAGGGAGGTAGAGAAGGCTTCCCCATGCCATCTCTACCTATCTCTATATCTTTTTCCTCCAATAGTGAAAAAAGAACGGATTTTCAAGGATGTCCACTCAAATTCAATCCAAAATTAGTTCAAAGGCCCTTTTCCCTTCTCCTTTTTCTCTCTTTTATGCTAAAAATCAGCCAAAATAGAGAAAATAAGGGCCATACACCAAAATTTTGGCATGATTTCATGATATATTGTAGATCTATAGATGATTTGCAGATGCAACCAAAATCATAATTTTGGTTAAGTACATAAGTTTTTAGATCAAAAAATATATGTTTAGATTAACAATAATAATAAATAAATAATGATAAAAATTCTTTTGAAAAGTTGGTGGCATGCTTAGGGATAACGTGCTACTTGCTATCTTAATTTGATAAAGAGATCCTGAGAAGAGGCCAGCATGGAACCTAGTCTAATCAAGATAGTAATCATAGTTGAACCATCCAACAAAGCTAAGCAGTCAGGTATATCCAGAGAAAGAAGGTAGTTCCTTAGGTTAGCAAAAATAGGAAAGAAAAGGAAATTCCAGTTCCATTTGAGAGTGGATGACGAATCTATTCACTCTAATTCGGAGATTAATGAACTCTCGAATGATAGATTGCCTAGATCTCGAGATACCAACAATGATGATAGTGATAGTTTGAGCAATGATGCATCTGATGAACAGGAAGGTTGCAATGGACATGGCACAATTGCATACAACTCATAGCCCTAGGATTTTTAGTTCATCGGTGAGTCCCAGCTCAATCATGCCACACAAGAGTGCACATATTGGTAGAGCCCATGAGGATACCATTGAATATAGGAGATAGGCCTCTCAAGATCATTCAAGATATGGCGCCATTGTTGCAGATGACCACACTTATGAAGTAGGGTTTGTAGACATATCTGGATCTAAGTCATCCACCGAATCCTATTCCACATAGCTAGACTATGACTTGCATGGATATCTTTTGTTTGGGATGTCACATTCAAGTGGATACTACCCTCTATAGCCTCCATCTTCAGATGACAAGTTTAGTATCAGACAAAGGATCAGTATCAGGATGGCTATCCAACAGGTGCATGTTATAGGATATAGGAATATGGGGCAAATTATATAAAAACTTATATAATATCCTAGACTCGATTCCCATATCTATGAGGGACATGGACACTTGACAAAACTTTAGATGTCAGTACATATTTGTACTTTTAAGTCCATTTGTTATATTATATGTGTATTCAATTATATGTACTTTAATTGTATTTCAAGTCCTTTTGATGACAAAAGACATCTGAAAAACATCAAAATACTAAACTAAACAACCATGATGATTAAAATAATAACTAAAAAAATGAATAATAAAAATAAAAAATAAAGAAAATGGTGTATCGAGGATACCGTAGGTATGTTACCGAACTAGTACCTAACATACCATCCTGATCACCAACTAGTATGGCACTCAGTACCGGTTCGTGGATATTGGTTTTTCCATTAGTTGAAGAAATATGTCAAGAGTTTCTAATGAAATTAGAAAATGTCTCTAGGCAGCCTAATATTCAACATAATGCTAGGGATGCCCCATTTTGATTGTTATGATAATGTATGATGATGTGCCCACAATTAGGATGCATGAATTTGTTGATTATTAACTTCATGAGGGTATAGTTACATGTTGACCTCTAATAACATGACAAGTTTGACCTAATGCCAAATATGATCATTATTCTAATTATGATAACTACAGTACATGACAAATACGTGATGGAGAACTTCAATAATGTTTGTTTTCTGGATTTTATATGAATGTGCATTTGTGTGCTAACAGGAGGCAAGCAAACAGCAAGAGTCAAGGTGTACGTGCATGTCAGCACCATGTTGGAGATGGTAACCAGGCTAAATATATTTAGATTGAGGATGATTGATTTTTTTTTCCATTGTCACAGATTAAGGATTTTGCTTTTGAAGATCTAATGCTAAAATTATAGGCCTTCTAATTCGCTAGACTGCTGGAAACAAATGACACTGAAGAAATATGTATTGAGGCTTCAAAACATGCAGACCTAGTTGTTCAAGATAGTGGTTGAAGGAGATAAGGGCCTGTTTGGATGCAGACGTTCTTATTGGCCTGATAGGATCTTATTGGCCCGATAGGATTCCATTTAAAACTTATGGGGGAAGCAGAGCACTTCTAAAAGATCAAGCAGCTGGTGGAAATATTCAAGCAGCTGGTGGACATATTGAATCCTGGGTTGATAGAGATAAGATAAATCACCAGAGACTTGGATTTACTTATCCCTTAAAAGTAGGGATCTGGGAATCTTCAATCCCCCAGCAACTTCTTTGTTTGTTTGCCACCACAATGGAGAGAGAAAACTATGGATTCAAACACCACCAGAATGGTGCAGTATTGAAGGTCTCATACCATTCTGATAAGAAACCGCCACTGGGATAGGTGTCGGGATGCCAAAACAGCCTACCGGCCATACTGGTACATACCACTAGTGTTATACTGACCATACCACTTGGTACAAATAGCTTTTTATTCTTTTTAATGATTTTGGTTTCTGTACATAACATTGGTACTGGTACCATACCGAAAGTTCTGATACAAGAAACAGTATGGGGTTCAATACCAGTTTTTGAAAAACTTGAAGAAAACACTGTGGACAGATTATCCATAGGTAGTGGCTCCCACTATCCAAACAGGCCTTAAGGGTTTAATAATTTTTTTAAGGGAATATTTAAGTGAAAAGTATAGAAAAGCCAAAAGAATAATATCCAAGTTTTACTAGAATGACAAATAATAACTATGGAAGAGTCAATATCACAGTAATACAAAGAAAACATCAGTATAAAGAAATCCACAGAATCTACACCACTAAAAGCACTTGGAAATCATCACCTAATGCTGGAGTGCCCACACGTGATCAAGAAGTGACAACATATAAGAAGATAAAGAGCTGTTGTGCATGTGCTGTTCTCATCATCATGATAGCCTTTTCCCATAAAAATGGGGTCTGTTATGGAGCAAACTCTAGGTCAAGAAGGTTCCAGGAAGGATACTGATTCTCACAACCATCTATCAGCTCAACATCTATCATCTAAAGATTAGTTGAATATCTAACCAAGGCAACTTTAAGAAGGAGAGGGTCCAGCCACGACATAAAGGGTGGTCGGGAATTAAGAAAGGGTAACCTACTGATTCCAGGTTAAGTTTATGCCTCCAAGGACCAACCCTCCAAAGTTCCAAAGTTTCCTGAAACCTAGAAGATTCTGAACAAATTAAAAAAAAAAAAAGAAAGGGTTTAACATTTATTGGTATTGACAGATAATGTTCATAACCAACAAAGTTACAGTTCCATATCCATAAACATGTCAAAATGGGGTAAAAGTTTTAAATTGTCACTAGTAATGCACACAGTATGGAAAAGAGACAACTGAAACAGTCCTAAATACATTTCCTGTCATCCACCCCATTTTGAACAAAAAGGAAAAGAAGCGCTCTACCTCTTGAGCCTATTTAGTCATCAAAGTTTTTCCCCATTTTACTGCATTTAACCACCCATTTCCTCAAACCCCACCCTTCTTAACTCATTTCTTAAATTCAAGGTATGAACTCATTTTAAATTAAAAACATGCAAGATCCAATAGTTCATATGGTAACTTATGTAATTATTGAAATTGCATTGGTGGTAACCCACCATTACTTTCAAAATTCAGAGGATTAGATGCTCTCAAGAGCAACTATCCCTACCATTTCTAGGCCTTGATCATTATCCCCACTCTCTAGATGGCAGGTATTGATTTTTGTCCCTAATTTTTCATTTGTTAATTTCCAGTAGCTAGGGGCTATTGCTTGGTGCAATGGTAAAGGATCAAGCTAACAATTGCAACAGCACAAGTTCGAGTCCTAGGGCAACCGCTGCATGTAGAAAAAGGAAAACAAAGATTAGGTATGTTCCCAATTCGCCCCTCCTAGAGCCCCAGATTGTTAGGAATATTACCAGATAATGCAGTTTCTTTTTTTATTAAAAAAAAATACTTTGGAAGCTAAAACATAAATAGATTTCTCGGATCATTGCTAAATTAATACAAGTTTTGCATCCCTTAAGCAATAGTGCTATCTCTGTTAGCTTTCCCTTTTACAGGAATCAAAATCATTCATTATTTTATACTAGCTTGTAGTAGTCATACCTTTTGTCTAATTATACCATGGATTTCTCATAAGATATCTTTTGTCACCTTTTGGAATTACCTACCTCTTTGTATGCTAATGCAAAGCACCATGAGTGCAAGAGCCTGACATGTCAGTCCCAGCCATAAAGGAAATGATATATTTAATATCATACAAATAAACATAATCTTTTTTATTCTTTTTCATTTCCAGATAAATTTCTATACTTTGTTGATCATTTAAAAAAAAATAAATCTATATTTAGCAGCTTTAATTATAAAACGACCACGTAACATATACAAAATACAAGGATATGAAGCAGACACTTGTAATGTGCAATAAATTTGTAATAAAAAAATAATCTATTAATCAAAGAAAATCTTCATGAGCATATTCTTTTCTAATGAGTTTATTAATTTTTCTTAGTGTTGTTTATTGTGGTAAATCAAGATTGTAATTGATGTTCAATGAATCTCCATTTAAGGAACAACACTGACCCTTGTTTAAAATCCTGGTTTTGCTCTTGCAAACATGTGTTGGAAACTTCAAGACTTGTCTCAGACACTTAAGGGGCTAGCAAGTTACAAATCTGATAAGTTCAACACCAAGATTCATGACCCACTATGATAAATAAAACCCTGTTTGTCCTTCAACCATCATGTTTGCCATGACCAACAAAGAAAGGGGAATGAGACAGAGGAATCCACATGGTAGCAGAATCAAGCACAACACCCAGCAGTGACATACCTAAACACCAAATGTTTCTCATTTTCCCCCATTTCTTCTTCCTTCTCTTCCTCCATATCAACCACCCAAGCTTCATAATACCCTCATCCTTTTTTCACCACTATTCCATCTCCATTCTACTTTTCTTTTGTTTCTTTTCTTGATGGGCCCTTTTTTCTGGATGACCATTAAATGATGAATATGTTGGCTGGTCTAGGGAAAAAAAAGATATCATGTTTGTGAGTAAGCATAAATGTCATTTGTTGTAATACAGCAATTATTACATAAATCTTACCAACATATATAATTAACCTAATATAGATAAATTAAAATAGAAACTAGTAATCTATATTGAGAAAAAATCTCAAGCCTATCATCATAGGCAACAATGGATCTAGTCCATCAACATCAATTGAATTACCAAAATCTATAAGAACCACCAGGTTTAAAAAGCCCTTCGTGGGAAGCATCAGCTTGACCAATCTCCAATGATCCCACAAAACATGGTTTAGACATTGCGCATATTAACAAGGATGAATGGCATTGAGCTGATCCTTAAGCAACTGGTATCTGACATTTCACCTCTACTATAGCATCCATGATGCCTAGATGTACATTCTTTGAGATTCCGCATTCCTTGAAGTTTCCAATTCATTATGCACTCAGAGGCAGTTAACACACAGTCCCATCACAATCCAAAGAGACAGGACAGGAGGATGAGTTTAGTGCATTCTCTTAAGTCATTCACAGGGCTTTACTGACATTAAGGAGCATATAATGAAGTCTGAATGGCCAAAACTTTTCTCAACTTTTAATGAAGTTTGGATACACTAATTTTTCTCGATTTCCACAGACAAATACAAATGACACAAGGAACTTGGATACAGATTCGGCAACAATCTACAACATCGAGCATCTTTTTTATAAGGATGATAAGATGAAATATTAAAAACAAAGAAAGAACAGAAAAAGAAAAGAGAACATTCAAACTCAAAAGACTGAAAAACTGAATAATGCCAGGATTTGGGACATAGAAACATACGTTACGTTTGGAATGATGATGGCTAGACAAAGTTTAGTTGGTTTTGCTTCGAATTCAGTCATATCCAATAGATCTCAAATTAATCATCACTTCGAAGTTGATTTTGCTTCAAACTGAATATACCATTCACATGATCATGATTTAGAGAAGAGACGGGTGGCTTTTAGGAGAGGGTGGGGGTTCAAAAGACTCAAAGTACAAAAGGAAAACCCTCCCACTCTTAGAGGTTTGAAGATACAAATATTGAAAGCATTGATGCAGACGTCACAGCCACCAGATACTTGGATCTGAGGGATAGGATCCGAAAGGGTGCAAATTCTACTTGACAACCATTATATTTGCCAGGATACTGACTGATCCAAGGTATCCATGGTGCATCCGAGATATACACTGAGCTATCCGAGGTATACACTGAGCTATCTGAGGTATATACTGAAGTATCCAAGGTACATCCGAGGTACCACTGATTTCTGTAGAGTTTTAACACAGTCTCAATAAAAAGATCATAACTTTGTCATCTGATGTCAGAATACCTCAGTTGACCCCATTCCGGAAAGCTCTTTTCGAGCTCTACAAGACTGACGCTTCGCCACCACTGCAAATTTCAGAGCCTAATTCAATCATCTGATAAACCTACGGGAGCATGCAAACTTCTAGTCTGACATGAAGTTTGTGTTTTAATTTGTTTAGTATTTTATTTTCTTTCAAATTTCTTTTTTTAGTTGAGTTAGGACTTTTACACTATAAATAAGGCCCTTGGCTATTATTGTAATCAGTTTATTTTGGAGATTATTGAATCAAACTCATGAAAAGAGAATTTCTTCTTTTTTTCGTCTTTCTTTGTTTCGTGCGTCTTCCATCCTTCTTTTCCAACGATTGTCGCACTATAGACTACGTCAATTGGTATCAAAGCCCTTTTAGATCCGTGAGTGTTGATTCTTCTCTGTAGTTCAGATGGCGGGTAGTGGTCGTAAGAAGAACCAACCTACGAATCAAGCAGCAGCCCATGAAGAAATCACGCAACAGGAACGGGATCTGATATTAGAGTGTGAAGATTTGAAGAGACAAGTGATGGATCTGACTGCACGTTTTACGCAGTTAGAAACCCAAGATGCGAGATCCGAGACGGAACCTGATGATCGCAGATTGAAAAGGTAGTTTTCATATTTCGAAAATCCTTTTCATGGGGGTCTTCCCACATGCCGATGAGAGGGTCATGGAGAATTGTTTGAGCGATCAACCCGTTGGTTCGACTCTATCAGAGTAGACTTAACTGAATATTCAGGCAGTCTACAAACGCAGGTATTCCTTAATTGGTTGGACCAGATCGAGCGCATCTTCGAATACAAGGAGATACCTGATGATAAAAGGGTAAAATTTGTTGCCTTAAAATTGACAGGCCGAGCTTCTGGATAGTGGCAACAGTTAAAGAAAACTAGGAAGCGCAAGGGCAAACCAAAGATCCAAAATTAAGAGAAGATGAAGAAAGCATTGAGGAAACAGTTTTTACCCTTCAACTATATGCAATCTTTGTACCAGCACCTACAGAACCTGCGACAAGGTCCTAGATCCGTGGATGATTACACGGAAGAGTTTTACCAACTCGTGGCTAGGAATGATCTGACGGAGAGCGAGGAGCAGATGGTCGTGCGATATCTTGGAGGTCTACGACAGCAGATCCAAGATGCCTTGAGGCTTCACACCATGTGGACAGTCAAAGAGGCATATCATCGGACTGTTGTGGCTGAGGATTAGCTGCTGTGCAGACCTATATCCAGATCTGATCCGCCCCAACAAAGCAAACAAGCAACGAGAAACCAGGGTGATATGCAGCGTAATACTACTAACCCTCCTATTTGTATTGCTGATACAAGATCCTTAAATCCAACTTCAGTTGGTTCATCAAATTTGTCGTGTTACAATTGCGGTGAGATTGGACACACGCAGAATAATTGTAAAAAGCCCGTGGGACGTCTTGAGAAATAATTGTTGATTGAAGAAGGAGAACCATCTAAGGAAGAACAAGAGCTTGTTTATGATGAAATGGGTAACAAAGAGGATGACTCCTTACTATTTGGCAATAGCAGGGAGGCTCTAGTTATTCGAAAGAGCTTGCTTGCTCCCAAAAGAGAAAAAAAAAGATGGAGCTGAACCAATACTTTTCATACCTACTGCACCATTGAGAAGGTCTGCAAGATCATCATAAATGGTGGAAGTTGTGAAAACGTCATCTCCCAGGAAGATGTAACAAAATTAAATCTAGCCATCGAAAAGCACCCGCGACCATACAAGCTGTATTGGTTTCAAAAAAGAAGTGAGGTGATTGTTGACAGTCGCTGTCTTGTTTCGTTCTCTATTGGGCAGAAGTACTATGACAAGGTACGGTGTGATATTGTTGCAATGGACGCTTGTCATCTACTCTTTGGAAGGCCGTGGCAGTATGACTGTGGTGTTATCATGATGGCCGTCGGAATACCTATACCTTCTGGAAGGATAATCAGAAGATTACTCTGGTGCCGATAAAAGAAGAGGACTTATCCAAACCTAAAGCAGAGACCAGCATCAACCTTCTGACAAAGCACACCTATTTAAAGGAGGCAATGGAGGCTGACTACCTGCTGGTAGTGGTGGAGAAGGACGAGTCAGCTAAGCATGACATTCCACTTCCGGTACGTCCTATACTCTAGAAATTTGCTGATGTATTTTTTGAAGACTTGCTTGCAGGATTACCACCAGAAAGGGACATACAACACCACATCGATCTTATTCCTGAGGCGAGTCTACCAAACAAGCCGACGTATCGTATGAGCCCAACTGAACATAAGGAGTTGTAGCGGTAGGTCCAAAGCTGTTGGACAAGAGATACATCCGTCCAAGCATAAGTTCATGTGCAGTACCTGCTCTGCTAGTTCCAAAGAACGGTTCGTGGCGTATGTGCATAGATAGTCGAGCCATCCATCGGATCACCATCAAATACCAATTTTCGATCCCAAGGCTGGACGACATGCTTGATCAACTTGCTGGAGCCAAGGTGTTTACCAAAATCGACTTGAAGAGTGGCTACCATAGTTGCGCATCAGACCTGAAGACGAGTGGAAGATAGCCTTCAAGATGAGGGAGGGTCTGTATGAGTGGCTGGTGATGCCGTTCGAACTTTCTAATGCACCGAGTACTTTTATGAGGTTGATGAACCATGTGCTGCAACCATACATTGGTAAATTCGTTGTGATTTACTTTGATGATATACTTATTCACAGTCCGACTTTAGAAGATCACTTGCAGCATCTCGAGAAGGTTCTTAGCACACAGAGGAAGGAGAAGTTATTTGACAATCCCAAGAAGGGCAATTTTATGGCGGATAGCCTGACCTTTCTGAGCTATATCATCTCTTTTGAAGGACTGAGGGCTGATCCATCCAAGATCCGAGCTATACAGAACTGGCAGGTGCCGCACAATATCTCTGAAGTCTGAAGTTTTCATGGCCTGACGTCATTTTACCACAAGTTCATCCAAAGTTTTTCTTCAGTGATGTCTCCTATGACTGACTGCATGAAAGGCGATTTCAGTGGACTCTGAAGGCACAGGCTGCTTTTGAAGAAATCAAACAAAAGATTACCTCTGCTCCTGTCCTTGCCCTTCTTGATTTCACTAAGATCTTTGAAGTGGAGTGTGATGCATCCTCTACTGGGGCCAGTGGAGTACTCAGTCAAGAGGGGCGATCCATTTGTTTCCACAGCAAAAAATTATCTGGGTCCAAGCTGAACTATTCAACATATGATGTGGAGTTTTATGAGGTGATCAGCGCACTTCGGCAGTGGTGACATTATTTGGTCCAGGAGTTCATCTTGTACACTGATCATGAAGCTCTGAAGTTCATCAATGAACAAGAAAAGCTGAACCACGGGCATATCAAATGGGTAAACTACTTGCAAGAGTTCCACTTTGTTCTAAAACACAAATCTGGTGCTCAGAATCAAGTGGCAGATGCATTAAGTCGGACAGCCAAGCTGCTAGGAGTTCTTCATGTGGAGGTGATTGGATTTGATACCCTGAAGTACCTCTACACCAGCGATCCAGACTTTGGCTAAATTCTACAAGAGATACATTCTAATGAATGAACTGATTTCCAATTACATGATGGCTTCTTGTTTCGAGGTGTACAGCTTTGTATCCCCGATTGTTCTTTACGGGAGAAGATAGTACAGGAGCTTCATGCAGAGGGTCATTTCGGCAGAGATAAAACTCTCACCTTGATTCACAGTAAATATTTTTGGCCCAAGATGAAGCGTGACGTGACTCGCCATGTGCAGCAATGCTGGATCTGTAAGTTTCTAAGGGAACAGCGACCAATGCTAGACTGTACACTCCTTTACCTGTTCCTGATCATCCCTAGGAGGAAGTTAGCATGGATTCCATATTGGGATTGCCTATGACTCAACGGAGGAGCGATTCGGTCCTTATAGTTATGGATCGATTTTCTAAGATGACCTACTTCATCGCCTGTCACAAGACCATGGATGCTTCAAACATTGCTCAATTATTTTTTAAAGAGATTGTACGACTCCATGGAGTGCTCAAATCCATTACATCTAATCGAGACACAAAGTTCATGAGTCATTTTTGGAGGAGCCTGTGGAGAAGTTTAGAAACTACTTTACAGTTCAGTTCAGCATATCATCCTCAAACAGATGGTCAGATCGAGTCCATTAACAAGAGCTTGAGAAATTTATTGAGTCTTACTAGCAAGCATCCGAAGCAGTGAGATTTGACCTTAGCACAGGCTAAGTTCACATTCAACCATTCAGTAAACAGAAGTACAGGCTACAGCCCATTTCAAATTATCTATGGATTGAATCCGAGCAGCGTTTTGGACTTAACCCCCATCAATTTCAAAGGACGATCCAGTACAAAAGCTGAGAATTTGGTGGCAGATATCCAAGCTACTCATCAATCAATAAAAGAACAGATTGAAGCCAGCAATGCCAAGTACAAGGAGGTTGCAGACAAACATAGAAAGAAGGTAACTTTTGAAGTTGGAGACTGTGTGAATTGTTCTAACCAAAGATCGGTATCCGATGGGAGAATACAACAAACTGAGCCAACGCAAGATCGATCCTTTCGAGATAGTCAAGAAAGTCAATGACAATGCCTACCAATTGAAATTATCAAGTCATCTTCGAATATCTGATGTGTTCAATGTGAAGCATTTAATTCCTTATATAGGTGATTCATCAGATGAGGAGGTTACCAACTCAAGGATGAGTTCTTTCCAGCCAGGGGAGGATGACGTAGATGTCACAACCACCAGATACTTAGATCTGAGGGATAGGACCCGAAGGGTGCAAATTCGACTTGACAACCATTATATTTGCCAGGATACTGACTGATCCGAGGTATCCATAGTGCATCTGAGGTATACACTGAGGTATCTGAGATATACACTGAGCTATCCGAGGTATACACTGAAGTATCCGAGGTACCACCGATTTCTGTAAAGTTTTGACACAGTCCTGGTAAAAAGGTCATAACTTTGTCATCTGATGTCAAAATACCTCAGTTAATCCCATTCCGGAAAGCTCTTTTTGAGCTCTACAAGATTGGTGCTTCACTGCCACTACAAATTTCAGAACCTAATTCAATCATCTGATAAGCCTACGAAAGCGCACAAGAGTCCTAGTCCGACGTGGAGTCTGTGTTTCGATTTGTTTGGTATTTTATTTCCTTTCAAATTCCTTCTTTTAGTTGAGTTAAGACTTTTATACTATAAATAAGACCCTTGGCTATTATTGTAATCAGTTTATTTTGGAGATTATTGAATCAAAACACGTGAGAAGAGAGTTTCTTCTTCTTCTCTCAACCTTTCTTTGTTTCGTGCGTCTTCCATCCTTTTTTCCCAACGATCGCCGCGCTATAGGCTGCGTCAAGCATTTAATGGTATTAAATAAGTCTTAGAAGTACCATTAGGTCCATTAATCACTAAAATTATCATTTCTCTTGTACAGTACATATTACAGATATTTTTTACTTGTTCAATACAATGACCTTGTGATACATAGGATCCACACAAAAGTGACCTTGAATCAAGGACCACATAGGACTTTTCTCAGCTTCAAGTCATTTGCATTTCAAATGAAAGGATGCACCTGAATAAAATTAACAATCAATATATCATGTATGAAATTGAACTTTCCATGCAACAGTTTAGAATGCAAAATAAAAAATGGATTGAGTAAACTCAAGTTAACAGCACTCGTTACAGAAAATCATCATAACCAAGGGACAAAAGTTTATGTCATTGGCAATATAAGATATGTCACTAATAGTCACACTAGAGCAAAGCATAATTTTGTTGATCATAAGACATGTACACTTGAAACCTTATAGAACATGTAGAGAAGATGAGAACACTACATTGGAGACCATGGCATGGCAGCCGCAAACTTGTGCGTCTCTAGAAAAGTATTTGATAGAACCAATGATTTAACACGCCTTGGTCGGTGTTGAGCAAAAATTTGTGCGAGAAATCCCCCAAGAGATGTTCCATAGAGATGAACCTGCAAACTGAGACTGGTCAACCTACTCATGAATGCTAACTTTTATGTGAGAGATGGTAATATGCACAAAATGAAGATAGAATTGTGTTATAGACACTACTCAAAACGACAGAAGAGATACCAACTACACAAGTTCTGCTGCTAATATTTACCAGGTGCAATGCATATTCAGATGCAGCAATCTAAACAGAACATAGCTCATTGTCTAATGCAATGTTAAAATGCATACATGCAAGGCAAGACATTCAGAATCTCAACGAGATGATATTAAAACTCTATCCATAAAGCATAAGTAACTTTGAATTTTCTTTTTATACAACTCAACTCAACCTAAATAAGCCTTAATCCCAAACTAGTTGGGTCAATTACATAACCCTTTTCCTCTATTCCACTCTATTAAGGACCACACTTTATAAAAGATGGAGTGATATTAAGTCTTTCCTTACTACTTCATCATATGTGATTTCAACCTACCTCTACCACTCGTTCTTTCTACATGTATCAAATCACCCCAACATATTGGTACATCCCTTGGCCTATGTTGTACCAAACTAAGTCATTCTTCTCTCAACTTGTCCACAATTGATGCTACCTCTACCATTTTACGAGGGCTTTATTTCTTATTCTATCTTGTATTACCACATATCCATCTCTACATTTTTATTTATGCAATAGACATCTTGTTGCACATGTTGTTCTTTAACCATCCAACATTCTATAGCATAAAGTATGGCTGGTCGTATGGCTGTCCTATAAAATTTTTCATCATCTTAGTAGGTATCCTACAATCACATAATATCCCAGTTGCACTTCACTATTTTAACCATCCTTCTTTAATCCTATGGATCAAGGAAAGTCAAACCAGCTAGTTAGGGCATACCGAGCCAGACCAATCAAGGAATGACATGGTTCAGGCTATATGTTCGGTTCATTCTAGTCCCAGGCTCAGAAACATTAAGACCCTTCCCCCACCCCCTAGCTTGGAAAAATCGAAAGAGCGGAAGAGAGCACTCCCCGCTGGCAAGCACTACGCCCCCCTCCTGATGGTCCGCCCTCCCACCAGCGGTAGGTCCCTCCCTCTCCCTCTTCTTCCCTCCCTCCCTCCTTCCCTCCCTTCTCATGTGCCTCGAGTTAGGATTAGGGTTAGGGTTTGCTAAGGCAGTCCTCCCCCTTCCTCCCTCCGTCCCTCAACCTCCCTCTCTCTCATGCATGCACTTGTCTTAAGGTTAGGGTTTGCCGAGGCATTCATCATTCCCTCCCTCGCTCCCCATTCCTCTCCCTCTCTATGAGAAAGGAAACGAATTGGTCCCCACTTTTTTTAAGTTTTCAAATTTTGAATTGAAATTGGCAAAACCATACGCCGATTTCAATTCAAAATTTGAAACTAAAAAAAGTGCAAAATGGACAAAAATGGCATGGTATAGACCTGTGCTATACCATTCTGTCTGCCCATCAACATGAGTTCCGATACCCAAGATTTTAAATCCTATGGAATAAAGATGTCCTGGTATCTCTATGGAACGAGACGCCCCACTGTCCTATCCCATCTCGACAGCCATCCCAGCCATACATCTCAATAGATATTCTCCATCTCTCTCCTCTTCTTTTTTTCCTTTCTTTCCTTCATTTCTTTCTCTTTCTTCTACATTCCTTTTTTCTTTTTTTTCCCTTCTTTTTGTCATCACTTCCTTTCTTTTTCTCCCTTTTCTTCTTCTTTCTCTTTCCTTTGTTCGTTCTTTCCTTCCTTTCTTTTTCTTTTCCCTTCCCTTCATTCTTTCATTTCCTCTTCTTCTTTTCTTTCACTTTTCACTTTTTTCATCTTCCTTTCTTTTTTTCTTCTTTCTTCTTCTTTTCCTACATAGATGGGTTTCGAAGTCCTGATCCCATCCCAATCTCATTTTCTTACAGGAACGGGATGAGACAGTTAGGACATAAAACCTTGCCGGTACCAATTCTGTAAACCTTGCTACAGTAACATCCTCTTCAGTCTTCCCTTCCTTATAAATAATCGATCCTAAACACTAAAAATGATCCCGCTTAGGAACTTCATGATCCTCAATCTTCACTCTATTTTCATTTCCATTTCTAATTTTAATAAAACTACATTCCATGTATTTTGCCTTGGTCCTACTTAACATAAAATCTTTACATTCTAATGCACTCCTCTATAATTCCAACTTATGATGAACTCTAGCTTTAATTTTATTCATGAAGATTATATCATCCACAAATAGCCTATACTAAGGATTATCATCTTGAATATGTCTACTAAGCTCATCTATAACTAGCACAAGAAGATAAAGACTTGGAGTAGATCCTTGGTGTAAACTATTATGATTGAAAACTCACTAGTACTACTAGTAGTAGTTCTCACACTAGTCATTATTCTATTACACATCCTTGATCACATGAAGATAACTAACGGAATTCTTTTCTTTTCTAACACCTATCATAAGACTTCTTTAGGGACTCTAACATATGTTTCTCTAAATCAATAACCATATAAAGACCTTGTCTCTTTTCTCTATAATCTTCCATTACTCTCCAAAAGTTAAAAATCACTTCCACAGACAGCCTTCCTAGCATAAACCCAAATTGGTACTCTGATATTTTTGTGTTTCACCTTAGTCTTAATATGGCTCATGAATTTAATACCACAATAGAAAAATTTTGAGTATCATCTTTATTTTTATAAATCAATGCTCTAGTGCTTTTCCTCCATTCATCAGGCATTTTTTTGGTCTTTAAAATCTTACTAAACAAATTGATCACTTAAGTTACTCCCAAGGTCTGCAGAACCGGTACCGATGGCCGGATCGGCCGATCGACGGTACGGTTCGACACGCCTCCGCTCCGTTCCGTTCCGAACCGAGGCGAACCGATGAAGGAAAACAAAGCCGAACTGAAGAAGAGAAAGAGAGAGAAATAGAGAGGAGGAAGAAAAAAAAAGAGGGAGGAGGTCCACCGGAGGGCCCGACGGGCCGCCGTGGCCGTCGTGAAGCCGGCAAACGACATGCCGGCTTCATTTTGAAAAATATTTTTAAAAACAAAAAACATGCGCGGAGCCGCGGGAGGCATTTACACCGCCCGACGGCCACGGCGGACTCCCCTCCCTCTTTTTCTTCCTCTCTCTCTCTTCCTCTCTTTTTCTCTCTCCTTTCTTCTCCGACACCGGCATGTGCCGTTTTGCATGCCGAAACCATCTCGATTCCCTACCGGGATGGTTCGACACGCCTCGTACCGAATGGTTCGGCCCAGTACGGCATTCCTTGGTTACTCCCATAGTTCCACATCACCTAAGCACCTCCAAACCTCCATAGAGATTCCACCAATATATTTTCTTCTTTTCATAGCCTTCATCAATTTATATATTAAATTTAACTCCAAGAAAGAAAGAAAAGGTAATGAAAATTGATAACCGATAATCAACAAATAAAAAATGAGCCTAACATGATTTTAAATACTAAAATATAACATAAAAACCATCTATGGCTAGTCTTGGTCAATTTGGCAGAATCTAGGCTATAACCACCAAAATTGGGACAAAACCAGCTAGTCCTAGTAAACAACGACAAAAATTCCTAAAGCTAATTGAAACCCAATATTAGCTATTAGTTTCAGTTAGGTCTCCACCAAAAAATAATCCACTTCAACTCAAATGGACTAGTTTCAGTGAAAATATAAAACCCTGCTGTAAAAAAGTTATTTTATAAGGATCGGATTGGGCTTGCTTGAGCTCAATTTTGGTTGAGCCCATATGGGCTTCAGTTCGGGCTCAAGCAGTCCTTGAGCTTGACTCTACAAGAAAATTTCTAGCCAAGGCCTAGCCCAAAGCCCCAAAAATTCATTTTAGTGGACCTTTTTATCAAACCTGACTAGCGCAGCCTTGTTCCAACCCTACACATCATGAGATCCTTGACCAGCAAGTACAATAGATAGTCCAGGTGAATCCTTAGCTAATGATCCTATTGATAAGTGAACCCTTCACCAACAAGTATAATAATTGGTTACTGTCTATTCTGTGTTAAAATAATTGTACCAAGGGTTTTTTAACTTTTCTGTGTTCAAGTTTTTGCGAGTGAATTCCAACGTATTCAAGCGTTTGCAACTGTACTTTAGTGTTTTGAAATTCTAAAAGGTGCATCTACTTTGATAAGTATAGTTGGTAACTACGTGAGTTTCAATAATAACCCATTTAGATTACCTTGGCCTTCTACTACCCTTAATTTTAATTTGTCTTTGGATCCTTGTTGAGCTATGTAGCTAGTCATTGAATTATGACATTTCAAAGTGAGAAGCTGATCTGCATTAGGCTATGAGCAAGCTTGAAGTGCTTGTTTTGTACATAACATCAATTCTCTACCTCTTCTTCCAGGCTGGAAATCAGCATTGGCAATGTTTGGTATGATAAGAAGCATCAAATTATGTCAGCCGGCACACATTACATAGCGACATTGTAGTATTTTAAACTAAATAAACTACACCATTGAATGCTTTTGAATTGTAAAAAACTTCATAATAAAGCATACAAAACATTACATTTCAAAGGGTAAAATCTCCTAAAAATAATTGTCAATCACTTGAAACTCAGCAATAAAAGATGATAATTGAAAGAATAGAACTTCCTTACATGATGAACATTGATTGTGTCCAAGAATTTCTCAAAAGCATGAATCCACTCGTGGTGATTCCAAACCTGAGGTATATCAATAGAAATCACTCGATAACCCTGAAAAGCAATTTCAAGGTCATTGACAATTAAACCACTAAAAAGACAGACAAGGCTTCATATAATTATTAACTGAAAAATGAATGATAACTGCTAAACATGTCAAATAAGAAAGGCATATAACTAATTACAATAACCTATGGGTGCAGCAGTATGCTGAAATTGCAAAGATGGATAGACCAACCTTAAGAGAAGTTCAAGATGATAAGGATAAAACACAATGAGTCAGTAGGATGCTACCTTGTGCATAACTCTTCTTCCTTTTATTAATTCTGAATTTGATACCATCGATTGTGATGGATGAGAGGTAGCGCTACATCTGACCTAGGTGTCATGGGTTTGGTATGTGAAAATAGCCCCTCCACATGCAGGAGTAATATATAACCCTTCCAAAGCCCATAGCGGCGGGAGGCCTATGCACTGAGCTGCCCTTGTTTCAATTATGATGAAAGGCCATGAAATAGGAAAGGCACATTTCTTTAATAAAAGATATGTTTCTAGAAAACATATTGCATATTGTAAACGTCTCTAAAATTCATTAACTTCAATATTAGGTAGGCATATTGACACAGAGGAGAAGTACACAATATTTAGAATATGTTAATGCTTGGCTCAACAACACCCTTCTGCTTATATACATGAGCATAGGGGAGATTCATTAAGTGCCTTATGAAAATATAAACAGTTGTATGATGGGCACTCATCTCTGGAGGTAAAATAGATAATATTAGTGGCTCTAATAACTTGTGTATGAACCAGTGCATCAAAAGTTTCATGATGTGAACACACTTAAAACTAATGGTTCATGATACAAGCCATCTAAAAGACATTATTAATGAATATTGCAACTATAATTTCCACAAGCCTATGAGCTTTATAATGCACTAGATCAAAAGAACAGTGGAAATAATGCGCTAGCATCAAAGTGAAGAGTTGTTCAGTTTGCAGATACATAGACAACAGAAGGCTTGGTAGAGATCTTCTTTTATGTTTTCTTCCCCCTTTTTTTTCGTTTGAGGTGAGGGGCTAAAAGCACAAATAGGTCTTATTTTTGAGGAAACCAATAGATGTTAGTTATAGGTGTTAGTTATAACATATTATTATTTAAAGAACAAGAGTAACAATAATACTATAATCAAAATATGCATGAGATGCATTGACATTTCTAATCCTTTCAAACTCATGGTGCATCTAGAAAAGAGAGTATACGAGGAGAAGGGAGAGATGGTGTTCGATATGTGAAGAAATGAGCAAATTAGAGAACAAAGAAAAAATGTGATACAAATAACAGTTCAAAGTAATAACAAGTAAACCCATTCATCAACCCTATTTTCTCTTTTTCTTTTGGCATAAGTTTAGCCCACATTTAGGATTAATTTAAGTAAACTATTATTCAAATTACATCTGTTTTTCCTCCTGTTGGTGCAAAAATCCGCCTGCGTCGGAGAAGCTGAAGTCGAGGGAGTCGCGGTCACCGCCGGGACCTGCAAAAGAAGTCTAAACCGGAGGTGGGGTTGCTCCGGCAAGACCCTCCGACACTCAAGTCAGTTCTCTGCCTCAACAAGAATGAAGTGCTCAAACGGAAATTTTAGCAGAGTTTTTAGGTAAAAACGAGAGCTTAGAGAATAACGTATCTGGGGTCCCTTTTATAGGCAGAGGGAGCAACAGACTGATAGCGACGTTTGTAACCGTCCGACAGTGGGCTGCTCACGGTCAGGAGGAGTTTGTTGCGAAGAGTAGTGGAGTGGAATCGTGGCTATCACCGGGACGTGCCACGTGGAGTCTGTCGCGGGGGGTGGAGCGGCGTCCGTTGTCGCGACTTGCCAGAAGATGGAGGAATCGCGTGGTATCCGTCGCAGGAAGTGGAGCAGGATCGTGGCCATTATTGCGGTCTGCCAGGGAGTGATGGAGCCGTGCGAAATCCGTCGCAGGAAGTGGAGCAGAGTCGTGGCCGTTGCTGTGGCCTGCTAGAGGGTCCAGGCCTGTCGGCCGAAGTCCGGCTGGAGTGTCTGGCGGAGAGGGGGTGGCTAGTTGCCCGTCTGAGAGGAGCTCGGAGTCCGACTCTCGTGGGAGTTCGGACGAAGTCTTCCTTCAGTTGAAGTCGGAGACGAGGTCCGGCTCCCACAGGAGTCCGGGCGGAGTCTACCTGCAATCAAAGTCAGGGGCGAAGTCCGGCTTCCTTAGGAGTCCGGACGAAGTTTACCAGCAGTCGGGGTCGAGGACGGAGCCCGGCTCCCATAGGAGTCCGGGCGAAGCCTTCCCGCAGTCAAGGTCGGGGACGAAGTCCGGACGGAGTCTTCCTTCGGCCGGAGTTGGAGACGAGATCCGGCTCCCGTAGGAGTCCGGGCTGAGTCTTCCTGCAATTGGAGTTGTGGGTGAAGTCCGGCTCCGTGGAGTCCGGACGAGTTTTACTTGTAAGTGAAGTCGTGGGCGGAGCCCGGCTCCCGTAGGAGTCCGGGCGAAGTCCGCCTGCAGCCGGAGTCGGGGACGAGGTCCGGCTCCCGTAGGAGTCCGGACTGAGTCTTCCTGCAATTGGAGTTGTGGGTGAAGTCCGGCTCTCGTAGGAGTCCAGATGAAGTTTACCTGTAAGTGAAGTCGTGGGCGGAGCCCGGCTCCCGTAGGAGTCCGAGTGAAGTCCGCCTGCAGCCGGAGTTGGGGACGAGGTCCGGCTCCCGTAGGAGTCCGGACTGAGTCTTCCTGCAATTGGAGTTGTGGGTGAAGTCCGGCTCCCGTAGGAGTCCGGACGAGTTTTACCTGTAAGTGAAGTCGTGGGCGGAGCCCAGCTCCCGTAGGAGTCTGGGCGAAGTCCGCCTGCAGCCGGAGTCAGGGACGAGGTCCGGCTCCCGTAGGAGTCCGACTGAGTCTTCCTACAATTGGAGTTGTGGGTGAAGTCCGGCTCCCGTAGGAGTCCGGATGAAGTTTACCTGTAAGTGAAGTCGTGGGCGGAGCCCGGCTCCCGTAGGAGTCCGGGCGAAGTCCGCCTGCAGCCGGAGTCGGGGACGAGGTCCAACTCCCGTAGGAGTCCGGACTGAGTCTTCCTGCAATTGGAGTTGTGGGTGAAGTCCGGCTCCCGTAGGAGTCCGGACGAGTTTTACCTGTAAGTGAAGTCGTGGGCAGAGCCCAGCTCCCGTAGGAGTCCGGGCGAAGTCTGCCTGCAGCCGGAGTCGGGGACGAGGTCCGGCTCTCGTAGGAGTCCGGCGAATGAAGTTTTCCTGTAAGTGAAGTCGTGGGCGGAGCCCGGCTCTCGTAAGAGTCCGGGCGAAGTCCGCCTGCAGCCGGAGTCGGGGATGAGGTCCGACTCCCGTAGGAGTCCGGATGAAATCTGGTAGTTGTAGGAATCTACCGTTGGAGAAGTTCAACTGTTGACAAAGTTCGGGGTAGTTCGGATTGGAGTTGAACCTGACTGGAAGAAGTCTGGAAGGGGTTCGGGGAACAGCTGATAGTCGTAGAAAGTCGGCTGGCGACGGAGCTCAGTGAGCACTTGGGGTGGCTTAATAGATGACTGGGGGAACTCATGTTGAAGGAGCTTGGGTGGTGCAGTGGGAGTTCGTCCGTAGGGAAAATTCAATCAGCATTGTGGGAATCCGGCTGTTGGAGAAATCCGGAGAAATACCATCTGCGGTCGAAAGCCGGAGGAGTCCTGGGAGGGTCAATCCTGTCAAGAACTTCGGCTGAGGGTATTTTATACCCAACACCTTCATTTTTAAAAATTTGCTACATGTCTAAAGTTCAAAATTAAATTCATCTGTTAACATGCATAAATGCTGAAACTATATCCAAATAACTACACTTCAACACCTTTATTTTTCTCGACTATCATGAATAGACAACTCAAATACTAGTTGTTGCAGTTAAACCTTCCTCCAAATAATTGATTTGGAACCTAAGTCATTCAAAATCAATTTTATATGTTAACATGCATAAATGCTGAAACTATATCCAAATAATTAGACTTCAACTCATCTATTTGACTATCATGAATGTACGACTCAAATAATTGATTTGGAACCTATGTCCTGGCTCGCATCCAACTCATATCCAGATTCCTTCAACAGAATATGGATATAACTAATATCAGACAAGAATTTGTATCCATTTTATAGCTGACCCCAACTAGTTTGGGATTAAGGCTTTGTTGAGTCGGTAGCTATATTTGTATCTGTTTAGAACAAATATGGGTGTGTTAGAACTCATACAGGTAACAATTTTAGCATCAATTCGATATCCATGTTTGCATCTATATTGACCAAACAGAAATGGATAAAAGTGTACCAAAACCTGATCCATCTTCAAACTGATATAGTGATTACTTAGTTTATTAAGATTATATGAATCTTTAAATTAAAACCTAATTTAAGATTTAATTTTTTATTTCAAAGTCCTAAGATTTTGGGCTTCAATCAAAAACTGAGTTCTTTTTAGATAAAATATATATGATTTTGAGGTGCCACTATGAGGAAAATCTTTTGGATGTGTTGCTTGCACCAAACAGTCCCATATTAACCAAAGTTAACATGGTACAAAGACATGGCGACAAGATTAGGGATATAAATCTTTTTTTTTTCTTGCTTTATTCTATCATGAGTCTAGTTTAATAGTTAAGATTAATTTAATCAAATAAATGATATTGAATAAGTACCTATTTTTAGAGTTAACACTGACATTATTAGTCCCAAGCCTAGATGAAAAGGAGGAGGGTTGAACTCGGGTTGAGAGCCAATTGCAAAAATATGTCAAAAACTATGAAATAGATCCAAACTTCATATGCATGATAAATAATAGGGCATTCCCTATTCTATTTAACATGCCACAGCTTGGCCTAATTATGGGATAACAAGGGAAGAGTTGGCTAGGTTATTGTGCATATGCAACACGCTACAGCATGATCTGGTTGTAGTCACAAATGAGCAAGGGTTACTGAGGATCAGGAAGTCTTCTGGTAACAACCTAGTATAGTGGTGGCCAGATGGAGTGGTAAGGGGATAAGAGAAATTACATCATATGAAGAAGGTAACCATATAAAATTAGTAAATTAGCTTTGTTGCTTGGAATATTGGAACTTTAAATCCAAAAAGTAGACACCAAATATAAGAAGTTATGTAAGAGAACCAATATTAGTTGCTTACAAGAAACTAAAAGAGAGGTAGTAGACATAAGAAGATTAGGAACAGGTATAAACTATTATATGATAATAGAAATGGAGTACGCATTGGTAGTGAGTAAAAAAATGATAGAAAAAAAATTGAACATGTAAATAGCACAAGTGCCATATTGGTAGCTACAAAATTAGTTTTAGGTGAGGAAATTATTGATTAATTAGTGCTTAGACACCACAAGTAGGTTCAAAGGAGAGGTTTAGGAAAAAATTTTGGGAAGAAATGAATGAATTAACCTACCCAATTATATGCTTGCAGGAGTTGGGAGTGCAAGCTAAGAGTGTGATAGCCCTCACTTAGACCTTAGGTACCCTCCCTCATCTTGGCTTCTCAAACCTTCCTCATTTTTCTCTTCTGTCCAACTCCATCACCCCCTTTTAACCTCCTCATTTCTGCACCCTTGCTAGCCTTCCTCTCCCTCTTTGGTTCTCGCTACTCAACCAAGCACCCAACCCACCTCTTGTCCCCTTTTCTTTTCTCCTTATCCGATCTCTTCTCTTCCTTAGTTTCCTTTGCCCTTAAGTCCTTATCAATCTTCACCTCTCCTCTCTAGACTTCCCACCATTATCCTCACTGGATCTCACCACCATTTGCAACCATCAATGCTTCCACAAGCTTCCCTAGCGGCACTAGCACCGACCACACTCAGGCCGCTATGCACCGCTATCTATCAGCATCAAGATTTTAAGTCCCGACAAGACATGGGCATTCCAGCTATCCTATTCCATTCCTATGAGAAAATGGGACTAAAACAGGGTCAAATCTCCAAAACCCATCAATGTGGGGAAAGAAGGAAAAAAGGAAAGAAAGAAAAGAAGGAAAGATGAAGAAAGATAAAAGTGAAAGGAAAAAAGAAAGGAAAAAGAAAGAAAGAAAGATAGGGAGAAGAAAAAGAATGAAAGGAAGAAAAGAAGAAAGAAAGGAAAGAGAAAGAAGAAGAAAAAGGAAAGAAAGAAAGAAGCAAAAAAAGGGATAAGAAAAAGAAAGATGAAGAAAAAAATATAAGAAAGAAAGCTAAGGAAAAAGGGAGGAAAGAAGGAATAAAGGAAAAAAAGATTAATGAGAAAGATAGAAAGAGAAAGAAAATAAAAGGAAAGAAGAAGGGAAGAGAGATGAAGGATATCTACTGGACACTCAACCGAGACTACCACTGGGATAAGATGCGATAGTAAGGCATTTCGTTTCATGGACAAACCAAGACGCTCTCGTCCCACAGGATTTAAAATCTTGACCAACATTGCAGCCTTCTTTTCTTACCCTTCTCGAGCTCCACCAGCACCTCATTGCCATCGGCCACCCCTATTCCACCACCGGCCGCTCTCCCTTCTCTCTCTTCCCCTCCCAATACCCAACTTTCCCATCAACCTTTCCCCTATGCCCCTTCTCCTTCTCCTAAATCCCCTACTTCCACAAACTCTCTCTCTCTGGGAATCTTCCATCCTTAATCCCTAATTAGCACCTCCTACTCTCTAATGAGATTCATTATTTTTCTCTAACTTTTGTTGGCTTAATTTTGTATAGGGGTGTGACCATCTAGGCAAGAAGGTTAGCATAAGGTTTTACACACCAGGCCCTAATTGAGAAAAAATCCCGAGATGCTCACTCCTTTAATTTAAGTAAATAGCATAGATTAGACTTAAATTAGGGAAACCATGGGGCTAGGGTTGGTTTTAAACACCAAAAAATTTGAGATTAGAAAATGTGGGAAAAATTAGTAATTATTTATGCTTCGAAGGTGACTAATTATATTGATTTCCAAGCAAGTTGGTCCTCCAATTTCATGAGAGTGATTAAATTTTATTATAATAATAATAATAAATATTAATATCAATTGAATTGGATGTGTTAAATGAACATGTGGACTGGTTGGCACGTCTTGATCAGGTAAGGCAGCCTGGTAAATATAAGAAACCCTTTTGTTTTCGATATAGATATTACAAAATTGTGAAATGAACATGCACATTATAATATTGAATGGCTTTGTTTGTGAATGACTTCTGAATTGGTCTTGAATGTGAATGCTTCGGGCTTCATTTAAATTGTGAATGCTTTGAATGATAATGATTATGAATACTCATGATTTGGTCTCGGGTGTGAATGCTTGTGAGTATTCCTAAATTGAGATATTCTGGTGGAATGAAAACCTTTCAGGTTGGAAATTATATTCTGGAAACCCTTAATGTGATTGCGTTGTGCATAGAAAATGATGGCATTTTATCTTGATAATGAAGAGAATAATGATTTGTTTCCAGCATAAACTAGAATTCCACATGATATGACTAAATGGATGGGTGTGAGCTGTGTGCCAGACTCATTATCAAGGTCAACCGAACTGGTACCAGGTTTCACAATGATTAGTGACTGGTAGGGTACAATATCTATTTAGATTGCACCTACACTCAGTATTTTGTACCAAGTCTATACTGATTTGATACGGTTCTACCATTAAATATTGTACCATACCATTCTGTAGCAATACACATTTTCCTTTTATTCCTTTTTTCTTAATTTTTTATAATTTAGTCTTGAGGGATTATTTCAAGGATTGTGGTTGTTTGAATGAAAGTACAATATTATTGAATGCACACATACATATAATTGAATCTACATCTACCAAATCGATTTGAAGTACAAAATACGTAACTAGATCTAATTCCTTATTGAGTGTCTATGTCGCTCATAGAGGCCAAGATCCTAGTCATAGTCTAGGCCTGAGATCTGACTCCAACCCAGATGATCTGTCCATCCTTGCATCCTATAACCTGAGCCTCTTAGATAGCCATCCTGACACTAATCCAATATCTGATACTGGGATGGCCGTCCCATTTGAGGGAAGATCAAGACAACAAAATCCAACCTGTAATTTGAGTGAGACTGTGGAGGGTACTACTACTCAAATATGATACCTTGGGTGAAGGGTTTCTATACAAGTCAGACCTTGGTTGTGTGGAATAGAATCCAATATATGATTTGGATCCAGAGACGTCCAAGAACCCTACTCCACATGCTAGGTCATCTGAGCAGCAATCCTGTGTCTTGAACCACCTCAACAGGCCCATCTCTTGTATACAATCCCATGGGTTCTAGGTTATGCAATCCATATCCTCTATGGCTTGAGTGAACTATGACTCACTGGTGAACCAACTAGAACCATAAGACTATGAATCGTATGAACACATACCATTCCCATTGCCACTTCCCTAATCACCAGGTGCCTCATCACTCAAACTGTCATTATCATTATTGCTCATATTGCGAAATATCCGGGCAACCAGTCATTCGAGAGATGATCTAGGCAACCAATCATACGAGAGATAATACAAGCAACCAGTCATCCATGGGCTTATTAGTCTTAGAACTAGAGTGAACATAGTTTACTTTCCTTTCCCTTTCTTATTGATCTAAGAAATTACTTTCTTTCCTTGCATACCCCTGCTTGCCTAGCTCTATGGGGTGGCTCAAGTAGGCCCACCACCCTATCCAGCCCTATCTCCTTAACTAAATTGCATGCATGGTGGCTTCTTCTTAGCATCTCTCTATCAAATCTCTAAGAGGATGCCTCCAATATACAGAGGCGATTCTAGCTTAGCAATGTTTGGCTGCTATTGCTGAACCTCAAACCCACCATTTATCAAATCCTTCTCACCATATACAAAGTCGTTGTAAAGTGGACCATCATGCTTCAATTCCACTTCTTGTACGCACTTCAATCGGAGTCTTATATGGTAGTGGAAATATACCAAATGATTCAGTCTAAGGTCTGCAGAATTGGTATCGAGACCTGTGTCAATTGATCGATGGTATGAGTCGGTACAGGTCCATATCGGATTGGACCAGCATGAATCGACACAGAAGCGAAAAAAGGAATCGAGGAGGAAAAGAAAGAGATGAGAGGAGGGAGGGAGAGCGAGAAGGGGGGAGAGAGGGAGAGGATGGCCAGAGGAATGCTGGCAGTGCCTACATCTCAGAGAGCCATGGGCACACTCGGAGGGCTGCCAAGGCCTCCACTTCCTTCGCCAAATTGCGGCGAAGAGAGAGAGAGAGGGGTAGGAAAAGAAAAGAAGGGAGGGGAAGCCAACAGAGATTTTTTTTAAAAAAATCCGACCATAGTGAAGCCGGCAATTGATTTGTCTGCTTCACTATTCATCATTGTTTTAAAAAAACATGATAAACAGGGACAATCGCCCCTGTTCCATAGCTCCATCCATGCCTTTTCCACCGCCCGATGGCCATGGGGACCACTTGATGCCTTCCGACAACCTCTCTGCCGACTGCACCTCCTTCCGATATCTTGCTTCCCTTCTTTCTATATCTCTCTCAATTAAACGTCCTATCAGACAACATGGAACTGTAGAGGCCTCCATGACCCTTCGACGGCCTCGATGGGCCACCGCCAGCCCTCCGATAGCCTTGGTCACCGCCAGCCCTCCGATGGCATCATCCCCACTTTCCCTTCCCTCCTCTCTCTCTTTCTCTCTTTCCCTCTCTCTCATCTGGTGTTTCGCTTCGAAAGGCCAATTGTCCCGCTGTGCGATTAGTATGGTTCGAAATGCCAAAGCTGCCCGATTTGGGATGGTTCAACGAACCATGATTTAGCCTCTTCCATATTAGGTGGTTCCTCTATTTGTTGGGAATTAATGTAAAGCTTGACAAATTGGACTCGGCCATCGGATGAGGCCATATGCAAGAGGATTTAGACTTCTATGGTATTTTAGTGACATGTCATGCTCCACATATTTTTTCTTCTTTATTCGATCAATTTCTACAAATTTGATGAACACATGATATTTTTAGTTAAACTAATAATTATTTAAATTATTATTTAAAAATTGCATAATTTACATTATCGTGCAAAATATAGTTGAATTACTATAGAAAATACTTCTATTTTGTCAATACATAATACTAATTTTCATAATTTAATGATTTTTAAGTAGTTCAATGTTTTTGGTAAGAAATTAATATTTAATTATAAAATATCTAAAAGTTAGTTTCAATTTGAATTAGTGTAGCATGCTATTAGAGGTGGTACATATGTATTTTTTAGTCCATGTATATGCACTAATCACCACTTATTTTTTAAATTTGTTTAAATTTGGGCATAGGTTCATACAGTCATGATCATGCCCAAATTTAAATAAATTGCTATTAATTAAGATAGCAAGTAGCATACATACCTCTAAATATGCTACTAATTTTACCCAACTTTTTTAAATAATATTTTATTTATTATTATTTTTAAATCTGAATGTTTTTTAATCTAAAAGATTATATGAAGAATAGAAAATTATAAATTATTTGGATTGTGTAGATCACCAATAGAACTCTAGCATATCATGAAATCATGCCAAAAAATAAAATTTTACAGAAATTTTAGCATTATGTCCTCTCATTTTCACCATTTTTTGCCGATATTAGGCTTCAAAAAGAAAAAACTTGGGAGAGGGAAGGGAAGAGGGAGTTTTACCACTAGAAGTTGGATTTTGGATGAAATCTAAGTTGTACCCAAAAAAAAAGATGAAAGCTAAAAATAATAAGCCTTCTCTGGCTCATTTTGGTTGGGGAAAAAAAAAAAAAAACTGAGAGAGCTAAGAAGATAAAAGAAGGCTCCTATGTGCTACCCCTCTTTTATTAAGGGCGAGATAAGCCAAGAACCGCCCAAAACCAAGTAGAACAAGGTGGTTATCCTTGGTATGTTTGCCAAATACAAACCCTATCAAAAACATTACAAAATGATAATAAACTATTTATCTAAACCATTGTTGAAAGGAATTATTTCTTTGGTTGTGTGACATACACTAATACATCATGATCTATCGAGTAGTCAACATGAGAATTAAAATACTACTTAACTAGAATAGAGATTTCATGGTAATAAAACTTTAATCATGATTTATTTCCTGTATTGGTATGGGATTGTTATTATTGTTAGATGTATGTCGTAGAAGCCAATTGTTGGCTGATATATTTTTATTTTATGACACAAATTTATATTTAAACTGTTGATTTGATCAATAAAGGGCAAGTTTTCTTTTTCCATTCAAGTGTTATGTGTCTTTAAATCGTTCTTGGAATTGATGTTACGATACATATTCTCAAATATTGAGAATTAGAGGCATGTATGATCGATTGCTAAATTACCCCCGATTTTAGGATAGTCATAGGGATGGTGATCCTTTCAGATAGACCGACACACAGTTCACTTCCTTCGGGATAGATGAATCTCTAATCTACAGTGTAGAGATACTGAACGGAAAGTACGGATAATTCTTAGAAAACAACTAGTACTGAGCGTGATCATACGAGAAATCACATGAATTTTTATTCGATCGTCAGTGATTATCTCGATGCTGTAGTTGTATGACTAGTCCTTTGACCTGCGGTGCCACAATTGCTCACAGTAAGGCTACTATAGTTTGACTACACATAAACATTAACTACATTATGAGTTTTTGCAGTGGATGTTAGCTTCAGTTAGTTGAGCTGTGCAAGCAACATGTGCATCTAGATGGGTCTATCGATTTTGATAGAGAGAAGTAGTCCTATGAGATTTGAGAAGCTGAATCCATAAATCTATGGCCATAGCAATGTGATTAATCAAAAGAAGTTTCTATTTGGAAGCACTATTAGACTTAAGCTGATCGGATCTATCATATAACTGATGATAAGATTTGATGATTTATCTATGACCTGCCATCTAGTCGGAACTCACAATAGACGGACTGTATCATACATTAACTACACCTAGAGATTCTATTTCAGTTCTGCTGGATTGCCACTACATATTGCTAGATGTCACTGGTAGATTGTGAGAGCTCAATAGGTTCGTTTTGGATCAATGATCCTTGTCGAGTTAGAGTGAAACTGTTCCAATCCACTGAAAGAGATTTCAATGATACCTATGATAGAGATCATGGTATGTCTCACTATCAGATAGAATTGAATCTATGGGATCACACATAAAGGGAGAAGATCTGGATTGATTATAATTGGGCTTATGAAGCATCAATTTATATAGATTTAGAGAAATTCTATTGGGTTCATGTTAACCTTGCTAGCACCTGGGTGAACCCAATTTCTCTTGTGATTGGTTTGCTTATATGATAAGTTTTTACCAATTTCTGCACTTGATTTGAACCTAATTGAATTTGATTCAATAAGATTCAATGGTTGGATGTTTAATTTATAGTTTGAATTAAATCACGAAAGAGTTTCTTGATTAAAAACCCTTGAAGAGAATTTATTGAACCATGTGGACTGATTTGTGCATTCAATTGGATCCCATATGATGGGACGCCTAGAGTAGGGTGTGGCTTTGGGTGAATAATGGGTGGCACCCCATTTATTTGGTCCAACTATATTTTGGCTAGAGATTCTAATATGATTAGAATGAGGGATCCTAATTTGATTAGGACATCCTTAAGTTATCTCTGTAAAGAACCCTAGTCCTTTAGTTGTGCCATAAGCTTTCTCTCCCATTGTTGCCGCCACCCTTCACTAAGCCCACGCCTCCCCTCCTCTTTCTCTCTCTAGCCCACGCCTCTCCTCTCTCTAGGCATCCTTCCTTGGAGCCACTAGAGAGTGGGCGCCATCAAGGAAGTGGGTCAATTATTGGCATCACTTATTTAGTTCTTGTTCCCTTTGCTCTCAAGTTTGTTGAGAGTTAATTACAACCACTTCTTGGCTGTTGTTCTTCTTGATTAGTTGAAGGATCAAGAAAGGTTCTTCATTTCTTTAAGAATCAAGCAAAGCAAGATCAAAAGGGTTCACAATTAAAAGCCTCTTCAGACTTGGTTCAAGCCTATTCAGGCTTTTGATTCAAGCAAGCAGGAGTCAAGAGGATCTATTCAGGTTGGCCCTGTGGATACCCATAGAGGCAGGACGCTTGTGCTGCTGATTCAAAACCTGTTCAAGCCCCAAAGGGAAAGCGATTCAGGTATGTGAATTGATTACGGGCTTTCGTTTGTTCTTCCTAAAATCAGTTTATGTTAATTTCAACATATGAACTAGATCCATAGGTACTTTTATATGATGAATGCATGCTAGATTAAAAGTATTTTAATCTGAATTTTTTGCTGCATTTTGGATTTAAAAAAATTTTGAAATCCACATGCACTAGCATCTTGAAAAAATCCAACAATGGTATCAGAGCCACATGTTCATATGTATGAAAGTAGCATAAAAATTTTAAAAATTATTTTCAAAATTCTGATTTTAGATTATACATGAGATGTATATGTTTATGTTCAGATCTGAAAAGTGTTTTAGATCTGATTTTTATTCATATATGCGACATATGAAAGCATGCATAGGCTAGAAATTAAATTTCTGCGATCTGAAATTTTCGTATGTGCGATATATAATGGTATGTTTAGATCTGAAATTGATTTCTGAAAGATCTGAAAATTTTTTACGTATATGATATATGATTGCATGCATGTTCTAAAAGTATTTTGAGAATCAAAAACTTATCTTTTATGCAATTAATTTAGATCTGAAATTTATTTCAATGATCTAAAATTAATGTTTGCATGAATTGTTGGACATGGATAGTTTTGCATTAGATCAATGAATTGCATCTTAGATTACAATTAGATCACATTAGGTTGAAATCGATATAGCTATTGATCAAACCGAGTCAAGTGTTAATTTGGATTTACATCAATTGAACTTATGATTCTACAAGTGTTGTAGATTGAGTTGGTTAAACTCCATATGTAGAATCGTATCAACTTAAGGACCTAATCCGGCTTTATGGCTTGAATCCAATTCACGTAAGCTGATTAATTAAAACCAATAAGCCACTTGGTGTCTAAGACAAGTCTCAATCGGTAGTTTTTAATTGGGAGGCTACTCACCTAAACAATTTTGTCTATGGCGAGTTAATGGCGTACCCTCCCATCGGTCTCACTTACCTGGCCAATTGGATGATTGAATTCACTAGTTGCTAAGGAGTTTTGATTTAGCCCATGTCAATTAGATCGGTCATATGATGACTGATTAGATGAGACCTAACCTAAACTTCTCTAATTAATATTAAGCCTTATGGTCTTCCACCATTGTAGAAGTGCGGGCATGCTACTGGCGTTGACTGTTCTCGGCTGGTTACAGTGGTTCAGTTGCATCGGAAACACGCAACCACTCTACTAGCAAAGAATCGCCCTAAGGTGAAGATGGGGTGGACCCAATATGTGTTATCTGAGGCAATCAATGACGGCTTCATACCTGCTTATGAATGGTAGGTTAGGCTTAACTAAAGAGTGGAACAATATGTGTTATCTGAGCTCTTATGACTTAGAGATCAAGTTGCTGCAATATGCTTAGAGAAGCATCTGGACAAAGAGTTGCCTATGCATCGATGTGCGTGTCATCAATAACTGTTAGATGAGGTGCACGGCATCGGTGAGACCGCAGCACCCACCAGAAATCTTGCATTGATCGCGTTAGGTTTTCATTTTTCATCCGAGTATCAAAATTCGAAAAAATAATGGAAGTCCATTTACATCTAAAAGTCTCTAGAGCAAATATAATTTTAAGTACAAATGTCTAACTAGAATATCTACTCTCACAGATAAACAATATCGGCCTCTAAGCCACTAGTCCGCATCGTTGAAACCAATCGACTGATCGGTACAAATTATAAGGAGTGGCTCAGAAACCTCAAGATAGTCCTGACAACAGAAAAGATTGGGTATGTGCTTGATCAGGATGCCCCAGCCTTACCAGCCCATCCTATGGCAGAGCAAAGAGCTACTCTGGACAAGTGGACGGATGATGACCTTAGGGTGAAGTGCTATGTTCTGGCTTTCATGTCAAACGAGTTGCAGAGTCAGCATAAGCACATGCCCACTGCCCATGCCATGATCACTCACCTGTAAGAGTTATACAGTGAGTAGAGCCGGACCACACACTTCGAATTGTCCAAGTGGTTGTTCAATATGAAGATGCGCGACAGGCAGTCAATCCACGAACATTGTATGACAATGATCAAGAACCTTGAGAAGCTTGAGAAGCTCGGGCTAAATATGCAGAGGGAGTTAAAGATGGATTTGATCCTCCAATCTCTAACCAGTTCGTTTGGACAGTTTATCGTAAACTACAATATGAACAAATTGGACGCAACTTACCCGAATTGATCAAAATACTAGTCACTGCTGAGGGTACCTTGAAAGGTTCAAGGCACTCTTTCCTGGAAAGCCTAAAGAAAAGGGGTGAAACGCCTTGCGAAGGCATGCTCATAATAGAATCTAACCTAACGGTTTCTTCTACTTCTAGTTGGGTATTGGACTCTGGTTCTAGTGCTTATATATGCACTTCAATGTAGGTCTAATAGGAAGTAGGAGGTTAAGAAAATGTGACATAACCCTTCGGATCGACAATGAAGCAAAAGTTGCTGCAGAAGCCGTTGGAACCTATCCTTTTCGATTACCGTCACGTTTTAGATTAGATTTAAAAGACTGTTATTTTGTTCCTATAGCTAGCCAAAATTTGATTTCGATCTCTGTACTAGCACAGGATGGATTTATTTTTCAACTTAATAAAAACTTTTGTTCTATTTATTTACGAAATAAATTGATTGCATCTGGTCTTTTGATTGATAGTATTTATCATTTGCATGTTGATGCTAATGTGAACTTAAATGAGCAAGTAGTGAGTACCGTAGACCAAAAGAGATCTAGAGATGAATTTAACCATAAGTACTTGTGGCACCATAGACTTGGCCATATTGGAGAGGACAGGATAAACAAACTGAAAAATGATAGAATCCTTGACTTAGTTAAATCTGAGTCAATTCCAACCTATGAATCATGTCTTTAAAAAAGAATGACTAGGTTACCCTTTGTGGGACAAGGAGAAAGGGCCATTGAGTTACTAGCTCTGGTACATACCGATGTGTGTGGCCCATTTGATGTGCAGACTAAAGATGGTTATAGCTACTTTATTATCTTTACTGATGATTTGTCACGGTACGGATATGTGTTTCTCATGAAACACAAGTCTAAAGCCTTTGAAAGGTTCAAAGAATTCAGACAAGAGATAGAGAAGTAAACAGATAAACCCATCGAAGTCCTACGATCTAATCGAGGAGGAAAATACCTGAGTGCTGAATTTTTGAAATATCTTAAGGAGAATGGCATTGTCTCTCAATGGACTCCTTCCAGCATATCTCAACTCAACGAGATATCCGAAAGGAGAAATAGGATCCTATTGGATATGATCCGATCCATGATGAGCTTCACTGATTTACCCATATATCTTTGGGGACATGCCTTACTGCGATGCATATTTTAAATAAGATTCCTTCTAAGTATGTTCCTACCACACCATATGAGATATGGCATGGTAAGAAGTCGAGTCTGAGTTACTTTAAGACTTGGGGATGTCCAGCCTATGTTAAGAGATAGAAAGCTGACAAGTTAAAGGATAGATCAGTTGTAGCTCAATTTATAGAGTATCCCAAGAAATCCATTGGGTACTACTTTTATTTTTCATAAGATCGTAATATGATTGTAAGTCGCAATGCCACATTCCTAAAATAATAGTTATCCAGGATGGCGGCAGTGGGAGGTTAATTAAGCTCGATGAGAGTCTCTGAAAAGCAACGAGCTATAGATCCTCAGGAACCTGTTCATGATGAGTCAGTAGTTAATGTTCTACCTTCACCTCGTAGATCAGGTAGAATCTTCCGTCTTCCTGAAAGATACATAGGTATACTGAAAGAGGATGTAGAGGAAGCATTCCTTGTGGAAGATGGAGGTCATGATGATGATCCTAGTACTTTTGATAAGACGATGTCTGATATCGATTTCGAGAAACGGTTAGATGCGTTGAAGTCAGAAATTGACTCAATGCATTTGAACCAAATATGGTCCTTAATGGATCCACTGGAAGAAATTATTCTCATTGGGTGTAAATGGATCTACAAAAGAAAATTAAATGCCGATGGCAAGGTAGAGACCTATAAGGCAAGGTTGGTGACGAAGGATTATAGTCAGCATGAAGGCATTGACTATCATGACACCTTTTCGTCTGTAGCCATACTGAAATCCATCCGCATATGACTTGCTGTTACAGCTTACTATGATTATGAAATCTGGCAAATTGATATGAAAACTGCTTTCCTAAATAAATATCTTGAGGAAGATATCTATATGGAGCAGCCTTTGGATTTCACATGTGGTGATAGTGATTACCGAGTCTGCAAGCTACAAAAATTCATCTATGGACTAAAGCAGACTTCTCGAAGTTGGAATCTTTGTTTCAATAATTCGATCAAATCGTTTGGCTTCATAAGAAACAAAGAGAAACCTTATATTTACAAAAAGGTCAGTGGGAGCGTGCTCATCTTCCTCCTACTGTACGTCGATGACATCCCCCTTATTAAGAATGATATTCCTATGCTGACTTCAGTCAAAGCTTGGTTGTCTAAGAAATTCTCCATGAAAGATCTAAGGGAAGCGTCCTATATCCTTGGGATAAAGATCTATAAAGATAGATCTAGAATGATGCTTGGTCTGTCACAAAAACTGTACATAGAGAAGATGCTGAAGCGATTCAGCATGAAAAACTCCAAAAGAGGTTTGCTACCCCTTAGGTGTGGTATTCGACTCTCCAAGATGATGTATCCTAACACTTCTGAGGAGATCAAGTGCATGAGTAGGATCCCTTATGCTTCGGCAATTGGGAGCCTCATGTACGCCATGCTATGTACTCGACCTGATATTGTCATTGCTGTAAGTGTCACAAACAGATATCAGTCGAATTCAGATAAGAAGCACTGGATGGCTGTGAAGAACATTCTTAAGTACTTACGAAGGACTAAGAATTTGTTCTTGATCTTTGAAGGAGCACATGAACCATTGATTCGGTATATTGGAAGAGTTCCAAAGTAATTGATCAATGGAGGCTGAGTATGCTGTAGATGTGTAAAATGCATTCTGATTCTTTTGTTAGTTGCAAAACTGGATGTCGTGCCATCAGATGCCATGACATTATACTGTAAAGATAATGGCCCCATACCCTTTTCTAAGGAGTCAAGATCTTATCAAAAATCCAAACACATAGATCAGCAGTATACGCGACTACCTCGAGTAGAAATACATAGAGGCACGAAGAATTGACTCGCAGATAACGTGGCAGACCCGCTGACTAAGCAGTTGAGCCAACCCAAAATGGAAGCTCATCTGGAGAAGATGGGGCTTAGATTAATGACCAATTGGCTTTAGTCTAAGTGGAAGATTGTTAGATGTATGTCCTAGAAACTAATTGTTGGCTGATACATTTTTATTCTATGACACAAATTTATACTTAAACTATTGATTTGATCAATAAAGGATAATTTTTTTTTTCATTCAAGTGTTATTTGTCCTTGAATCGTCTTTAAAATTGATGTTACGATACATATTCTAAAATATTGAGAATTAGAGACATGTATGATCGATTCCTAAATTACTCCCGATTTTAGGATAGTCATGGAGATGGTGATCCTTCCAGATAAACCGACATACAGTTCGCTTCCTTCGAGGTAGATGAGTCTCTAATCTACAATGTAGAGATACTGAGCGAAAAGTGCAGATAGTTGTTAGAGAACAACTAGTACTGAGCGTGACCATACAAAAAATCACATGAATTTCTATTCGATCGTCAGTGATTATCTCGATGCAGTAGTTGTGTGACTAGTCCTTTGACCTGCGGTGTCACAATTACTCAAAATAAGACTACTGTAATTTGACTACACATAAATATTAACTAGATTATGAGTTTTTGTAGTGGATGTTAGCTTCAATTGGTTGAGCTGTATGAGCAACATGTGCATCTAGATGGGATCTACCAATTTTGATAGAGAGAAGTAGTCCTATGAGATTTGAAAAGTTAAATCCATAAATCTATGACCATAGCAGTATGATTAATGAAAAGAAATTTCTATTTGAAATCACTATTGGACTTGAGCTGATCGGATCTATCATATAACTGATAATGAGGTTTGATGATTTATCTATGACCTGCCATCTAGTCGGAACTCACGATAGACGGACTGTATCATATATTAACTACACCTAGAGATTCTATTTCGGTTCTGCTGGATTGCCACTACATATTGCTAGATGTCACTGGTAGATTGTGAGAGCTCAATAGGATCGTTTTGGATCAATGATCCTTGTCGAGTTAGAGTGGAACTGTTCCAATTCACTGAAAGGGGTTTCAGTGATACCTATGATAAAGATCATGGTATGTCTCACTACCAGACAGAATTGAACCTATGGGGTCACACATAAAGGGAGAAGACCTGGATTGATTATAATTGAACTTATGAAGCATCAATTTACATGGATTTAAAAAAATCCTATTGGATTCATGTTAACCTTGCTAGCATCTGGATGAATCCAATTTCTCTTGTGGTTAGTTTGCTTATATGATAATTTTTTACCAATTCCTGCACTTGATTTGAACCTAACTGAATTTGATTCAATTAGATCCAATGATTGGATGTTTAATTTATGGTTTAGATTAAATCAAGAAAGAGTTTCTTGGTTCAGAACCCTTGAAGAGAATTTATGAAACCATGTAGACTGATTTGTGTATTCAATTGGGTCCCATATGATGGGACGCCTAGAGTAAGGTGTAGCTTTGGATGAATAATGGGTGGTGCCCCATTTATTTGGTCCAACTATATTTTGACTAAGAATTCTAATATGATTAGAATGAGGGATCCTAATTTGATTAGGACATTCTTAAATTGTCTATATAAAAGACCCTAGCCCTTTACTTGTGACATAAGCTCTCTCTCCCATTGTTGCCGCCACCCTTTATTGAGCCCATGCCTCCTCTCCTCTTTCTTTCTCTAGCCCTACCGCTCCTCTCTTTGGGCATCTTTCCTTGGAGCCAATAGAGAGTGGGCAGCATCAAGGAAGTGGGTCAATTGTTGGCACCACTAGTTTGGTTCTTGTTCTCTTTGCTCTCAAATTTCTTGAGAGTTAGTTACAACCATTTCTTGGTTGTTGTTCTTCTTGATTAGTTGAAGGATCAAGAAAGATTCTTGGTTTCTTCAAGAATCAAGCAAAGAAAATCAAAAGGGTTCACAATTAAAAGTCTCTCCAGACTTGGTTCAAGCCTATTCAGGCTTTTGGTTCAAGCAAGTAGGAGTCAAGAAGATCTATTCAGATCGGCCCTGTAGATACCCATAGAGGTAGGACGCTTGTGCTGCTGATTAAGAACCTGTTCAGGCCCTAGATCCAGAGATTAAATCAGATTTAACCCCAATTACAGGTTTGAAGCAAAGAAAAAGTGATTCAGATATGTAAATTGATTACAGACTTTCGTTTGTTCTTCCTAAAATCAGTTTATGTTAATTTCAGCATATGAACTAGATCTATAGGTGCTTTCATATGGTGAATGCATGCTAGATTAAAAGTATTTTAATCTGAATTTTTCACTGCGTTTTGGATTTAGAAAAGTTTTGAAATCCACATACACTAGCACCTTGAGAAAATCCAACAGTTATTAACTTGTAACAACCTAGGACCTCATCCAAAAAGACTAGTCAGAAGATATTAATTGGATTTCTTTGTCCTATATAAGTATCCAAGATCTTTCCAACGAATAAATGATATAAAACTAAATACATGCCCGTACAGATCCTCACATATTTCTGCTATTTAAGTCCTGATGTTCTCATCAGAGTAATGATCCAAATCTATGTATTCATTCATAAACACCATGATCGGCCTATGGTCAGTCTCAATGAGCCTATGCTACAGTATTTTCTAGTCCACATAGATAATGGGCTAGATCAATTCTGATATCATTTCTAACAATCTAGGATCTTATCCAAAAAGACTAGTCAGACAGTATTATTTGGATTTCTTATCCCTACATAAGTTCCTAAGATCTTCCCAACGAATAACCGATGTGAAACCAAATACACGTCTGCACAGGTCTACACATAATAACAACATAGGATCTCACCCAAAAAAGCTAGTCGGAAGGTATTATTTGGGTTCCTTGATCTTGTATGAGTGCCTAAGATCTTCCCAGCAAATAACTGATGTAAGACTAAATATACACCATATGGATCCTTACATATTCTTCTCATAAACCCTAGCATCCTCATCGAGCTAAGAGTGCAAAGCCATGCATCCATTCATAAACATCACAATCGATCCATAATCAACCCTAATGAATCTGTGCTATAGCATTCCATAGTCTATATAGACTATGGGCTGAATCAGCTCTGATACTATTTGTAACAAGCCAGGACCTCATCCAAAAAAGCTAGTCGGACATATTATTTGGATTCCTTGATCCTGTATAAGTATCCAAAATCTTTCTAGTGAATGATCGATGTGAGACTAATACACGCCCGCACGAATCCTCACCTATACCATTTTTAAGTTGTAACAATTGAGGACCTTATCCCAAAAGGTTAGCCAGAAAATATTATTTAAATTTCTTAATCCTGTATAAGTATCCAAGATCTTCTCAGTGAATAAGTGATTTGGGACTGAATATACACTCTTACAGATCCTCACATACTCCTCCCATTTAAGCCCCAACATCCTCACCAGACTAAGGTCCAAATCTATCATACTTCCATTCACAAATAACACGATCGGCCCGTGATCAATCCTAATGAATCTGTGCTGCAGTATCCCCTAATCCACATAAGCTATGGGCTGAATTAGTTCTGATACTATTTGTAACAAACTAACAACCCAGAACCTCACCCTAAAAAGCTAATTGGAAGATATTATTTGGATACCTTGGCCCTATGTAAGTATCTAAGATTTTTTCCACGAATAATCGATATGGAACTAAATACACGCCTATATGGGTCCTCATACAACTGTTATTTATTTATGTTATATTGGTATGGGTGTCAAGATTCTTACTGTGCTATTTATCGCATATCTTTTCTTTTATCTTTCTTTTTCGAGATGCAAGACACTTAGTAGTTATCTATCATGTATGGCTACTAGTGAGAGATGGATCACTTAGAATATATCTAATACTATTTTGAATTTTTGGAATCCTAACTCATGCTCATTTGCAATGGTGGGATCTAGTTGCTCCATTTTGAAAAGATATTTATAGCTTGTGTCTTCTCTGATATTGTTGATATTTTTTACAGCTTTCTTGTCCCTGCATATTTCCAAGGATCAAACCTATGGAATGTACAGCATGTCACGTGCCCAGCTCGAGTGATAGGTTGGCGCGTGACATATAGGTAAGCATATAAATGGATATGTAGGCATGAAAAATATAGGATATGAAAGTGCACAAAGGTCCCAGTTTTGGAGATAAGAATTTAATGAGAGGTTGAATTCTTGAATTTGTAGTAGCTTATGATTTAGCAATTGCAAACACATATTTTAGTAAAAGAAATGGACACTTCATAACCCTTAAAAGCTGATCAACTTGATCACAAACAATTTTTTTTAATTAAGCTAAATGGAAGATCAATACATTAAGACTATAAGGTGATATCAAAAGAAGTTTGACACTACATAGATTACTATTTTTAGTGTGTATATTAAGTGCAAGAAGAAAGAAAAAGAAATTAATCCATGTCCAAACATAAGATAGTGAAATTTAAAAAGGGAAAAAATTATACATTTTTGGGATAAATTATCAAAAAGGAAAATGGAATTTTAAAACTGAACCAAACGAAATGAGATCAAATGGCCAACCGCATGAAGAGAGTGGCTAAACATGTTTTAGGAGAGACAAAGGAGGAAAGATATACACACAAAAAAAAAAACTTGGTAACGGAATAATGAGAAACAAGAGGCAATTAAAACAAAAATGGAATTGTTTTAAAGAATGACAGCAAACAAAAGATGTCAAGAATTTTATAAAATATAAGTTAAAAAAGATGCAAAAGGGGTAAGAAGTACTGCTAAATATGTAGTGTCTGATAATTTATCTGATAGGTTGGGTTGAAAAGAAAGTGGAAATGAAATTAACACAACCGTTGAATTTAGAGAACAGAAAACTAAAAATATTGACCAAGTTAAATAGACTAAAAGTGAGGATAATCAAATATTAGTGAAAGATGAGGATATTAAAGAAGGATGGAGGCATTATTTTGAAAGATTACTAAATAAGTGTTCTACTAAAGAATTCCTTATTAAAAAAGGTACAGCAAGAAGAGTTTTTAAATTTCTACTCATGCAATTTATAAAACTGAAATAACAATAACTTTGAGAAGAAAGCAAAAGGATAGTGTGCTAAGGCCAGATGAAAGACTTGACAGAGATTTGGAAAAAAATTATAGGAGATATCAAGTTAAATTTGCTTCCTAACCTATTGCATGAAATTATGAAAATTAAGAAAACGTCAGATGATTGGAGAACTATTGTACAAAACCATTCCAGTTATCCGGAATTAACCTTATAAGTCACTCTAGATTTAATTGAACAAAGATTAAAACAGACAAAAATTGTTTCAAATAACTAATTTATATTTGTGCATGAAAGATCAGATAATGGAGGCTATCATTTTCATTTAGACAATTGATATAAGAAAAACAGAGAAAAGGTAAAAGTCTATAATGGTCATTATTGGTCTAGATAAAGCTTATGATATTGTGCCAAGAAAAGTGATCTACTAGACTTTAATAAGGAAGGGTGTGCATAATGATATATCCAAATAATTAAGGATATGCATGCTAAGGCATTAGCAAGTGTTGGGAATTGTTATGGTACGGTTAGTGGATTCCAGTCAAAACAGGCTTACATTAAAGATCAGCACTAAGTCCATATCTTTTAATATTAACCATGGACAAAAGCACATATAAAATTCAGGACAATGTACCATGATATATGTTATTTACGGATGATATAGTATTATATAAATTGGAAATATAAAGAAAAATTTCAAAGAATAAGGGCTGAAAAGTTAGTAGAACAAAGAGAGTATATGAAATACAAATTTAATGAAAGGAAATAAAGACACAATATCAATTAAGATCGATGACAAGAGATGCCATGGAGTGACCAACTCGGTTATTTAGAATCTATCACACAAAATAATAGGGAGATAGATTAAGTATGTAATAGAATTATAGCTGGTTGGATGAAGTAGGGAGGTGCATTTGGAAAATTACATGAACCATAGAAATTGCAGATTCAATCCATGTATTGTTTTTCGTATCATCTTATCTTAGTTCAAGGCTTCAAGCTATAACCTGGACAGAAATGAAAAGGCCTTTAGACATGATTAAAGGAAGAGCAAAATGTATCCTTTCTTATGTGTGTGTATTTGGAAGGATATTACAAAAAACAAATATTAGTTTCTCACACATTTCTAGGAGAGAAACCATTTTGAAAAAAATTTGCTCTCCAACATATAAAAGGGTTCATCTATGGCATAGATAGTCATGTGTCACCAGTTCTATATAATGTGTGTTGCTCAGCAGCTCAGCGTAAAACTTGAAATATTTAAGGAGAAACTGAAGGCACTAAGAAGCTAAATTCAAGCTTCGTTTTTCAAACAAGAACTTGATTTACCTAGGAACTAGGAATTTCTGTTCAAACACTGAGAATCCTTGATTTTCTTATCGTTTGTCTTCTTTGTTGTATCTACAATTCATAGATTCCTCATATCACATAAAGATTTATTTTATGAACAATACTAATATTATTAGCAACTAGTGCAGGAGAAAAAAGAATAAAAGTGAATGTTCAAACACTGAAATCTGGTTCTAGATTTTACAAACATAGCGCAATCATGATAACAGTTAGAAAAAAAGGCCTTGATAGGTTTTAATTCTATATAAACAGCATCTCTACAAGGAAGTTCTATGGAAATAGAAAGTAATAGACACTATAATTGAATGGAAACATTTTCTAACAGTAGTACCTTCAAGGACAGGAACATGATCTGTTTGTAGTAGACATCAGCAGTTCCTGCAATTCCAGGGATGCAGATGAGGGGAAGCACAGACTTGGGACCAAAATCATAGTACCTCCATTGTTTAGATCCAATCTGAAAATAAAGATATTTTGCAGGAATGAAGACTCAGCAAGGCAATTATAGGTTTGATAATCTATACATTTAGGCACTACAATAACTAAACAAAACAGGAAGAAAAGAAAATTAAATACCATGATATATAAACAGAAGCAAGTTGTTTTATTGTGATGGCATGGTTAACATCTAGAAATACTATAGTAATCAATATACTTGTGCCATATATTGCTTCATTCTCGAGAGTAAACATTGTATACAGTTTTGAAGTAAGCTAACACGTACACGAGTCCACAATTTATGCATCCTCAGTTCTTCAAACACTATCTAAGCATCAAAACCATTCATTTCCCACAATCAAACTAGGTTTTCAGTTATCTATAACTATTAAATATCACATTTTCTTCTCAAAATGCCAATTCATACAACACTGGCGATTATTAATGTTGTTATAATAACAACAACCACTGTACTAATCATATGAATCAAGAAAATTTGATCAAACAAGACGATAGCCCTCACAAACTTCTGAGTGAAACACCCAAAAGCACCCACTCTTGCCAAATACAGCAGAAGAATTACAATCAGCAGGTTATATTAAAACATAAATAAATAAATAAATAAACAGATTTTCTCTAAAAATCCAATCGAAACAATTCACTCATTTAGAAAGGAAACAGAACCAAGTATCAGGCGAAATCGTGATAGCAATCCAACAGACCTGCTTAGCTATTTTTATTTACATGCCCTACTAAAATTGGAGAGCGAATCTTGTATAAGCTATTTTCATTTACACGCCTTGGTAAAATTGGAGTGCGTGTTGGATATCTTGTCAAATTAAGGTCCGAATCGCTTAGAAGTTAGCAGACAACAAACATGTTTATATTAGACGAAATTAAATACGAGGAAGAAATTGATAGCCAGCCAGCTCTAAACTAGATGGTCTGAGGGGAGGGAGGAGAGCACATACGGAGATCTTGTAAAGTGGGACCTGCGACTTGAAGTGGACGTAATCTCCCGGCGCCGACGAGATGCCTTTCATTGCTCGCTCACTTTTTCGAACGGATTCTCGAACAACAGATAAAATTCAAAACCAACGCCCGAATAATTTCTGAGCCATCGAAGGAAGACAAGAGGCCAGACAGAGGGGGGTGGGAGAAGGAGAGGAGAGGACGGGAAATCGCAATGATTGCAAATCTTTAGGGGCAGAATGGGAAAGGTCTCGGACTAGGGGAGCTTATTTTAGAAAAATGAAAAAGAATACAGCCGAAATGCTATGGAAGTAGCTGTCAAGAAGGCGTGAGATGAGTTTGCGCCCTCAGGCGAAGGAGTAGAAAGGGCGACGGAGGGGCTGTCCAGCTCATCCAAAGTAACGTTGGAATATAAAAAGGCCCCACGAGATGGGCTGGGGCATTGCACATGGGCCTGGCAGTACGCCGATGCTAAACTCTAGCGAACTCGCGTTACGCAGATAAAAAAACCAAAAAAAGAAAAGAAAAGCAAAGAAAAACTCTTACAATCTTGCACCCAGGTGGTGGGAACGGTAGACGAGCAGAGCCAGTTAGTGGCTCCCTCAACCGCCGGTCATCTACACCTACAAATAAAAGAGGCAGGTATCAACACCCGTCAAATAACTGAGCCGGGATTCATTTCGGTTCAGGGTTCAAGTGTCAGACTCTAGCTAGAACTGAACATAGGCAGGCAGCCCGCCTGGCCCAATAGTCCCGGCCCGATTTTGGTGTGCTTGGACATGAAAAATTTATATGAGGCCCAACCCGGCCCGAGAGGCTTATTACTTTTATAGTCAAGCCTGAGAATTTATACAAATAATTAGCACGGCTCAGCCTAGCCGACAACTAAATGGAGGTTTAAAAATCCTTCGTCTTCCCCACCTCACATTTTGCTATAAGTGGACTCATATACTAGACTTGTTTAGAGAAACTTCTTATTGTTTTTGATTTATAGAGCTATAATATGGTGTCAATGGTGTACTTTATGATTTTTGACTCTTTAGACACAATTGTCAATCTTGATCTTTGAATATAAATTTTTGTTAATTACATAAAAATTGCTCATGTTTTACTTTATTTACCCATATGTTTTTTCATATAGGATCTTTACTGTTCAAAAGAAAAAAATAGGTGGGCCTCTTGGGCAGGCTTAGGCAATCGGTCTATCATCTAGGGCCAAGCTTAGGTAGCAAAGATAAGCTCGATGGTCAGGCCAGATCTAGGTTAAGAAAAAAGTACTAATATCTTAGCAAGGCCCACCCATTGCTTAGGTCTAAGCACAGTCTCTCAAATCTCAATTGACTAGCTTTCGTTATGTTAGCATAGAGCATCCCATGCCATGGGTTCAGGTTATATCTTTCACGTGCAAGAATGACTGATTTTCTTCCTTAACATCAACCATTGAATATATCATGCTCTAAACTCGAGTTTGCAAGTCAGAGGTTGCAGCAACCACCACATACTCATAAAAAATTCTTTCCACAAATATACAAGATATCTCATCATGATATTATAAACAAATGGCAGAATAAAATTCAGTAATATTTAAAAGATCTTACATCAAACTTCTATACACCTTTTAATCTAAAATAAAGATATCAAAGTTTTACTTCTAATCACATTTTCATACATATTTCATATCATCTTAGTTCTCAAAATCTATAAAAAAAATAGTAAAATATGGACAATAAGTTAACAAACCAGTAAGCAATGAATACTTCACTAGATAAATATAATCATTTATATAAAATAAGTATTGCCACTGAGCTCCAATGGTGCCGCATTGGGAAGTCGGTGGGTACACCTAAGGATGCAAGTTGCTCTCCACGGTCAAAAAACCTGCAAAAAAAATCCTCTTGCTAGAGTGTGTCTGACAGAGGACCCTTTGATGCCAAAGTTAGTCGGAGCTTAAGAAATAGTTGAAGAAGAAAAAAAGATAAAGGAGTGACAGCACTGGTCCTTTCCATCAGGAGTTTGCCCTTTTCTCGAGGGTCTCTTTTTTCCTTTTATATAAAAAAGGTGGTGTAGGTTGTTACACCGAAATCTGGTAGGTTGATAGGGCCTACAAGGGCACGATCTAACAGGCTATTGAGACTTGCCCACCATCCTGTAATCCAGGTTGTTAGTCATGCTTGTAGATTATGTCAGTTAATCATGGGCACAAGTTGTGTCCATGTCCTAAAGGTTGCTGGAGAATCTCAGAGATCACTCGTACGCCCGAGTGAGCTGGAATCTGGGATGAGGTTCCATCCAGGGGGTGCGGGTGTTTGCACAAGTAGTCGGATGCTATTGGCCACATCCTGACCTTAGGATCGGTAGTTGGCAGAGGTGAAGGTCAGGCAAAGACCAATGTCATAGCACCACCTAGTCTTGGGAGGCGGTCTAGTCTTGTCGGACTTTTAATGGGTATTTGGCTTCAACCTATGGAGAAGAGGTTAAGTCTGATAATGGATAATCTCTATAACAGTTGCCTCCCACTTTCGAGTCTAAAGTGGCTTCACTATTTTGGGTGAAGGGAGTAGTCAATTACCGATCCCCCCCACCCACCCCGACCTCTCTCTTTAGAGCATCTATTTGCTAGCACATGGCAAGTGGGGTCTTGGAAATCCCAAGTTTAACTGCATCCACCACATGTTGGACATTGGTAGGCATTATGTTGTGCTTCATACCTTATTAGAGGTGGTCTATTTCAAGGATCGTACAACGACGAGTCATATAGTTTGGAGGCTTAGGTGTGCATGGCCTTTGTTGTGAATGCATGGTGCTCCCAAGCCTTGGGAGGCCATGAGAGGAGTCACGACGACAGCTCCGACAGGCTAGGACCAGATATGAGTCCTCAGGTTAGAATGGGAGAGATCCTAGGGTGTGAAGGAAAAAACTAGCTTTTTCTGTCGTAGGATCTTCCAGATCTAATGAGATCTGGGATGGAATATTTCAAAAAAAAATCCTATGATTATTTCAGATCTAAAATCGATTAGATCTAATTTCTATTATCTGATATTAAATCTAAAATTAAATCTAAAAATATGAAGAATAGAGAAATACCTCTAGGATAATTTGATTACCTTGTAGATGATCGCAGCAATGCCCGAGATTCTGATGTAGCCACGCAGTCATCTGGCCTCTATCGGTATCCACTCGAGCAGGATCTGGATCATCTTCTCTTCACGGATCTTCGCTCTAAAAATCAGATCTGGATCTGATCTGGAAGTTCTTCAAAAGACCTTCTGAAGCTGGAGCAGTGGCTTCTCGACAGATTGCTGCAGCCTCCTGATCAGGCCGCCACCACGTCTTGGATTAGCACCAGATGGATGCTTAACTTCTTGGGCGTGAAGAGGGGAGAGAGAGCACCAGAGGGGGCATGGAGAGGTGGAGGGGTTTCAGGCTTTTGTTGGGTATGGCGCAGGTCTTTCTTTAACCCTAGGCGCAGATAGGGTTTAAATAGACCCTGCTGCGCCACACAGTGCCACATCATTCGATCAATCAAAAAATTTTAATTAATTCTAAAAAATTCTGATTGGTGGAGTGATATCATCTGATCAAATAAGATGAGAATCTCCACAATCTCTCCTACTATTGGCGCCAACACTGGATAAGCCCAGTGAGGTTGGCGCCCAACAGTCCAGGTTGATCAAGGCATCAGAGTTCTCATCTCATGAGACTCTGATCCTTATTCAATTGGGATGCAAGCCCAATCTGATTATTGTTGTAATTTCAATGCAAGGGTAAAAAGGTAATTTTGAAACTTTTTTAAAAATTATAATTTTACAGTGAAAATTATTAATTAATCTAATTAATTAACATGTATTAATCCTACACAAGGATCTAAATATGATATATGTAGCATGCATTTAAATTTGAAATTTAAAATTCTACAGTAAATATTTTACTGTTATGTGTTCAGAACACATTACCTTCGTACGGATAGTCGATCGCCGCAGTCTGATCACCGTCGAAAAGGTCTGATCATCGCAATGCAACCACACAATATGTCTGGCCTCCGTGGATCGTCCACACGAAGCTCCCGATCTGATCGGCTCCTCTCGAATGCTAGTTCGTCGCAAAATCTTTTCGACGGTCGATGCTGATCGAACTCCTTCGATCGATATCTGTCGATTCCTCGGATACTTTGGATCATTAGCAAAGATACTTGAGAGGTTGATGAAGCTGTCCCTGAAGTTTGATGGGCTCACAACACTCGTAGCTCACCTTCTCACTTTTCGAACCCTAAGCAGTAACCCTAGGATACTCGCAGAAAATCCTGCGCCCAAAATCTTTCTATTCTTTTCTCTCAAAATTTTTTTTGAACTCTCAACTCACGCACAAGGCCTTCTCACACAACCTTTTCTCTCTCAGAAAAGTTCTTACGCACCCCCACCTTCTCTTCCCTTTTAAAACAGTGCAAGAGCGCATCTTCACCGCGTGAGAGGATAAAGCTAGGTAGTTGCTCACTTGAATTCAAATCGAATTTGAATTCAAATGCCAACCAACCTATCTTTATCCACTCAAGATGAGAGAAGAGAGGGGCGTGGGCTTCTCTGTGCATGGAGAGTCTACATGAGAAACCTTTTCTCGTGTAGAGCAAGTGGTGCACAAAAGGATAAGGTGGCGCATGGGGTTAGTTGCCCATTCAAATTCAAACATCATTTGAATTTGAATGGCCAACCAACCAATCTTTATCCACTCAAATGGCGCACAAAGGAGGGGTGTGGGAAGGCTTCTGCGTGGGAGAAAATTCATGAGAACTTATTTCTCATGAATTCAAATAGGCACAGGTGAGGTGAGGTGGCGCAGGGAGACAAGTCAAAGGTGATTTCAAATGTTAAACCAACCTAATTGAACCAACCTTATTAAAATAGGTTAGGCACAATTAGACTAAGTTAAACCCAACATAATTAGGTTTAATTAGGCTCAATAAAATCTTAATCAAATCAAAAATTGACTAAGCCCAACCCCTGATCAGATCAGGGACCAAACCACCTCGGCGATTAAGTCAACTCTTAACTTAATCGGGTCAAACCCAACTGAATCCAATTCAATTGGACTTGATCCAAAAATAATTACTCAATCAAATTGAGTTAATTAGCAATCAAATCACTAATTAAACCTCTCATAAATATTGAATCCAAATTCGATGGACAATCGGGCATTAGAGTCCATTGATATGAAACCTTGATCGAAGAGTCCCAAACCAGTGGGACTCTTGACCCCGGTACCCAAAATGTATGGAACTCGTGATCAGAAAATCCTAATTCTCGATCACAGAATCTCAGACACGTAGGACTCAGAGTCCTCGAGCATTAGGACTCTTGGTTGAAAAGTTTCAGTCCAGTGGAACTTTTCACCAACCATCAGATCAGATAGGAACCTCTAATGTGTGTGATCCCGTAGGTTCGAACCTAAGCCGGTAGCATAGGAACTAATTTTTGTACTAATTGAAGTGACCATCTAGTAATGGTACCCGACATCCGGATAGGTCGAATAGTCGCAATCGTAATACTCAGAACCTACGCAAATATGGTTATTGTATAATTCATCTCTTTTGACCCCTGTGTATAGGATGACTCAGGGTTAAACTGTCAACCCTGATCAGATCATCCGAATCATGCTCAATTCAAACAGTCCTGTGACTCCTCACTAGGACTACCTTGACCAAGATTTTGCTAAATTGAAACACGACTGTACACAGCTCCTGAACTGGAGTGGTCAATCCCATCTTGACATATGCACCGATAAGTCAAGTACTTGACTACACCCAGCAGCCTTCTGTCACTGAATTAGAAATTCAAGTAGTCCAGTGCTTAAGTGCAGTGAGTTGCTTGCAAGTCACCGTGATGGTTTCAGGTCGGAGGAACAGTTATACCCATATCCCATCGGAGCAAATCTTGACAGCAGAAAAAGCTCCGGAGTCGGTCACATTCAGTGCAGATGTACCCTTACATCTCACCTGTATGCCATACCAGTGTCTCCACACTCCTTGGTTAAGAGGACAACCAACCCATATGGTACACAATGATCTATGCTTGATAAACATTATCGTCTTTGGTAACAACGTATCATTTGGTCGCGAACAGATTTAAGGACTAAACGATAAATCCTCCTTTATCAAGTCTAAATAGTCCTAAGGACTTCACCACAACACAGGAGTTCATTAGAAAATAAAATAATTTGTGATGAAAAATATTAAAATAATTTTTATTTATTTATAATTCATATATTAATACAAGAAAGAGCACAACCGTCAACAGGCTGACAATTGACTTTGGAACATTATTCCCAACAATCTCCCACTTGGCCTAAAGCCAATTGGTGCAGTATCTGTGGGAAAATCAGTGCAGAAGTAAAATGATAATTTTAAAACTTTTTCAAAATTATGATTTTATAGTGAAAAAATATTAATTAATCTAATTAATTAATATAAATTTATCCTACATTAGGATCTAAATATGATGTTGGTGCAAAAATCCGCCTGCGTCGGAGAAGCTGGAGTTGAGGAAGCCACGGTCGCCGCCGGGACCTGCAAGGGAAGTCTAAACCGGAGGTGGGGTTGCTCCGGCAAGACCCTCCGACGCTCAAGTCAGTTCTCTACCTCAACAAAAATGGAGTGCTCGAACGGAGAATTTAGCAGAGTTTTGAGATAAGACAAAAGAGCTTAAGGAATAACGTATCTGAGTCCCTCCCTTTTATAGGCGGGGGAAGCAACGGACTGATGGCGACGTCTGCAACCGCCTGGTAGTGGGCCGCCCATGGTCAGGGGAATTGATTGCGAAAGATAGTGGAGCAGACACGTGGCCATCATCATATCCCGCCACATAGGGCCTGCTGCAGGTAGTGGGGCGGCATCCGTTACTGCTAGTTGTCAGCGAGTAGTGTGATCGTGCAGCACCTGCCGCAGGGAGTGGAGCAGCATCATAGCTGTCGACACAGCCTGTCAGAGAGTAGTGGGATCGTGCCACACCTTTCGCAGGGGGAGGTGGAGCCGCGTGGAATCCGCTACAGGATCATGGCAGTTATTGTTATCTGCCAGGGGACACAGATCTGTTGATCAAGGCTCGGCAGTAGTCGGAGTTCGGCCTTTGCAGGAGTCCGGGAGGAGTCTGCCTGCGGTTGTAGTCGTTGGCGTCAGGGATGAGGCTCGGCTCCTTTAAGGCTCGGCTCTTTTGAGGCTCGGCAGTGGTCGGAGTTCGGCCTTTGCAGGAGTCCGGGAGGAGCTGCAACTGCTGTCGATGGTGGAGCCCGGCTCCCGTAGGAGTCCGGGCGGAGTCGTTTTGCTGTTGATGGAGGAGCCCGGCTCCCGTAGGAGTTCGGGCGGAGCCGTTCTGCTGTTGATGGAGGAGTCCGACTCCCGTAGGAGTCCGGGCGGAGCCGTTCTGCTGTTGAAGGAGAAGCCCGGCTCCCGTAGGAGTCTGGGCGGAGCCGTTCTGCTGTTGAAGGAGGAGCCCGGCTCCCGTAGGAGTCCGGGCGGAGCCGTTCTGCTGTTGAAGGAGGAGCCCGGCTCCCGTAGGAGTCCGGGCGGAGCCGTTCTGCTGTTGAAGGAGGAGCCCGGCTCCCGTAGGAGTCCGGGCGGAGCCGTTCTACTATCGATTTCGACTGCGGGTAATTTATACCCAACACCAGTCCCCCTACTTCCAAGTTTGAATTTCAAGCGAAGGAAGTATGCAGAGAGAGATGTGCGCAGCCGGAATCATCCCTTCGAATCCTGCGCACTGCCGCCCCTATTTAATGCGCGCACGTCAGAGTCCATTTTTCGGTGAAGGTGACTTGAAAAGTCTTTTCGGAACCCCCGCTGAAACGCGATCCCAAGCGTCGCTTTGCGGGAATTTGTGAGCGGTCAACCCTCGATGGTGGTGAAGGGGATAAGCGCGCCACGCGGCACACCTTAGTTGGCCCAGGAATACCCGCCGCCATAACTGCGCCAGGATTCATCGGCTATTTAAACCCCTCGGCCCCTTCGTAGCTTCATTCTGGCGTTGTTCTTTCATCTGAGAGCCCTGCTTCTCTCGCCCCAGTCCTTGTCCCCTTCCCTTAAACCATGTTATCTACTTGGGAGGCTGTCCTCGAGGGAGTTCTTAGGGTTTGGAGGAAGGAGAGAAGGAGAATGGCGGCCGGTGAGAATCTCCGTCGCTCTAGAGGGAGCCCAAGGAAGAATTCCTTCAACAACAGGGGTTTAATAATGGGGGCTGTCGGGGAAGCTATTCTGCCCGCGAATCTCGGGGCAGCAAGGCGGGGTGATACCGGTCAAGAGGGCAGAATAGACGTCACAAGCCATGACGGGATCCTTGACGCCGTCGGGGCCAAGAGACCAGAGACGGTCGGTGTTGACGGTGGGGCAGTAGAACTTGTTGCGGGGGCGGTGGAAGTAACGCATGCCGACCTTGCCGGAGCGTCTTGGGTGGCGGCCGTCGTTGCCCCCTCCGCCTCCGGGGATCTACCCCACCCCTTTTCTGCCAAGGTTGGGACTCGGGAACAGAATGAGGTGAGATGGGCGAGAGCTGTTACACGCACTGGAGCATGCGATTGAGAAGGACAGAGACGGAGTTCGTAGCTCGGAGCGGTCTTCGGTTCATCCTGCCCGAACCGTGCCCGCGATACTTGCGATGACGTGTATCTTCTTTTTTCTTGACCCATCGGGTCCTGTAATGTGTACTTCTGTTAAATGAAAAAGTGATTTCAGTACCTTGTTTGCATCTTGTGTTAAATAGTTGTCTGCCGGACTTCTTCATTTTTTTTTCGTTCTCTTTGTCTGTGTTACGTTGTTCCAAGGTCGTCAGCGACTTTTTCAGTTCATGTGGCGTCGTCATTTGCCGAGCTCCTTTTCGGCTTTTGTGCCGTTCGGGGATACCCACTTGTCAGGTTCGCTCAGATTCTTCTCCGCTGAAGTCGGGGCCGAGTTTGGCCCCCTTGATAGTCCGAACGGAGAAGCCTTCCGGGAGTTGGAGTAGCTCGATTCTCGTAAGAGCCAGGGCAGAGTTTTTCTGCAATCAAAGTCGTAAGTAAAGTCCGGCTTCTGTAGAAGTCCGGACGGAGTCGTCCTGTAGCTGTCGTTGGCGGTGGAGCCCGGCTCCCGTAGGAGTCCGGGCGAAGCCTTTATTGCTGTCGATGGCAGGGCCCGGCTCCCGTTGGAGCCCGGGCGAAGTTTTCTTTGCGGCGGAACCCGGCTCCCGTAGGAGTCCGGGCGAAGTTTTCCTGGCGTAGGGACCCGGCTCCCGTAGGAGTCCGGGCGAAGTCTTTTTTTGCGGCGGAACCCGGCTCCCGTAGGAGTCCGGGTGAAGTCTTCTTGGCGGCGGAACCCGGCTCCCGTAGGAGTCCGGGCGAAGTCTTTTTTTGCGGCGGAACCCGACTCCCGTAGGAGTCCGGGTGAAGTCTTCTTGGCGGCGGAACCCGGCTCCCGTAGGAGTCCGGGCGAAGTCTTTTTTTGCGACGGAACCCGGCTCCCGTAGGAGTCCGGGTGAAGTCTTCTTGGCGGCGGAACCCGGCTCCCGTAGGAGTCCGGGTGAAGTTTTCCTGGCGTAGGAACCCGGCTCCCGTAGGAGTCCGGGCGAAGTCTTTTTTTGCGGCGGAACCCGGCTCCCGTAGGAGTCCGGGTGAAGTCTTCTTGGCGGCGGAACCCGGCTCCCGTAGGAGTCCGGGCAAAGTTTTCCTGGCGTAGGGACCCGGCTCCCGTAGGAGTCCGGGTCTTCCACTTTGCTCATGTCAGGACGAGGTTCTTCTCCTGTTCCTGACAGGGCTGCGGGGGCACATATGGGCATTGCAAGGCCTCTCCCCCCATCCGGTCTAAAAGAACCGGGCCTTCGACTTTGCTCAAGTTAGGGCGAGGTTCTCCTCCTGTCCCTAACAGGGCTGTGGGGGCACATATGGGCGTTGTAAGGCCTCTCCCCCCATCCGGTCTAAAAGAACCGGGCCTTCGACTTTGCTCAAGTTAGGGCGAGGTTCTCCTCCTGTCCCTAACAGGGCTATGGGGGCACATATGGGCGTTGTAAGGCCTCTCCCCCCATCCGGTCTAAAAGAATCGGGCCTTCGACTTTGCTCAAGTTAGGGCGGGTTCTCCTCCTGTCCCTAACAGGGCTGTGGGGGCACATATGGGCATTGTAAGGCCTCTCCCCCCATCCGGTCTAAAAGAACCGGGCCTTCGACTTTTATAAGGTTGCCCTCTCGTTCTTGATACCGCCTGCTTGAATTGTCCTAAGACAAATGGGCACGCATTTTTTGATTAGGACGAAATCACTGGTAGTACATCCGCAAGTTTTCTGAGCTCCACGGTCGCGGGAGGTCAGCTCCCCCAAGCTCCCTGAGATAATAAGTTCCAGGTCGGACTACTTCCTTGACCTCATAAGGTCCCTCCCAGTTTGGGGCAAGCTTCCCCTGGCTCTGAGGTTGTGAGACAGCAGCTCGTCGGAGCACTAGATTCCCTGCTTTGAATGCCTTGTTCTTCACTCGGGCGTTGTAATATCGGGCAACTTTCTGTCTGTAGGCTGCCATTCGAACCTGAGCAATCTCCCGCCTTTCTTCCAGTAGGTCGAGGTTGGCTCTGAGACTTTGCACGTTTTGGGGTTCGTCGAATGCCACGACTCGTGCCGACGGGAGCTTGAGCTCGATCGGGATGACGACTTCCGTACCAAAGGCTAGAGCAAAGGGAGTCTCTCCTGTAGGCAACCTCTGGGTGGTCCGATAAGCCCATAGTACATGATAAAGTTCGTCTGCCCAAGTCCCTTTTGCTCTTTCGAGCCTGGTCTTAATCTCCTGCAAAAGGGTTCTGTTCGTTACCTCGGCTTCGCCGTTCGCCTGAGGATGGGCCACTGATGTGAATTTGTGGGAGATGTTTAGGTCTTCACAGAATTCAGCAAATCTGGTTTCCGCGAATTGCCGTCCATTATCAGTGATGAGGGTCCTAGGTAAACCGAACCTGCACACGATCGATTTCCAGACGAAATCCTGCACTTTCGCTTCTGTGATCTTGGCCAGTGGCTCGGCCTCGACCCATTTGGTGAAGTAGTCGATCGCTACAAGGAGGAATTTCCTCTGACCAGACGCCATGGGAAAGGGGCCAAGAATATCCATTCCCCATTGCGCAAAAGGCCATGGGGCGCTCAAGGGTGTAAGCTCGGTAGCAGGTTGTCTCTGGATGCTGGCGTATCTCTGGCATCGATCACACTTTTTGGCATATTCAATTGAATCATGGTGCATTGTTGGCCAGTAATACCCTTGACGGAGTAGCTTGTGGGATAGAGACCTGGCACCTAAATGGCTTCCGCAAGCTCCCTCGTGCACTTCCATAAAGCGTAGTCAGCTTCTGAGGGTCGGAGGCATCTCAAGAGAGGCAAGGAGTACGATCTTTTGTATAATTTGCCCTCATAAAAGATGTACCGGGAGGCTTGATTTTGGAGTTTCCGGGCTTCTTTCGCATCCTGGGGGAGAATCCCATCTCTAAGATAGGTTATTAGCGGGTCGACCCAGCTGGGCTCATGGTCGATCTCCATTACGAGTCGCGGCTCCTCCGTACTCGGATGCTTTAGAACTTCAAAGAGGATGCCTTTTGGCAATTCGGCCGGAACCGATGTCGCCAGTTTGGAGAGAAGATCGGCTCTGGTGTTCTCCGACCTTGGAATTTGCCTGATGTCGAAATTGCCAAAGGCAGGGATGAACTCCTTCACCTTCTCAAGATATTTGGCCATACTGTCCTCCCGTGCCTCAAAGCTCCCGCTGACCTGCCCTACCACAAGTTGGGAATCGCTGTGCACCCGGAGCTGACCTATTTCAAGCTCCTTAGCGATCCTCAACCCTGCGATCAGAGCTTCATACTCCGCTCCATTGTTCGTTGTGGAGAATTCGAAACACAGAGCGTACTCCACAATGACTCCCTCCGGGCTGGTCAAGATCAGGCCTGCACCCGCGCCTGCCATGTTGGACGATCCGTCCACATGGAGGGTCCAAAAGTCATCGGACGAACTGGCTTCTTCGTCGGGGGAGTTCGGTTGAGTCCTCAGGTCGTCGATTTTGTTTTGCTCGAGTTCGGCCTCCTCGGGGATGGTGCATTCTACTATGAAATCCGCCAACACTTGGGCTTTTATCGTCGGTCTAGGCTTGTAGTTGATGTCGAATTCTGTGAGCTCGATGGCCACTTCGCCATTCTTCCGGAGATATCAGCTCGGTGTAAAACCGCCTTGATCGGTTGGTCGGTGAGTAACGTCACCGTGTGCTCTTGAAAGTAAGGTCGGAGTCTCCGGGCTGCAATCAACAAGGCGTAGGTTAGTTTTTCTAATTTAGTATACCTGGTCTCGGCGTCCCTCAACACGCGACTAACGTAGTAGACCGATCGCTGGACTTTCATTTCCTCCTTAACAAGGACGGCTGCAAGGGCTGTGGGAGAGACCACCAGGTACAAAAATAATTCCTCCTTGGGCTCGGGCTTTGCCAGCAGCGGGGGTGAGCCAAGATAGCTTTTCAACTCTTCGAATGCCTGCTGGCATTCAGGGGTCCAACAGAAGTTTTTCGGCTGCTTGAGAGTTTGAAAGAAGGGCAGACATCGCTCGGCCGACCTTGCGACAAAGCGATTGAGAGCCGCAACTCTTCCCGTGAGGCACTGAACCTCTTTGATCGTTCTTGGGGCAATCATATTTTGGATGGCGCGGATTTTCTCCGGATTGGCCTCGATCCCGCGCCCTGATACCATGAAGCCCAGGAACTTCCCCGAGGTTACCCCAAAGGCGCATTTGGTTGGGTTCAGCTTCATTCTATACTTTCGAAGAGCGCCAAAGGTTTCTTCGAGGTCGGTGACATGATTCCCGGAAGACCTGCTTTTCACGAGCATATCGTCCACATAAACTTCCATATTTCGGCCGATCTGTTCCTTGAAGATTTTGTTCACCAATCGTTGATAGGTTGCACCCGCGTTCTTGAGGCCGAATGGCATAACCCTGTAGCAGTAAAGGCCGCGATTAGTGATAAAAGCAGTCTTTTCTTCATCTTCCGCTGCCATTCTAATCTGGTTATAGCCGGAGAATGCGTCCATGAAAGTGAGAAGCTCATGGCCCGAGGTAGCGTCCACCAGTTGGTCGATCCTGGGAAGGGGGTAGCTGTCCTTTGGGCAAGCTTTATTCAGCTTTTTGAAGTCGATACACATCCTCCACTTGCCGTTTGCTTTCTTGACCAAGACAACATTGGAGATCCATTCTGGATAATTGACCTCTTTGATGAATCCGGCCTTGAGAAGTTTATCCACTTCCTCGGCTATCGCCTTCTGCCTCTCCGGGGCATGACTCCGGATTTTTTTTTTGTTGGCCGATGTTTAGGGTCGACCGCCAGATGATGTTCCATGACTTCCGTCTCAATCCCCGACATATCCGTCGGGACCCATGCGAAAACGTCCGCATTCCTTCGGAGAAAATCCACGAGATGCGTCCGCACCTCCTCCTCCAGGTTGGAGCCAATTAACACCACATGCTCCGCATTCCCATCATTCAAAGGAATTGGTATTAAGTCCTCGATCGGGCTGCCCCTCTCTTCAGTAGGTCGTCGCACGCATCCAACCCGTCGACTGGACAGAGGTCCGCTTGATCGCTTCTTTGCAGGGCAATATTGTAGCAGTGCCTGGCCAGCGCTTGGTCTCCCCGAACTTCTCCAATCCCCTTGTCAGTGGGGAACTTCAACTTCAAATGGTAGGTTGAAACAACGGCCCTAAGGGCATTGAGGCCGGGTCGGCCGAGGATTGCATTGTAGGCAGACGGCGCCTTTACCACCAGGAAATTCACCAGGGCTCTGGACTGCTTTGGATGCTGACCAGCGGTCACAGTTAGAGCTATCATTCCTTCCGTCGGGACGGCGTCACCAGTAAACCCTATCAGGGGAGAGCACATCGGTCTTAGATGACCGCCAAGAGTGGCCATTCTCGAATAGGCGCTGTAGAATAAGATGTCGGCCGAACTTTCGTTGTCGACGAGAATGCGACGGACATCATAATTTGCTATGTTCAAGGAAACTACGACCGCATCGTTATGAGGGAATTGGACTCCCCGGGCGTCTTCTTCAGTGAAGGCTATGGGCTCTTCAACTTTTTGCCGCTTGAGGGGTGCAGCTGATGTGCTGGTTGCCTCCAGCCGGGATTCTCCCGAGATGACGTTGACGAAATCCGGCGAAGGCTGGTTATCCGGCCCCCCTTTATCATCAACCATAGTCGGAGGTAGTTGTGCGGAAACCTCACAGGAGGGCATCGGATGAGAAAAAGAGGATTGGGTGCCGGAAAAGATGGCCGGAAGCGGGTCCGTTGAGCGCTCCTTCAAGAACAAGGGTGCTGCGAAGACAGCCGCCCTTCCTCTAGCGCCAAACCTGTTGGTGCAAAAATCCACCTGCGTCGGAGAAGCTGGAGTTGAGGAAGCCACGGTCGCCGCCGGGACCTGCAAGGGAAGTCTAAACCGGAGGTGGGGTTGCTCCGGCAAGACCCTCCGACGCTCAAGTCAGTTCTCTGTCTCAACAAGAATGGAGTGCTCGAACGGAGAATTTAGCAGAGTTTTGAGATAAGGCAAAAGAGCTTAAGGAATAACGTATCTGAGTCTCCCCCCTTTTATAGGCGGGGGAAGCAACGGACTGATGGCGACGTCTGCAACCGCCTGGTAGTGGGCCGCCCATGGTCAGGAGAATTGATTGTGAAAGATAGTGGAGCAGACACGTGGCCATCATCATATCCCGCCACATAGGGCCTGCTGCAGGTAGTGGGGCGGCGTCCGTTACTGCTAGTTGTCAGCGAGTAGTGTGATCGTGCAGCACCTGCCGCAGGGAGCGGAGCAGCATCATAGCTGTCGACACAGCCTGTCAGAGAGTAGTGGGATCGTGCCGCACCTTTCACAGGGGGAGGTGGAGCCGCGTGGAATCCGCTACAGGATCATGGCAGTTATTGTTATCTGCCAGGGGACACAGATCTGTTGATCAAGGCTCGGCAGTGGTCGGAGTTCGGCCTTTGCAGGAGTCCGGGAGGAGTCTGCCTGCGTTGTAGTCGTTGGCGTCAGGGATGAGGCTCGGCTCCTTTAAGGCTCGGCTCTTTTAAGGCTCGGCAGTGGTCGGAGTTCGGCCTTTGCAGGAGTCCGGAAGGAGCTGCAACTGCTGTCGATGGTGGAGCCCGGCTCCCGTAGGAGTCCGGGCGGAGTCATTTTGCTGTTGATGGAGGAGCCCGGCTCCCGTAGGAGTCCGGGCGGAGCCGTTCTGCTGTTGATGGAGGAGCCCGGCTCCCGTAGGAGTCCGGGCGGAGCCGTTCTACTGTTGAAGGAAAGCCCGGCTCCCGTAAGAGTCCGGCGGAGCCGTTCTGCTGTTGAAGGAGAAGCCCGGCTCCCGTAGGAGTCCGGGCGGAGCCGTTCTGCTGTTGAAGGAGGAGTCCGGCTCCCGTAGGAGTCCGGACGGAGCCGTTCTGCTGTTGAAGGAGAAGCCCGGCTCCCGTTGGAGTCCGGGCGGAGCTGTTCTGCTATCGATTTCGGCTGCGGGTAATTTATACCCAACATATGATATATAGCATGCATTCATTTAAATTTGAAATTCAAATTCGAATAGTAAACACTTTACGGTAATGTGTTCAGAACACAATACCTTTGTGCGGGTTGTAGATCGCCATAATCTGATCACCGTCGGGAGAATTGATCATCGTGACACAGCCACACAGCATGTCTAGCCTCTGCGGATCGTCCACATGAAGCTTCCGGTCTGATCGACTCCTTACGAGTGCTAGCTCATTGTAGAGCCCTTTTGACGGTCGATGCTGATCGAACTCCTTTGATCGATGTCTGTCGATTCTTTGGATGCTCCAGATTATCAACAGATGTGCTTGAGAGGATGTTGAAGAACTTCCTAAAATTTTGTGGGCTCACGACACTCGTAGCTCACTTTCTCACTTTCCGAACTCCAGGCTAAAACTCTAGGAAACTCACTGGAAACCTTGCACCCACTTTTCTTTCTTTTCTTTCTTTTTTTCTTGGAAAGATATGGACTTTCTTCTCACGCACAAGACTTCCTCACACCCCAAAATTTTTCTCCAAAAAAATATTCTTCTTACACGCCCCACTCTTCTCCTCCTTTTATAACAACATCAAACGTCTTATCCAAAAGAAAGGATAAAGATGAGTAATTACACATTTGAATTCAAATCAAAATTTGAATTCAAATGGACACCAACTCATCCCTTATCCACTAAAGGTGTGAGGCATGGCTTAAATTGTGCATGGAGTGATTTCATGAGAAACATTTTTCTCATGTAATAAATGGGGCGTTAAAAAAGGGATAAGGTGCAAAGATTGATTGCCCATTCAAATTCAAACTTTATTTTGAATTTGAATGGCCAACCAATCATCCTTATCCATTCATTTGCCACATTAAAGTGGGGTGTGGAGAGGGCTTAGCATGAGAAAAAAATTCATAAGAAGTTTCTTCTCATGAATTCAAATGGGTGCAATGGAAGTGAGGTGGCGCATGGAGATTGGGTCAAGGTGGTTTCAATATTTAAACCAACCTAATTGAACCAAATAAGTTAAGTTCAATTAGACTAATTTAAACCCAACTTAATTAAGCTTAATTAGGCTCAATAAAATCCTAATCAAATCAAGAATTGACTAAGCCCAATCCCTGATCAAATCAGGGACCAAACCATCTCGACGATTAGGTCAACTCTTAACCTAATTGGATCAAACCCAACTAAATCTAATTCAATTGGACTTGATCCAAAAATAATTACTCAATCAAATTGAGTTAATTAGTAATTAAATTATTAATAAAATCTCTCATAAATATTGAGTCCAAATTCGATGGATAATCGGGTATCAGATTTCATCGATATGTAACCCTGATCGAAGAATCCCAACCAGTGGGACTCTTGACCCCGGTACCCATAATGTGTGAAACTCGTGATCAGAGAATCCTGATTCTCGATCACTGAGTCTCAAACATGAAGGATTCTACACCAGCCATCAGATCAGATAGGAACCTCTAATGTGTGTGACCCCGTAGGTTCGAACCTAAGCCGGTAGCATAGGAACCAATTTCTGTACTAATCAAAGTGACCATCTAGCAATGGTACCCGACGTTCGGATAGGTCGAAGAGTCACAATCACAACACTCAGAACCAACATGAATATGGTTACTGTATAATTCATTCTTTTGACCCCTGTATTTAGGATGACTCAGGGTTAAACTGTCAACCCTAATCAGATTATCCGAATCGTGCTCAACTCAAACAGTCCTGTGACTCCTCACTAGGACTATCCTGGTCAAGGTTTTGCTAAATTAAAACACGACTGTACATAGCTCCTAAACTGGAGTGGTCAATCCCATCTTGACACACGCACCGACAAGTCAAGTACTTGACTACACCCAGCAACCTTCCGTCATTGAATTAAAAATTCAGGTAGTCCAGTGCCTAAGTGCAGTGAGTTGCTTGCAAGTCACCGTGGCGGTCTCTGGTCGGAGGGATATTTATACCCATATTCCATTGGAGCAAATCTTAACAACAGAAATAGCTCCGGAGTTGGTCACGTTCAGTGCAGATGTATCCTTACATCTCACCTGTATGCCATACCAGTGTCTCCATACTCATTGGTTAAAAGGACAACCAACCTATATGGCACACAATGACCTATGCTTGATAAACGTTGTCATTCTTGGTAACAACGTATCATTTGGTCGCGAACAGATTTAAGGACTAAACGACAAATCCTCCTTTGTCGAGTCTAAATAGTCCTAAGAACTTCACTACAACATAGGAGTTCATTTGAAGATGAAATATTTTGTGATGAAAAATGTCAAAATAATTTTTATTAATTCATAATTAATGTACAAATACAAAAATGAGCACAACCGTCAACAGGCTGATGATTGGCTTTGGGACACTATTTCCAACAATCTCTCACTTAGCCTAAAGCCTATCGGTGTAATATCTAATACCCATCTTCGACTTGTAGTTGTCGAACTCCTTTACCGCAATGATTTTAGTGAATGGGTCGGTCAGATTCTCCTTCCCGTCGATCTTCTAAAGATCGACGTCATCTCGATCCATAATTTTTGGATAAGATGGTAGCGGCGCAGAATATGCTTCATCCGCTGGTGTGCCTTTGGTTCCTTCGCCTAAGCAATGACTCCAGAGCTGTCACAGTAGAGCAAAACTGGACCAACAAGAGAGGGTGCTACTCTAAGCTCGGTGATGAACTTTCTCAGCCACACCACTTCTTTGGCAGCATCTGATGCAGCGACATACTCAGCCTCGCAAACTGAATCAGCCACTGTATGCTGCTTGGAACTTTTCCAACAGATAGCCCCACCATTAAGGGTAAAAATAAATCCCGACACACTTTTACTGTCATCGTGATTAGACTGGAAACTAAAGTCTGTAAACCCTATAAGTCTCAAGTCTGACTCACCATAAACAAGCCACTGGTCCTTAGTATTTCTTAAATACTTCAGGATGGTTTTAACAACCTTCCAGTGATTCTTCCCTGGATCAGATTGGTATCTACTCACTACCCCTAGTGAGTATGCCACATCTGGTCATGTACATATCATGGCGTACATGATAGATCCCACTGTCGACGTATATGGAATCCTACCCATACGCTCTCTCTCTTGAGGTGTTGTCGGACAATCCCTTTTCGAGAGAGAAATTCCATGGCCTATCGAAAGATAGCCTTTCTTGAAATTCTCCATGCTGAACCTCTTCAGCATAGTATCAATGTACGTGGACTGAGATAAACCAAGTAACCTTTTAGATCTATCCCTATAGATCCTCATCCCTAGGATGTAGGAAGCTTCTCCCAAATTCTTCATGGAGAACTATGACGACAGCCAAATCTTTATTCCCTGTAATGCAGGGACATCATTCCCGATTAAGAGAATATCATCCATATACAATACAAAAAATACTACTACTGGATCATTAGCCCACTTATAAATGCAGGGTTCTTCTTCGTTCTTAACGAAGCCATACGTCTTGATCATCTTATCAAAATGTATGTTCCAACTCCGTGATGCCTGCTTAAGTCCATAAATGGACCTCTGTAGCCTGCACACCTTAGACTCATCTGTGGATGTGAATCCTTCAGGTTGTATCATATACACCTCTTCATCCAGCTCTCCATTTAGGAAAGCTGTCTTCACATCCATCTGTCAGATTTCATAGTCCAGATGGGTAGCTATCGCAAGCATAATCCGAATGGATTTGAGCATTGCCACAGGAGAAAATATCTCATCATAATCTATACCATAACGTTGACGATATCCCTTGGCAACCAGACGGGCTTTATAGGTTTCCACCTTTTTGTTTGTGCCTCTCTTCCTCTTGAAGACCCATTTACACCCTATGGGTTTTACTCCTTCGGGTGGGTCAACCAATGTCCACACATCGTTGACCTTCATGGACTCCATTTCGATTTCATGGCCTCTAGTCATTTCTCAGAATCAGATCTCTGCATTGCATCCATGTAGGTGATCGGATCCTCATCATTTTCATCAAGTTTGATAGGATTGTCGTCTCGAACCAAAAAATCATAGTATCTGTTCGGTTGATGTAGTACTCTACCAGATCACCTTAAGGGTGCTTGAACAATGGGCTCCGAATCTGATCTAATCAAATCCGGTTCAGGTTCAGCAACTTGTGTCGGTTTTTTCACCTGCCAAACTTCATCAAGTTCGACCTTAGAGGCAACATTCCCTTCACCAAGAAATTCCTTTTCCAAAAAGATTGTCTTAAGGCTGACAGATACTTTTTCCTCATCAGCTAGGTAGAAGTAATACCCTTTGGTCTCTTTTAGGTACCCTATAAAATTACACTTATCAGACCTAGGTTCTAGCTTGTCCGTAATTAAACGTTTAACATAAGTCAGACACCCCCAAATCCTAAGGTGTGAGAGTACTGGCTTACGTCCTATCCATATCTCATATGGCATTTTCGTTACAGACTTACTCGAAACTCTATTTAGAAGGTAACAAGCTGATTCGAGTGCATATCCCTAGAGGGAGATCGACAGACTAGCAAACTCCATCATGGATCGAACAATATCCAACAAGGTTCGATTTCTCCTTTCAGATACACCATTATGTTGTGGTGTTCCAGGAGGAGTCCACTGAGAGAGAATCCCATTCTCCCTAAGATATGTCAGAAAATCATTGGAAAGGTATTCACCTCCATGATCAGATCGAAGAGTTTTAATACACTTTCCAGTTTGTTTTTCTACTTCATTTCAAAATAGTTTGAACATTTCAAACGACTCCAATTTATGCTTCATTAAATAGACATACCCATACCTCGATAGATCGTCTGTGAAGGTTATGAAGTAGAAATATCCACCTCTTGCACTTGAGCTCATGGGTCCACATACATCAAAATGTATCAGACCCAAGAGTTCACTGGCTCGCTCACCTTTTTCAGTAAAAGGTGATTTGATCATTTTATCAAGAAGACAGGACTCACAGGTTGGAAGTGATTCACAATCACCTACTTCAAGAATTCCTTCTTGAGCTAATCTGTTTATCCTGTTCTTATTGATATGACCTAGCCTACAGTGTCAAAGGTAGACTTCTGACACATTATCTATTCTAGGGCATTTACCAGAGGTTTGAACCACATTAACAGGTTGTGATAGAAAGTAAATTACATTATTAAGTTGTCCAATAAACATTGTAACACCATTCAAAATGATATTGTAAATATTTTTTTTTATTAAAAAATTGATAACCGTTCATGGGCAAAAGGCCTACAGAAATAATATTTAATAAAAAACTTGGATAATAGTGACATTCACTCAGAATTACGTTTCGAGAATTGATTACAAGGTTCAGAATTCCTAATGCTAGAACTGAAACTTTGCTTCCATCTCCAACGTTCAGGAATCTCTCGTCTTCATCAAATCTCCTACTGACCTGCAAACCCTGCATCGAATTACAAATATGATAAGGGCTTCCGATATCTAATACCCAGGCAGTAGTATCACAAATGGAAAAGTTACAAGGTATTATCATATAAGTACCTTGCTTCTTTTTCGGCCTGTTCGGATCCAGGGAGGCAATGTATAGAGGATAGTTCCTCTTTCAGTGCCCCTGCTTCTTGCAAAAGAAGCACTCCGCCTGGCTTTGGTCGGGCTTGCACTTCTTAGTCTGACCCTATGCAGACGTCCCAGCATGCAGCTGCACCTTTTTATTCTTCTTCTTCTTGTTCTTCTTCTTCCCTTTCTTAAAGGGTCGACGATCAGAAGAAGATCCTCCCACAACATTCACCAACTCCTTATGGAGCTGGTGATCCTTCTCAAAGTTCTGCAGCAACCCCAACAAGTCGTGGTAGTTCACTGCAGGCTTTGTCATCCAAAAATGAGTAAGGAAGGGGAGGAAGGACTTGGGCAATGAATTAAGGATCGCATCCTTACCGAGCTGCTCATGCAGGGAAAAGCCCAGTTTACTTAGGCGCTCAATCATTTCGATCATGTACAGTACATGATCAGTGACTGAGGCTCCATCCCTCATTCGAGCATTGAAAATGGTACAACTAGTTTTGTATCTTTCAACATCGTCAGGCATGCCAAAGGAGTCATTCAACATTTGAAGCATCTCCTGTGGCTGGGCGTTCTCGAACCTGCGGCTGAACTCATCATTCATTGCCGCCAGCATAATGCACCGAATGATGGTACGATCATTGAGCCACTTCTGATAAGTATCTCGGACCGTTCCTCTAGTGTTTGGGGCTGGCTCCTCAGGTGCTGGATCCATTACTACATAAAGGATCCGTTCATGCTCAAGGACGATTTTTAATTTTCGATATCAGCTATCAAAATTAGGTCCCATGAGCTTGTCATTATCTAATAATGACTGGAGCGACAGGGTAGTGGCCATAGCTGCATAAAGGAAAACCAGACCTCTATTAGTACATAAATTATAAATACTAAAGACTTGGACTTTAGTCTAAAGTTTCTCCCAGTATTTTTACGAACTGGTAGCCTCAACCACCAATTCAAGGAATTACTTTAATTCCTTAGTGGGTACTAGAATCCACATAGACTACACACGAGCCCAACTTTGGTTGGTCAACCCATGTGCATCTATGGGTAGGTTCATAACCAGTTATTTCTCTAAACAACTTCTAGTAATTAATTTTGCCCCAGAACCTAATCAGTAGGCTTTGGCCTCCACTGAAAAGATCTGGTTAGGTCCAACCATTAACATGATTTGATTTGGTGAATCAGACCAATAAATGATCAGGCCCGACTTTGACCGGCCAACCTGACCACCATCAGAAAGACTCAAATCAAATTATCATATTATGAATGATAATTCCATTAGTCAATAAGCACCAAGCCTTTGGGCCTCCAATGATTATTAAACTAATGGACTCATTATCACTCACTTAATGGGAGGCTATGACTTAGTTATCAATATAACTTAATCATTTTTAGGGACTTAATAATTTTTGAGGATTTTATTAAAGGATAGATGAGAAGATAATATCCAGTCAATTTCAATCCTCCCACTGACTTCACCAAGTCAGATTAAAAAAAAGAATTTAATTAAAGCTGGCATTAGGAGCACCTAAATCAGTCAAACTAATTTACCTAATGACATGGGTGAGCCCTAATCACCAAGTGATCTAATCAAAATCTAATTTACCAGGTTGGCCAGGTAAGTGAGATCAGTGGTGGGGATAAGCCATTAACTCGTCAGAGATCGAATCACTGCAAGTAGCTCCGCTTAAAAACTACTGGTCAAACTGCCAAACTTACCTTAGACACCAACCTTTTCATTAGTTTTAATTTGATCAACTTAGTAAATAGGGTTCCACCATGTAGCCATGAATTAAGTCCATCTTGGTCTAGTTAAAGACATGGACCCATTCAACTACAACTATTGGGGTTGAGTCTAGAGTATCCTTGACCTAACCTAATTCAACTTTTGATTAGATTTGACCAATTACTCTAATTTAGTCCATTTCTTTAAGCTAACCTTAGGTCTAACCCAATTATGGACCTGATCCATCTAACCCATTGACCCACAAGTTTATGCAATTATCTTAGGTCTTAATTCACAATTCTAGACCTACTAGACAACACTTAATTCTTTTAATTAAGTATTTGGGCTGATGGGTCAGGATTTGGCATTTCGAAAATAATTTTCAAATTTGAAAGGTTTTATTTTCTGTTCACTAAATATGTTGACTCATTTCATAAATAGATCAGCACATTTCATGAATAGCAATCCTATTGCTAATTACATAACAGAAAATAACTCAATCAAAATAAATCATGAATATTCCTTTAGATCTAATCTAATATATTCATGATAAATTTCATAATTGAACCTTTATAATTAATTTCTTTCACTGCTTCAACTACATGGGATATAATTGCAGCGGCACCCCTACCGCCATAAGAGATCCCATCGAATGGGAGGAGAGGACCTTTAAACCCTGCTTTTCTCCTATGACCGGATGGCCATGGCAACCAACCCAATTCGATTACTTGCTACTTGGATCAAGTATATCTAAATATACCAATTTCAAAACTTAAATTTCAAATTTTAAATTTCAAATTTTAAATTTTGAATTTCAAATTTTAAATAAATTTCAAATTTCAAATTTTAAATTTCAAATTTGAATTTTAAATTTTAAATTTCAAATTTGAAATTTCAACCAAATTTCAAATTTTAAATTTTGAATTTTAAATTTTTGAATTTTAAATTTTGAATTTCAAATTTCAAAATTCAAAATTCAAAATTCAAATTTTGAATTTCAAATTTTTTTGAGTTTTGAATTTCGAACAACTTTCAAAATTTAAATTTTAAATTTTAAATTTTAAATTTTAAATTTAAACTTTTAGATTATAACTTAATCTACGCATGCAAATATATATATCATATCTAAGAACCCGCTCTGATACCATTTGTGGGGAAAATCAGTGCAGGGGTAAAATGGTAATTTTAAATTTTTTTTAAAATTATGATTTTACAGTGAAAAATATTAATTAATATAATTAATTAATATAAATTTATCCTACACTAGGATCTAAATATGATATATAGCATGCATTCGTTTAAATTTGAAATTCAAATTCGAACAGTAAACACTTTACTGTAATGTGTTCAGAACACAATAGCTTTGTGTGGGTTGTAGATCACCGCAATCTGATCACCGTCGAAAGAATCTGATCATCGCGATATAGTCACACAGTGTGTCTGGCCTCTATGGATCATCCACACGAAGCTCTCGATCTGATCGACTCCTCACGAGTGCTAGCTCGTTGTAGAGCCCTTTTGACGGTCGATGCTGATCGAACTCCTTCGATCGATGTCTGCCAATTTTTGGATGCTCCAGATTATCAACAAACATGCTTGAGAGGATGTTGAAGATCTTTCTAAAATTTTGTGGGCTCACGGCACTCGTAGCTCACTTTCTTACTTCCCGAACCCCAGGCTAAAACTTAGGAAACTCACTGGAAACCTTGCACCCACTTTTCTTTCTTTTCTTTCTTTTTCTCTTGGAAGGATATGGACTTCCTTCTCATGCACAAGACTTCCTCACACCCCAAAATTTTTTTTCAAAAAAATATTCTTCTTACACGCCCCACTCTTCTCCTCCTTTTATAACAACATCAAACGTCTTATCCAAAAGAAAGGATAAAGATGAGTAATTACACATTTGAATTCAAATCAAAATTTGAATTCAAATGGATACCAACTCATCCCTTATCCACTAAAGGCATGAGGCATGGCTTAAATTATACATAGAGTGATTTTATGAGAAATATTTTTCTCATGTAATAAATGGGACATTAAAAAAGGGATAAGGCACAAAGATTGATTGCCCATTCAAATTCAAACTTTATTTTGAATTTGAATGGCCAACCAATCATCTTTATCCATTCATTTGGCACATTAAAGTGGGGCGTGGAGAGGGCTTGGTGTGAGAAAAAAATTCATGAGAAGTTCCTTCTCATGAATTCAAATGGGTGCAATGGAAGTGAGGTGGCGCATGGAGGTTGGGTCAAGGTGGTTTCAATATTTAAACCAACCTAATTGAACCAAATAAGTTAATTTGGCTTAATTAGGTTCAATAAAATCCTAATCAAATTAGGAATTTACTAAGTCCAACCCCTAATCAAATCAGGGACCAAACCATCTTGACGATTAGGTCAACTCTTAACCTAATTGGGTCAAACCCAACTGAATCCAATCCAATCAAATTAAGTTAATTAGTGATTAAATTACTAATAAAACTCTCATAAATATTGAGTCCAAATCTGATGGATAATCGGGCATCGAAATTCATCGATATATAACCTTGATCGAAGAATCCCTACCAGTGGAACTCTTGACCCCGGTACCCATAATGTGTAGAACCCATGATCAGAGAATCTTGATTCTCGATCACTGAGTCCCAAACATGAAGGATTCTACACCAGCCATCAGATCAGATAGGAACCTCTAATGTGTGTGACCCGTAGGTTCGAACCTAAGCCGGTAGCACAGGAACCAATTTCTGTACTAATCGAAGTGACCGTCTAGCAATGGTACCCGATGTTCGGATAGGTCGAAGAGTCGCAATCGCAATACTTAGAACCTACATGAATATGGTTACTGTATAATTCATCCTTTTGACCCCTGTGTTTAGGATGACTCAAGGTTAAACTGTCAACCCTGATCAGATCATCCGAATCGTGCTCAACTCAAACAGTCCTGTGACTCCTCACTAGGACTACCCTGGCCAAAATTTTGCTAAATTGAAACATGACTGTACACAGCTCCTAAACTGGAGTGGTCAATCCCATCTTGACACACGCACCGACAAGTCAAGTACTTGACTACACCCAACAACCTTCCATCACTGAATTAAAAATTCAGGTAGTCCAGTGCCTAAGTGTAGTGAGTTGCTTACAAGTCACCGTGGCGGTCTCTGGTCGGAGGAATATTTATACCCATATTCCATCAGAACAAATCTTGACAGTAGAAATAGCTCCAGAGTTGGTCACGTTCAGTACAGATGTACCCTTACATCTCACCTGTATGCCATACCAGTGTCTCCACACTCATTGGTTAAGAGGACAACCAACCTATATGGCATACAACGACCTATGCTTGATAAACTTGTCTTCCTTGGTAACAATGTATCATTTGGTCACGAACAGATTTAAAGACTAAACGATAAATCCTCCTTTGTCGAGTCTAAATAGTCTTAAGGACTTCACCACAACATAGGATTTCATTTGAAGATGAAATATTTTGTGATGAAAAATATCAAAATAATTTTTATTAATTTATAATTCATGTACAAATATAAAAATGAGCACAACCATCAACAGACTGATGATTGGCTTTAGGATACTATTTCCAACAGTATCTAATACCCATCTTCGACTTGAAGTCATCGAACTCCTTCACCGCAATGGCTTTAGTGAATGGGTCGGCCAGGTTCTCTTTTCCGTCGATCTTCTGAAGGTCAACGTCACCTCGATCCATGATTTTTCGGATAAGATGGTAGTGGCGCAGAATATATTTCGTCCGCTGGTGTGCCTTCGGTTTTTTCGTCTGAGCAATGGCTCCAGAGCTGTCACAGTAGAGTAGAACTGGACCAATAAGGAGGGTGCTACTCTGAGCTCGGTGATGAATTTTTTCAGCCACACCACTTCTTTGGCAGCATCTGATGCAGCGACTACTCCGCCTCGCAAACTGAATCAGCCACAGTGTGCTGCTGAAACTCTTCCAGCAAACAGCCCCACCATTCAGGGTAAAAACAAATCCCGACACACTCTTGCTGTCATCATGATCAGACTGAAAACTGAAGTCTGTAAACCCCATAAGTCTCAAGTCTGATTCACCATAAATAAGCCATTGGTCCTTAGTATTTCTTAAATACTTCAGGATGGTTTTAACAACCTTCCAGTGATTCTCTCCTGGATCATATTGGTATCTACTCACTACCCCTGATGAGTATGCCACATCTGATCGTGTATATATCATGGCGTACATGATAGATCCTACTGTCGAAGCATATGAATTCTATCCATATGCTCTCTCTCTTGAGGTGTTGTTGAACAATCCCTCTTCAAGAGAGAAATTTCATGGCCTATCGGTAGATAGCCTTTCTTGAAATTCTCCATGTTGAACCTCTTCAGCATAGTATCAATGTACGTGGACTGGGATAAGCCAAGCAATCTTTTAGATCTATTCCTATAGATCCTCATCCCTAGGATGTAGGAAGCTTCTCCCAGATCTTTCATGAAGAACTGTGATGACAGCGAAATCTTTATTCTCTGTAATGTAGGGACATCATTCTCGATTAAGAGAATATCATCCATATACAATATAAGAAATACCACTACTGAACCATTAGCCCACTTATAAATGCAGTGCTCTTCTCCGTTCTTAATGAAGCCATACGTCTTGATCGTCCTATCAAAATATATGTTCCAACTCTGGAATACCTGCTTAAGTCCATAAATGGACCTTTGTAGCCTGCACGCCTTAGACTCATCTGTGGATGTGAACCCTTCAAGTTGTATCATATACACCTCTTTGTCCAGCTCTCCGTTTAGGAAAGCTGTCTTCACATCCATTTGCCAGATTTCATAGTCCAGATGGGCAGCTATCGCAAGCATAATCTGAATAGATTTGAGCATTGCCACAGGAGAAAATATTTTGTCATAGTCTATACCATAACATTGACGATATCCCTTGGCAACCAGACGGCTTTATAGGTCTCCACCTTTTCGTTTGCGCCCCTCTTCCTCTTGAAGATCCACTTACACCCTATGGGTTTTACTCCTTCGGGTGGGTCAACTAATGTCCACACATCTTTAACCTTCATGGACTCTTTTTCAGATTTCATGGCCTCTAGCCATTTCTCAGAGTCAGGTCTCTGCATTGCATCCATGTAGGTGATCGGATCCTCATCATTTTCATCAAGTTCGATAAAATCGCCATCCCGGACCAAGAAATCATAGTATCTGTCCGGTTGACATGGTACTCTACCAGACCGTCTTAAGGGTGCAGGAACAATGGGCTCCAGATCTAATCTAACCAAATCCGATCCAAGTTCAGCAACTTGTGTCGTTTTTCCACTTTCCAACTTCCTCAAGTTCGACCTTAAAGGCAATAGTCCCTTCACCGAGGAACTCCTTTTCCAAAAAGATTGTCTTAAGGCTGACAAACACCTTTTGTTCATCAGCTAGGTAGAAATAATACCCTTTGGTCTCTTTTGGGTACCTGATGAAATAACACTTGTCAGACCTAGGTCCAAGCTTGTCCGTAATTAAATATTTAACATAAGCCGGACATCTCCAAATCCTAAGGTGCGAGAGTACTGGCTTACGTCCTATCCATATCTCATATGGCATTTTGGTTACAGACTTACTCGGAACCCTATTTAGAAGGTAACAAGCCGATTCGAGCGCATATCCTCGGAGGAAGATCGACAGACCAGCAAACCCCATCATGGATCGAACCATATCCAACAAGATCCGATTCCTCCTTTCAGACACACCATTATGCTGTGGTGTTCCAGGAGGAGTCCACTGAGAGAGAATCCCATTCTCCCCAAGATATGTCAGAAATTCATTGGAAGGGTATTCACCTCCTCCATCAGATCGAAGAGTTTTAATACACTTCCCAGTTTATTTTTCTATCTCATTTCAAATAGTTTGAACATTTCAAACGACTCCAACTTATGCTTCATTAAGTAGACATACCCTTACCTTGATAGATCGTCTGTGAAAGTTATGAAGTAGAAATATCCACCTCTTGTACTTGAGCTCATGGGTCTACATACATCAGAATGTATCAGACCCAAGAGTTCACTGGCTCGCTCATCTTTTTCAGTAAAAGGTGACTTGGTCATCTTCCCAAGAAGACAGGACTCACAAGTTGGTAGTGATTTACAATCACCAACTTCAAAAATTTTTCTTGAGCCAACTTATTTATCCTATTCTTATTGATATGACCTAGCCTACAGTGCCAAAGGTAGACTTCTGACATATTATCCATTCTAGGGCGTTTATCGGAGGTTTGAACCACATTAACAGGCTGTGATAGGAAGTAAATTTCATTATTTAGTTGTCCAACAAACATTATAACACCATTCAAAATGACATTGCAAACATTTTCTTTTATTAAAAATTCATAACTATACATGGCCATAAGGCCTACAGAAATAATATTTAATAAAAAAACTTGGACAATAGTGACATTCACTCAGAATTACATTACGAGAGTTGATTACAAGGTTCAGATTCCTAAAGCTAGAATTGGAACTTTGCTTCCATCTCCAACATTCAGAAACCTCTCACGTTCATCAAATCTCCTACTGACCTGCAGACCCTGCATCAAATTACAGATATGATAAGGGCTTTCGGTATCCAATATCCAGGTAGTAGTATCACAAATGAAAAAGTTGCAAGGTGTTATCATATAATTACCTTGCTTCTTCTTCGGCCTGTTCAGATCCAGGAAGGCAATGTATAGAGGACAGTTCCTCTTCCAGTGCCCCTGCTTCTTGTAAAAGAAGCACTCCGCCTGGCTCTGGTCGGGCTTGCACTTCTTGGTCTGACCCTGTGCAGACGTCCCAGCATGCGGCTGCACCTTCTTATTCTTCTTCTTCTTGTTCTTCTTCCCTTTCTTAAAGGGTCGACGACCAGAAGAAGACCCTCCCACAACATTCACCGACTCCTTATAGAGCTAGTGGTCCTTCTCAAAGTTCTGCAGCAACCCCAACAAACCGTGGTAGTTCACTGCAGGCTTTATCATCCGAAAATGAGTAAGGAAGGGGAGGAAGGACTTGGGTAAAGAATTAAAGATTGTATCCTTATCGAGTTGCTCGTGCAAGGGAAAGTCCAGTTTACTGAGGTGCTCAATCATTTCGATCATGTACAGTACATGATCGGTGACTGAGGTCCCATCCCTCATCCGAGCATTGAAAATGGCACAACTAGTTTTGTGCCTTTCAACATCGTCAGGCATGCCAAAGGAGTCATTCAACATTTGAAGCATCTCCTGTGGCTGGGCGTTCTCGAACCTGCGGCTGAACTCATCATTCATTGCCGCCAGCATTATGTATCGAACGGTGGTGCGATAGTTGAGCCACTTCTGGTAAGTATCTCTGACCGTGCCTCTTGCGTTCGGGGCTGGCTCCTCAGGTGCCGGATCCGTTACTACATAAAGGATCCACTCATGCTCAAGGACGATTTTTAATTTTCGATACTAGCTATCGAAATTAGATCCCATAAGCTTGTCATTATCTAATAATGATCAGAGCGACAGGATAGTGGCCATAGCTGTATTAAAAAAAATCAGACCTTTATTAGTACATAAATTATTAATACTAAAGACTTGGACTTTAGTCTAAAGTTTCTTCCAGTATTTATATGAACTGGTAGCCTCAACCTCCAATTCGAGGAACTACTTTAATTTTTTAGTGGGTACTAGAATCCACATAGACCACACACGAGCCCAACTTTGGCTGGCAACCCATGTGCATCTATGGGTAGGTTCATAACCAGTTGTTTCTCTAAACAACTTCTAGTAATTTATTTTGCCCCAGAACCTAATCAGTAGGCTTTGGCCTCTACTAAAAAGATCTGGTTAGGTCCAACCATTAACATGACTTGATTTGATGAATCTGACCAATAAATGATCAGGCCCGACTTTGACCGACCAACCTGGCCACCATCAGAAAGACAACCAAATTATCATATTATGAATGATAATTCCATTAGTCAATAAGCACCAGGCCTTTGGGCCTCCAGTGATTATTAAACTAATGGACTCATTATCCTCACTTAATGGGAGGCTATGACTTAGTTATCACTATAACTTAATCATTTTTAGGGACCTAATAATTTTTGAGGATTTTATTAAAGGATAGAAGAGAAGAAATTAACCAGCCAATTTCAATCCTCCCACTAACTTCACCAAGTCAGATTAAAAAGGATTTAATTAAAGCCGGTATTAGGAGCACCTAAATCAGTCACACTGATTTACCTAATGACATGGGTGAGCCCTAATCACCAAGTGATCTAATTAAAACCTAACTCACCAGGTTGGTCAGGTAAGTGAGATCAGTGGAAGGGATATGCCATTAACTCGTCAGAGATCGAATCAATACGAGTAGCTCCCATTTAAAAATCACTGATCAGACTGCCGAACTTACTTTAGACACCAATCGGTTCATTAGTTTTAATTTGATCAACATAGTAAATAGGGTTCCATGCGTAGCCATGAATTAAGTCCATCTTGGTCTAGTTAAAGATATGGACCCATTCAATTACAACTATAGAGTGTCTTTGACCTAATCTAATTCAACTTTTGATTAGATTTGACTAATTACTCTAATTTAGTCCATTTCTTTAAGCTAACCTTAGGTCTAACCCAATTATGGATCTAATTCATCTAACCCATTGACCACAAATTTATGCAATTGTCTTAGATCTTAATTCACAATTCTAGACCAACTAGACAACACTTAATTTTTTTTAATTAAGTATTTGGGCGATGGGTCAGGGTTTGGTATTTTGAAAATAATTTTTAAATTTGAAAGGTTTTATTTTTTGTTCACCAAATGTGTTGATTCATTTCACAAATGGATTAGTACATTTCATAAACAGCAATGCTATTGCTAATTACATAACAGAAAATAACTCAATCAAAATAAATCATGAATATTTTTTTAGATTTAATCTAACACATTCATTATAAATTTTATAATTGAACCTTTATAATTAAGTTCTTTCGCTGCTTCGTCTGCATGGGATATAATCGTTCGGCACCCCTACCATCATAGGAGAACCCCATCGAATGGGAAGAGAGGGCCTTTAAACCCTACTTTTCTCCTATGATCGGACGACCATGACAATCAACCCAATTAGACTACTTGCTACTTGGATCAAGTATATCTAAATATATTAATTTCAAAATTTAAATTTTAAATTTTGAATTTCAAATTTAAAATTTCAAACAAATTTCAAATTTCAAATTTTGAATTTCAAATTTTAAAATTTGAATTTCAAATTTAAAATTTCAAATATATTTAAAATTTCAAATTTTGAATTTCAAATTTCAAATTTCAAATTTCAAATTTCAAATTTTAAATTTTAAATTTTAAATTTTAAATTTCAAATAAATTTCAAATTTTAAATTTAAAATTTTGAATTTAAATTTTTTAAATTTTAAATTTCAAATTTTAAATTCAAATTTTAAATTTAAACTTTTAGATTACTACTTAATCTATGCATGCAAATGTATATCATATTTTAGAACCCACTCTGATACCAATTGTTGTAATTTCAGTGCAGGGGTAAAAAGATAATTTTGAAACTTTTTCAAAAATTATAATTTTATAATGAAAATTATTAATTAATCTAATTAATTAATATATATTAATCTTACACAAGGATCTAAATATGATTTATGTAGCATACATTTAAATTTAAAATTTAAAATTCTACAGTAAATATTTTACTGTTATGCATTCAGAACACATTACCTTCGTGTGGGTAGTCGATCACCGCAGTCTGATCCCCATCGAGAAGATCTGATCATCATAATGCAGCCACATAATACATCTGACCTCCGTGGATCATCCACATGAAGCTTTCGATCTGATCGGCTCCTTCCGAATGCTAGTTCATCGCAAAACACTTTCGACGGTCGATGCTGATCGAACTCTTTCGATTGGTGTCTGCCGACTCCTCGGATGCTCTGGATCATCAGCAGAGGTACTTGAGTGGTTGATGAAGCTATCCCTAAAGTCTGGTGGGCTCACGATACTCGTAGCTCACCTTCTCACTTCCCGAACCCTAGGCAGTAACCCTAGGATACTTGCAGAAAACCCTGTGCCCAAAATCTTTCTATTCTTTTTTCTCGGAATTTTTTTGAACTCTCAACTCACACACAAGGCCTTCTTATGCAACTTTTTCTCTCTTAAAAAAGTTCTTACGCACATCCCACCTTCTCTTTCCTTTTAAAATAGTGCAAGAGCACGTCTTCACCGCATGAGAGGATAAAGCTAGGTGGTTGCTCACTTAAATTCAAATCGAATTTGAATTCAAATGCCAACCAACCTATCTTTATCCACTCAAGGTGAGAGAAGAGAGGGGCGTGGGATTCTTTTTGCTTGGAGAGTCTACATGAGAAACCTTTTCTTGTGTAGAGCAAGTGGCACACAAAAGGATAAGGTGGTACATGGGGTTAGTTGCCCATTCAAATTCAAACATCATTTGAATTTGAATGGCCAACCAACCAATCTTTATCCACTCAAATGGCGCACAAAGGAGGGGCGTGGGAAGGCTTCTACATGGGAGAAAATTCATGAGAACTTATTTTTCATGAATTCAAATAGGCGCAGGTGAGGTGAGGTGGTGCAGGGAGACAAGTCAAAGGTGGTTTCAAATGTTAAACCAACCTAATTGAACCAACCTTTTTAAAATAGGTTAGGCACAATTAGACTAAGTTAAATCCAACACAATTAGGCTTAATTAGGCTCAATAAAATTTTAATCAAATCAGGAATTGACTAAGCCCAACTCCTGATCAGATCAGGGACCAAACCACCTCGGCGATTAGGTCAACTCTTAACCTAATCGGGTCAAACCCAACTGAATCCAATTCAATTGGACTTGATCCAAAAATAATTACTCTATCAAATTGAGTTAATTAATGATCAAATCATTAATTAAACCTCTCATAAATACTGAGTTCAAATCCGATGGGCAATCGGGCATCAGAGTCCATCGATATGAAACCTTGATTGAAGAGTCCCAAACCAGTGGGACTCTTGACCCCGATACCCAAAATGTGTGAAACTCGTGATCAGAGAATCTTAATTCTTGATCATAGAGTCTCAGACACGTAGGACTCAGAGTCCTCGAGTATCAGGACTCTTGGTCGAAAAGTCTCAGTCTAGTGGAATTTTTCACCAGCCATCAGATCAGATAGGAACCTCTAATATGTGTGACCCCACAAGTTCGAACCTAAGCGGGTAGCACAGGAATCAATTTCTATACTAATCAAAGTGACCATCTAGCAATGGTACCCGATATCTGGATAGATCGAATAGTCGCAATCGCAACACTCAGAACCTACGTGAATATGGTTACTGTATAATTCATCCCTTTTGACCTCTGTGTATAGGACGACTCAGGGTTAAGCTGTCAACCCTGATCAGATCATCTGAATCATGCTCAATTCAAATAGTCCTGTGACTCCTCACTAGGACTATCCTGATCAAGATTTTGCTAAATTGAAACACGACTGTGCACAGCTCCTGAACTGGAGTGGTCAATCCTATCTTGACATACGCACCGACAAGTCAAGTACTTGACTACACCCAGCAGCCTTCTATCACTGAATTAGAAATTCAGGTAGTCCAGTGCCTAAGTGCAGTGAGTTACTTGCAAGTCACTGTGGCGATCTCAAGTCGGAGGAACAGTTATACCCATATCCCATCGGAGCAAATCTTGACAGCAGAAAAAGCTCCGGAGTCGGTCACGTTCAATGCAGATGTACCCATATATCTCACCTGTATGCCATACCAGTATCTCCACACTCCTTATTAAGAGGACAACCAACCCATATGGCACACAACGATCTATGCTTGATAAACATTGTCGTCCTTGGTAACAACATATCATTTGGTCGCGAACAGGTTTAAGGACTAAATGACAAATCTTCCTTTGTCGAGTCTAAATAGTCCTAAGGACTTCACCACAACACAGGAGTTCATTAGAAGATGAAATAATTTACGATGAAAAATATCAAAATAATTTTTATTTATTTATAATTCATATACTAATATAAGAAAGAGTACAACCGTCAACAGGCTGACGATTGGCTTTGGGATACTATTCCCAATAATTATGGTGCCCACTTTGAGGCTGAATTTAGCAGGTGGACACTCCATAAAAATTCTCCAATGACCTCTTGCCAAGTGGCCTTCAGTCCAAGATCTATGGGTTAATGTTTGACCGATGTCCGAAAATGAAAAATGGCAGGTGACAGAAATTAGCAGGTGTTTGTCTTTAATTTATCTCATGAATTAAGACAAGTTCTTTCTGAGCTAGACTGGCTCCTGTCAGATTGAGAGAAATCTTCTCAAGGTTCTCTGGATGAGTCAAATCATATTTGGCTCAATTGAGATAGAAAAGATTACACGAGGAGAAAGTTAGGCTCAATCATGTGCTAGCATGATTTTTTTGAACCTAATTGGATCTAATCCAAATCAATCAAACTGGACTAGCTGAATTGATGACATCTAGACCCTAACCCTTATTTGTGTGACCCAGTTAGATTCATTTTCGTATGGTAATGAGATATGTCGTGATCTCATCATCGACATCATCGAAACTTCTTTCGATGGATCAGAACTCTTCTGATTCAGACAATTAGAATGATCGATCATCAAGATCATTCTAATTACTCCTAAAATCCATCAGTGACACCTAGCAGTATATGATGGCAATCCATTAGAACTGAAGATGAACCTCTCGATGCAGCTACCTGTGTGATTGAGTTTCTCTATCATGAGTCCTGACTGAATTAGAGTTAAGGTGATCTTGTCAAACCCAATATCAGTCATATGAATTAATCGATCGATCCAAGTTTGATGTGAAATCCTAATGAAAAATTTTTTCCATTATTTTACTCTGTCATAGCCATGGGCTTAAGGACTCGATCTTTCGATCATCATAGGACTACTCCTCTCATCTACCGAGGTTGATAGATCTCATCTTGGTGCGATTTGGTTCCTACAATGAATATGCTACAGCCAACATACACCTCAGGGTTTCGAATGACTAGGAGACCGAGTTATGGTGTAGTTAAACTATAACACACTCAAGGTGAAAGAACTAGACACACAGCTACAGCATAAAGCTAGTCATCGACGAGAAGGTAGATTTCCTTATGACTGCTTGAGGTGGTCACGCTCAGTACTCTCATTCTCAATGAATATCTGTGCTCTCGCTCCAGTGTCTCCACACCGTAGACTCAAGATATATCTATCCTAAGAAAGTGATCGTACACCAACCTTTCAGATTGATCACCATCCTCGTGATGATCCTATGGTCAGGAGCTATTTATGAGTTAGTTATGTAAATTGATGTCTTAAATTTTTAACTCTTAAAAATATGAATTAACATTCCTACTAACTCAAAGGATGTATCACAGACATAATATACACAATGTGATAGTAGAATAACCCTTTTATTCATTTATAGTCAAAATTATAAATTTGCCTTTAGATTTGTACAGGAATATGTCCGCCAATCTGGCATCTAGGGCACACATCTAATAGGATGAAGGTCTGTTTCTGCAGTAGAAGAGTCGATTCGGATCTGGATGGAGTGACTTAGACTGGGTTGAGCCAGCTCGAGATCTTGAGAGAGTCGACTCAGATGTAGAACGAGAGTAGGTTTCACTGGCATGCATAGTGGCACAGCAGTCGAGCCGACTCGAGGTCTGATCGAGCTGGCTCGAGCTAGGAATAGAACAGTACGTGGATTTTGGTTTCAGCTAGGATTGGATTTGATCTTAGGGGTCTTGAGGCCTTATTTATGAGGTCTTAATGGGGTTAACTCAAGAGCTTAGGCTGGGATTAAGTCTAAGGAATGAGAGCATGTGAGACATGGATGAGACATGATTCGATGAGTACTTTTATATATTGAGTTGAGCCAAGAAAAGTTTTTGGTCAGTTCTAATAACTGTGTATAAATATACATAGGTTGTATTAGGATTTTATATGACATAATGTGATTGAGTGAATAAAAATCTTTTCTCCCTAACTTTCTCTCCCTCTCTGATTCCAATGCCAAACCCTAGCATCCTTCTCTCTTCTTAGTCAATTGCTAGAGTAACATCTTGGTTCTATGCAAAGTGTTTACGATTAGGTATGAAGGAGGTCATATCAGAGTTTTTGCTACAATTGGTATCAGAGCCCAATTACATGGAGGAAAGAAGAAGACGTCGAAGATCAATTTACAGCCTAGATTTCTACAACGCCTAGGTTTTTCGTTGTTTTTTTCTTGTTGCTTCCTTGGTTGAGGTAATCTCTCCATTAGGTGGAGGATTTTTGACTCAAGGAAAGGTTGGAAGAAGGTGGAGGAAATCTGTTTAAAATCTGATCCTGTTTTAGGGGTGTGAGGCGTGGTATTGCAGAAGGGTCAAGGGTTGGTTGATTGCTTGAAGGGTGTGATGGCTTCAAGCAGTTTTAAGGTGAAGTTTGAGAAGTTCGATAGTAATGGAAACTTTACCTTGTGGCAGCAGTGGGTGAAGGATTTATTGGTGCAGCAGTGGATCTATAAGGTCTTGATAAGAGAGAGATCGAAAAAGATCCGTATGAGGATTGAGAGGAGTTGGAGGAGATTGTCTTCAGCATGATCAGAATGTGCTTGGCGGATCAGGTGTTATTAAAGGTCAGCACAGAGGCCACAGCAAGAGGTCTTTGGGAGAAGCTAGAGAATATGTACATGGAGAAAGATATGATAAATAAACTCTGGCTGAAGAAGTAGTTATACAGCTTATGAATGTCCGAAGGAGGCAATCTGGCTGGTCACATCCAGAGGTTCAATCAGGTATGTTTTGATTTGTTAAATATGGATATGAAGATCGAGAAAGAAGATTGGATGTTGTTATTATTGTGCTCACTTCCATCGGCATACGATGGTCTGATCACAACCTTAGTATATGGCAAGGAGTCCTTGGAGTATGAGGAGGTTATGGGTGCCCTGAGGTCAAACATGCAGTGAGAGAAGATCTGCAAGGGAGACTCTACTTCGGAGGCATTCACTATTCATGAGAGGCGAGGAAGGCCTGGAAAGAGATGAGAATCTAGGGACAGATCGAAGAAGGTTCTGAAGTGTTACAGGTACCATAAGACTGGACACTTCAAGAAGGATTATTTGTTACAGAAGAAAAGAGGAGAAGAGAGGGACTCAGTCGGGACAGTCACTGAAAGTAAAGGGACAGATGATCTCTTGATAGTTTCAGAGGAATCCACTGGATGCGGAGGGTCTGAGATGGCTTTGGAGAGGTCCACAGAGTGCGGAAGGTCCGAAGGAGCAGTGACGGAGGTCAAGGCATAGTTGGGACACAAACAACTGTGAGATACGATAGAGACAAAATTAGAGACAGATGGTTGTGGAGTCATGACACGGATGTAGTTAGGAGATCCAGGACATAGGCGACTGCATGAAGTGACATAGAGGTAGCTGGAAAATAGGCAACTGCAGACTACAGGGATGGCTCAAGGGCAACTAGGAGACAGATAGCTGTGGATCGGAGGTGCGGCACTGAGGCAGCTGGAGGATAGACAGTTACAAATTATGAGATAGATGTAGTCGGGATACACGCAGCGGCATGGAGCTGCAATAAAGGTACGATTGAAAAGAGGCAGCTATGGTGTTGCAGCATAGATACGATCATAGATATAGGCAGTTGTGGACCGTGGCATAGGCGCTGCTCTAGAGACAGGCAGCTGCGGAGCTGCAACAGGGGCACAATCGGATATAGATGGCTGTGGGACAGACATGCAACTGGACTATAGGTAGTTGTGGAATTTTGAGATTTAGGTGGAGGCTGTGGAGTATCGAAATCGAGGAGGATATTTTGAAGGATGCAAGCTTCGAGTTCCTTGGTGGTGGAGGCACGCAGGGTGTAGGGACAATGCACAAGGTGTGGTGCATAGGAGATCCACTATGGCAGTAGCAGAAACAAATGCATCGGATGCGTGAGCATGGAATAGTGGAGGATAATAGGATACTGGAGGGTGCCAATAGATAAGCAAGATAGCAGGATCATGTAGGTGGATTGCACGAGGTTTGCCAAAGCTTGGAGCACCAAGATAGAGATGTTGTGAATGCATTGTGCTCCCAAGCCTTGGGAGGCCATGAGAGGAGTCACGATGATGACTCCGAGAGGCTAGGACTGGGTATGAATCCTAGGGCTAGGATGGGAGAGGTCCTAGGGTGAAGGTCTATTTTTGTAACAGAGGAGCCGACTCGGATCTAAATGGAGTTGACTCTGACTGGATCAAGCCAGCTCGGGATCTTGAGAGAGCTGGCTTAGATATGGAATAGAGAGTAGATTTCACTGGCACACATGGTGGCACGACAGTCAAGCTGGCTTGAGGTCTGACCGAGCTGGCTCGAGCTGAGAACAAAATGGTGCATGGATTCTGGTTTCGACTAGGATTGGATTTGATCCTAGGGGTCTTGATGCCTTATTTGTGAGGTCTTAAGGGGGTTAACTCAAGGGTTGGGCTAGAATTAAGTCTAAGGGGTGAGAACATGTGAGACATAGATGAGACATAGTTTAATGAGTACTTTCATGTATTGGATTGAGCCAAGAAGAATTTTTGGTCGGGCCTAATGGCTGTGTATAAATTTACATAGGTGGTATTACGGTTTTACATGACATAACATGATTGAGTGAATAAAGATCTTTTCTCCCTAACTTTCTCTCCCTCTCTGATTCTAATGCCAAACCCTAGCATCCTTCTCTCTTCTTTATCAATTGCTGGAGTAACAGCCAGGTTCCACATGAGGTGTTTATGATCAGATATGGAGGAGGTCATACCAGAGTTTTCATTACAGCCTTTAATGCTGGCACTTTCCAAAAATAACAGTCTACCGGAAGGGACGGTTGGGGCTCCCTTCCCTGAGAGGAGTGGCCTCAGAGGCCTTTTAGGTGATGACACTTATTGTGTGACTAAGGAGGTGGCAGAATGTGCCATTGGTCCACCTCTCCTATAAATAGGAGGTTTGCCGCTTAAAGTTGATCTCGTTCCAATCATATTCCACAATATTATGATGGAGCCATTCCGCCTAGCATCTAAGAGTCACCGACAGACACTTCTTCTTGGAGGGGCTTTCCCCTACCTTCGATTGGCCACAGAGTTCCTTAAGGGAATGTGCCATTAAGCACTTTGATTTGGGATGGAAAGTAGTGGAAAATTTTGCCATTCCAACAATGGAGCTATAATGGCAATCACTTGGGGGCTTCTTCAGTATTGTGCTCTACAAAAAGATCTCAATCCTTCCTTAGGGGCAGTCTTTCACCTCCCCCATGTTATCTTTCCAGCTCTCCTTGAAGAAATATTTGGGAGATGGATGGGTTCTCAAGGAGGGAACTAACTATTCCATCCTCAACATCCTTCGGTAGGGACCAGTAGCTGTCAAAGGGGGCTTCTCTGCATGGATATCACTGAGGGTTGTGTCGAGCAAGGTTTGATTTTGTGTCGGAGGATGTCGACCGATCCCAAGGACATCAATTGAGTCTAAGGACATTGATCGAGCCCATGTTTTGTGCTTTTTCCCCTTGGTATAACAAAATTGATCTATAATGAATTTTCTTACATGAATTGAATGCAAACCTTTTGAATGAAGTGGTTCCTTGCCAATGTTTCTTTTATTTGTTTTGTGTGGTCATCAGCTTGATGAATTGAATTTTCAGTAGAGTGAGGATTTCTGGTTCTGATCTACATTCAAAGCCTTTTCCTTTATAGTTGTGATGCTTTAGGTCGGTCTTCAACCAACCTTTTGAAGGAAAAACCATCTTTTTCCTTCTAGGATCTTTCAGATCTAATGAGATCTGAGACAGAATATTTTAATAAAAAATTATCCTACATTATTTTAGATCTAAGATCTATTAGATTTGATTCTTATTATCTGATATTTAATCTAAAATTAAATTTAAAACTTGAGGATTAAAGAAATACCTCTAGGGTAACTTGATTACCCTGTAGATGATCGCAGCAATGCCCGAGGTTCTGATCTAGCCACGCAGTTGTCTGACCTCTATCGGTATCTACTCGAGTAGGATCTAGATTGTCTTCTCCTCATAATTCTTCGCTTCAAAAATTAGATCTGGATATGATATGAAAGATCTTCAAAAGATCTTCTGAAGCTGGAGCAGCAGCTTCTCGATAAATCCCTGCAGCCTTCTGATCAGGGAGCCACCACGCCTTGGACAAGCACCAGATGGATGCCCAACCTCTTGGACATGAAGAGGGGAGGGAGAGGAGTAGAGGGGGCATAGAGAAGTGGAGGGGTTTCACATTTTTGTTGAGTATTGAGCAGATTCTCTAAACCTTAGGTGCAGACAGGGTTTAAATAGACCCTGCTGCGCCATGCAGTGCCACATCATTCGACCAATCAAAAAATTCTAATTAATTTTAGAAAAAATTGATTGATGGAGTGATATCATCTAATCATATCAGATAAGAACCCCATAAAATCCTCCTACTGTTGGCACCAACACTGGATAAACACAGTGAGATTGGTGCCCAACAGTTTGAGTCGATCAAAGCATCAAAGTCCTCATCTCATGGGACTCTATCTTTATCCACTTGGGGCGCACGCCATATCTGATTATGGTGCCTACTTTGAGGGTAAAATTAGTAGGTGGACACTTCATAAAAACTCTCCAATGACCTCTTGCCAAGTGGCCTCAGTCCAAGGTCCATGGGTCAACGTTTGATCGATGTCCTAAAACAGATATAGCAGGTGACAGAAATTAGCAGGTGTTGTCTTAAATTCATCTTATGAATTAAGATAAGTTCTTTCTGAGCTAGACTGGCTCCAGTCAGATTGAGAGAAATCTTTTCAAGATTCTCTGGATGAGTCAAATCACATTTGGCTCAGTCGAGATAGAAAAGATTACACGAGGAGAAAGTTAGGCTCAATCGTGTGCTAGCACGATTTCCTTGAACCTAATTGGATCTAATCCAAATCAATCGAACTGGACTAGCTGAATTGATGACATCCAGACCCTAACCCTTCTTTGTGTGACCCAGTTAGATTCATTTTCATAGGGTAATGAGATATGTCGTGATCTCATCATCGACATGATCGAAACTTCTTTCGATGGATCAGAACTCTTCTGATTCAGACAATTAGAATGATCGATCATCAAGATCATTCTAATTGCTCTCAAAATTCACCAGTGACACTAGCAGTATATGGTGGCAATCCATCAGAAATGAAGATGAACCTCTCAGTGCAGCTACCTGTGTGATTAAGTTCTTCTATCATGAGTCCCGACTGAATTAGGGTGAAGGTGAACTCGTCAAACCCAACATCAATCATATGAATCAATCGATCGATCCGAGTCCGATGTGAAATCCCAATGAAAAACTCTTTTTCATTATTTCACTCTGCCATGGCCATAGGCTTAAGAACTCAATCTTTCGATCATCATAGAACTACTCCTCTTATCTACCGAGGTTGATAGATCCCATCTTGGTGCGATCTGGTTCCTACAATGAATATGCTACAACCAACATACTGTGAAAATTTCAGTGCAGGGGTGAAAAGATAATTTTGAAATTTTTTCAAAAATTATAATTTTACAGTAAAAATTATTAATTAATCTAATTAATTAATATGTATTAACCCTACACAAGGATCTAAATATGATATATGTAGCATGCATTTAAATTTGAAATTTAAAATTCTACAGTAAATATTTTACTGTTATGTGTTCAGAACACATTACCTTCATACGGATAGTCGATCTCCGCAGTCTGATCATCGTCGGGAAGGTCTGATCATCGCAATGTAGCCACACAATTGTAGGAACCAGATCTAGAATTTCAGGGTTAGATCTTGAAACTTTTTCAAGATCATACAGCGGAAGACTAAAATAAATCAAAATTTATTTTCTAAAACTAGAGAATCTCTAGATCTAAGATCTTATTACATGATTATTACATAGTATTAAATCAAAAATTAAAATATATAAATATAACATGAACTACATGTTGATCATATCAACATGTTTCTATACCACATCTAATGTATGTATTAAACAATAGATCAGATCTATTACCTTGCAAGTTAGATGCTCTAACCTCACTGATCCGGGCTTAAGGATGATGTTGCAAGCCGTACATACTCTGGCTTCTAGGATTCGTCCACATGAGCCCACGAATCTCGATCAGAAGTCCTGCTTCAGGAAATTAGCACAGTATGCTAGTACTGCGCTGATCCTTCTTTGATGGTTGATCAGGTGCCTCCTTCTTCTTGATTTGGACTCTTCCAAAGATAGAAAGTAAAAGAAGGAGTTTCAGATCTGAGACACTCTCAGAAAACTCAAGATGGAGGGAGAAAAGATATGAAAACAAAAAATCCTAGAAGAAGACCCTCTTCTTCTTCACGTTTTTCTCTCTAGACACCCTAACTTGCATCTTTTATATCTCCACGACTCAAAGGTCTTTCTCTCTGATTTTTGGATGGAACAAAGGTCTCTCAAATCTCTATCTTCTTCTAAAATTTCACAAAGAAACTTATTTTATATAGAGAGATATAATAGAGTCCTTGTCTAGGTCAAATACCTAGTCAAGGCTTATCCAAACATGGCAAGTTAAGGGCGCCCAACTCTTGAGCATATCCTCCATATTTTTATGCATGGATTACTAGAAAAGGGTGCACAATGTATACCCTAAAAGCCACGAAAATTTCAAAAAAGATTTGGATAAATTCGGTGCAAAATTGAAAGAGTTTTGGATTTCTAAAACTCTATCTCATAGAATTTGAAATCCAAACTTATTCCTTTTTGATTTGATCCAAACCACCTTCCAGGTAAGAAAGAAGAGAGAAAACCTTTTGTGAACATGGGAGAGACCTGGGAGAGGGCTTTTGTCACACAAAATAAGTGGAGATTGGCGTTGAAAAAGAGAGAGGGCATGGGGAAGGCTTATGTGGCGCAAGGTGGAATCCTAGTCTTACTAGGATTCTATCTCATGACTTGTTTTAATTTGGTTTCTCAAACTAAATCAAACCAAAATTAGATCAACCTAATTAAAATAGGTCTTAACCCAATTAAAAACCTAATTTAATCAGATTAAATTAGATTTAAATCTGATTTAATTTTTAATCAATTAGAAATTAGATTGACCCAAGTCCTAGTTGAACTAGGACTAATTTTTTCTTGCACTTGGCTTATCCAATAAACCAATTGGACTTGATCCAATCAAACCCAAACTAAATTTAATTAAATCATATTTAATTAGACTTAATCTCAACTCATTGGCTTAATCAAATTAAGCCAATTAGCAATCGAATTGCTAATCGATCCTCCTGCAACACTTGCACTGGGTTAAATGTCAATCGTATTGATCATTTAACCCTAGAACGATTCTTAATCGTTGATCAACCATCCGATCAGATCATGAACTCTAATGTGTGTGACCTCATAGGTCCAAACCTAAGCTGGTAGTACAGGAACAAATTTTTATACCAATCGAAGTGACCATCTAGCAATGGTACCCGACGATCGGATAGGTCGAATATATAGAACAACATCCTTAGAACCCATGCGGATATAGTTTTCATATAATTCATCCCCTTGATCAAAATGATCATAGGACACCCTAGAGTTCAACTGTCAACTCTGATCAGGTTGTCCACATTGTATTTCAAAATATCAAATCTATCTGATGGATTACCCTGGCCAAGGTTTTGCTAAATTGAAATACAGCGACTCATTCTTCTCCAACTCTTGGAGTGGTCAATCCCATCTCGATCACACTCTGACTTCGCAAGTACTTGACTGTGCCCAGAAGCCTTCCATCCCTAAATTAGAAATTTAGTTAGTCCAGTACCAAAGCACAGTGAGTTGCTTGCAAGTCACTAAGGCGATCTCAAGTCTAAGGGACACTTATACCTATATCCCATCAGAGACATTCTCGACAGCAGAATACTCTGGAGTTGGTCACGTTTAATGACAATGTACCCTTACATCTCACCTGTATGCCATACCAGTGTCTCCACACTCTTTGGTTAAGAGGACAACCAACCCATATGGCCTACAGCGACCTATGCTCGATAGAAGCTGTCATCCTTATTAACAGCTTATCATTTGGTCGTGAACAGTTTTAAGGACTAATCGATAAATCTCTCTTTATCGAACTTAAATAGTCCTAAGGACTTCATCATAACAAGGGGTTCATTAGAAGATGAAAGCTTATGATGAAGATGCCAAATATATTTTATTTATTAACAAATCAATTACAATACTTGGTTGCTTAACCGTCAACAGCTTGACGATTGGCTTTTTGGGACACATTTCTCAACAACTCCCACTTGTCCTAAAGCCACTCGGCACAGTATCTAATACCCATCTTTGACTTGTGGTGTTGAACTCCTTTATCGCCAGGGCTTTAGTGAAGGGGTCGGCTAGGTTCTCCTTTCCGTCGATCTTCTGAAGGTCGACATCACCTCGATCCACGATCTCCCGGATTAGGTGGAAGCGACGTAGATGTGCTTCGTCCGCTGATGTGCTTTGGGTTCCTTCACCTGAGCTATGGCACCAGTGCTGTCACAGTAGAGCAGGACCAGACCATCGAGGGAGGGTGCTACTCCGAGCTCGTTGATGAATTTCCTCAGCCACACAGCTTCCTTCGCGGCATCCGATGCTGCGATGTACTTCGCTTCACAAACAGAGTCTGCCACAATATGCTGCTTGGAACTCTTCCAGCAGATGGCTCCACCATTCAGAGTAAAGATATAACCTGACACGCTCCTGCTGTCATCATGGTCAGATTGGAAGCTGGAGTCTGTGAACCCCACAAGTTTCAGATCTGACTCGCCATAAATCAACCATTGGTCCTTAGTATTTTCAAATACTTAAGGATGGCTTTAACCACTTTCCAGTGATTTTCTCCAGGATCAGATTGGTATCTACTCACTACTCCTAGTGAGTATGCCACATCTGGTCTTGTACATGTCATGGCGTACATGATAGATCCCACGGCTGAAGCATATGGGACTCTACTCATACGCTCTCTCTCTTCAGGAGTTGTCGGACAATCCTTCTTAGAGAGAGAAATTCCATGGCCTATCAGTAGATAGTCCTTCTTGAAATTCTCCATGCTGAACCTCTTCAGCACAGTATCTATGTACATGGACTGGGATAACCCAAGCATCCTTTTAGATCTATCCCTATAGATCTTCATCCCTAGGATGTAGGATGCTTCACCCAAGTCCTTCATGGAGAACTGTGATGACAACCAAACTTTTATTCCTTGTAGTGCGGGGATGTCATTTTCGATTAAGAGAATGTCATCCACGTACAAGATAAGGAATACCACAACTGGACCATTTGCCCATTTATAGATGCAGGGCTCTTCTCCATTCTTAATGAAGCCATACATTTTGATCACCTTATCAAAATGCATGTTCCAACTCTGAGAAGCTTGCTTCAGTCCAAAATGGATCTCTGAAGCTTGTACATCTTGGACTCATCTGTGGATGTAAACCCCTCAGGTTGTATCATATACACCTCTTCAGTCAGCTCTCCATTCAGGAAAGCTATCTTTACATCCATCTACCAGATCTCATAATCCAGATGGATAGCTATTGCAAGTATTATCCGAACGGATTTGAGCATTGCCACAAGGGAAAACGTCTCGTCATAGTCAATACCATAACGTTGACGATACCCCTTGGCGACCAGATGGGCTTTATAGGTCTCCACCTTTCCGTCTGCGCCCTCTTCCTTTTGAAGACCCATTTACACCCAATGGGTTTAACTCCTTCAGGTGGGTCAACCAATATCCATACATCGTTGACCTTCATGGACTTCATTTCAGATTTCATGGCTTCAAGCTATTTCTCAAATCAGGTCTCTGCATTGCATCCATATAGGTGATCGGATCTTCATTATTCTCATCAAGTTCGATGGGATCACCGTCCCAGACCAAGAAACCGTAGTATCGTCCGGCTGATGCGGTACTCTACCGGATCACCTTAATGGTGCAGGTACATTGGGCTCTGGATCTGATCTAATCATATCTGACTCAGGTTCTGCTATTGGTGTCGGTCCTTCTACCTATTGAACTTCATCAAGTTCAACCTTAGAGGCAACGGTTCCTTCACCAAGGAACTCCTTTTCTAAAAAGATTGCCTTAAGGCTGACGAACACCTTTTGTTCATCAGCATGATAGAAAAAATATCCTTTTGTCTCTTTGGGGTACCCTATTAATGAGCATTTATCAGACCTAGGTCTAAGTTTGTCTGTGACTAATCGTTTGATATAGGCTGGGCACCCCCAGACCCTAAGATGTGAAAGTGCTGGCTTACGTCCCGCCCATATCTCATATGGAGTCTTAATTACAGACTTACTTGGAACCCTATTTAATAGATAATAGGCCGATTCGAGTGCATATCCCCAGAAGGATATCGGCAAGCTAGCAAAACCCATCATGGATCGGACCATGTCTAACAGAGTTCGATTCCTCCTTTCAGACACACCATTATGTTGTGGTGTTTCTGGAGGAGTCCATTGGGAGAGAATCCCATTCTCTCCTAGATATGTGAGAAACTCATTGGAAAGGTATTCTCCTCCTCGATCATATCGAAGAGTTTTAATACTCTTCCCAATTTATTTTTCTACTTCACTTCGGAATCGTTTGAACATTTCAAATGAATCGACTTATATTTCATCAGATAGACATATCCATATCTGGATAGATCATCCGTGAAAGTTATGAAGTAGAAATATCCACCTCTAGCACCTGTGCTCATGGGCTCGCATACATCAGTATGTACTAGGTCCAAGAGCTCAGTAGCTCTCTCACCTTTTTCAGTAAAAGGTGACTTGGTATTTTACCAAAAAGACAGGACTCACAGGTTGGAAGTGATTCACAATCACTGACTTCGAAGATTTCCTCTTGAGTCAACCTGTTTATTCTGTTCTTGTTTATATGACCTAGCCTACAGTGCCATAAGTAGATATCTGACACACTATCTAATCTGGGGTGCTTGCCAGTAGAATAGACTCTTATCAGGCTTGATCTTTTTGGTCTGGCTCTGCACTGATGTTCCAGCCTGAACTTACACCTTCTTCACTTTCTTCTTCTTGTTCTTCTTTCCCTTCTTAAAAGGTCGAGAACCAGAAGACGAACCTCCCACTAAGTTCACCGACTCCTTGTGAAGTTGGTGATCCTTTTCAAAGTTCTGAAGCAACCCCAGTAACCCGTGGTAGTTCTCTTCAGGCTTTGTCATTCTATAATGAGTGAGGAATGGGAGACAAGACTTGGGCAGCGAGTTCAGTATTGCATCTTTTTCAAGCTGCTCATGCAAGGGAAAGCCGAGCTTGCTCAATCGTTCCATCAGCTCGATCATGTACAATACATGATCAGTGACAGAGGCACCATCCCGCATTTTGGCGTTGAAGATGGCACAACTAGTCTTGTGCCTCTCCATGTCATCGGGTGTGCCAAAGGCATCCTCCAACACTTGAAGCATGTCCTTTGGCTGAGCCATCTCGAATCTGCGACTGAACTCGTCGCTCATAGCAGCCAGCATGATACAGCACACCGTGGTGCGGTCACTGAGCCACTTCTGGTGAGTATCTCTGACTGTTCCACGTGCATTGACAGCTGGCTCCTCAGGTGCAGGATCCATTATCACATATAGGATCCGTTCATGCTCCAGGACTATCTTCAACTTTCGATACCAGCTACCGAAGTTGGGTCCCACCAACTTATCATTGTCCAACAATGATCGGAGCGATAGGAAAGTGGCCATATTTGCACAAAGGAGAACCATAACTTAATTAGTAATTGATTCATTAAACCTAAAGATTTGGACTTTAATCAAAAGGTTTCTTCCACTATTTTATTCGAATTGGTAGCCTCTACCTCCAACTCGAGGAATTACCCTAATTCCTTAGCGGGTACTAGAATCCACTTAGACTGCTCACAAGCCCAACTTTGGTTGGTCAACCCATGTACATCTAAGGGTAGGTTCATAACCAATTATTTCTCTAAACAATTTCTAGTAATTTTAATTTTGCCCCAGAAACCTAATCAGTAGGCTTTGGCCTCCACTGTAAGGATCCGGTTAGGTCCAACCATTAACATGATCATACTTGGTGTATCTAACCAACGAATGATTAAGTCCGACTTTGGTTGGCTCACCTAACCACCATTAGAGAGACACTTCCAAGTCGTCATATGATGAGTGATAATTTCATTAGTCAACAAGCACCAGGCCTTTGGGTCTGCAATGATTATTGAGTTAATGGACTCATTATCAAACACCTTAATGGGAGGCTATGACTCAGTTATCTCCATAACTTTATCATTTTAAGGACCTAATAATTTTAGAGGATTTAAATAATATAGAGGATGAAGTTAGATGAACCAGCTTATCATGATCCTCCCACTGGCTTCACCAAGTCAGCTTAAGGGAGATCATTAAAAGGGCTGGTCTAGGAGTACCTAAATTAGTCACACTGATTTACCTAGCTGACATGGGTCAACTCGAATAGTCAAGTGATCCGATCAAAATATAATTTTACCAAGAGGCCAGGTAAGTTCGATCAGTGGGAGGGTCTACCAAAGCTTGCCTTAGACACCATCAGAAATGGCCAGGTAAGCGGGCTCCCAATTAAAAACCACCGGTCTGGTTTACCTTAGACACCAACTGGTTTAATTAGGTTCGATTAGATCAACCTAACAGTTCGTGCTAGACCGCTTAACCAAGAATCAAGTCTATTTGGTTCTCGTTAAAGACATGGACTTGACCAACTACAACTATTGTAATTGATCTAGAGAATCCTTGACCTAATCTAAGACAACAATTGATTAGATTTAGTCAATTCTCTAATTAAGTCCATCTTTAATCTAACCATAGGTCTAACCTAATTAATGGACCTAATTCCACTAACCCAATAACCCAATGTGTTATGATTTGTGTCTTAGGTTCTTCAATTCACAATCTTAGAACCTAATCAAACAACTTCTTAATTCTTAATTAAGTTTTGGGCTGAGGGTTGGGTTCGCTTTTCAAAAAATAATTTTTATATCTGTAAAATAATTTTACAATATGATTCTACCAACCATATTGCATGTTTGATTCATAATCAAGATACAACTGAAATAAACATGAAACTACTTTAGATCTAATCTAAACAGGTTCATGTAATTGAAACAGTTTCAACTTTAAACAATTTCTTTGCATAAAAATTATTAACAAAGAGATTTTATTTTAGATTTAAATATCTTTCAAATCTAATAAATCATAAATTTAATCTAAATCATATCTAACAAATTTATGATTAAAGATAGATCTACACAAACTAGGACAACCTTTGCACTGTAAGGGGTAAACCTTACAGCAGGACAACCTTGCAGTTTGTGATTGATCTAAAATTTTAATTTCAGATTTAATAATTAGATTATAAATTAGATCTAATCTAAGAAATAATCTAAGCATGTATAAATAATCATGTAATAAAGAACCTAGGCTCTGATACCAATTGTAGGAACCAGATCTAGGGTTTCAGGGTTAGATCTTGAAACTTTTTCAAGATCATACAGCGGAAGACTAAAATAAATCAAAATTTATTTTCTAAAATCAAAAATTCCTAGATCTAAGATCCTATTACATGATTATTACATAAAATTAAATAAGAAATTAAAATATATAAATATAGCATGAACTACATGTTGATCATATCAACATGTTTCTATACCACATCTAATGTATGTATTAAACAATAGATCAGATCTATTACCTTGCAAGTTAGACACTCTAACCTCACTGATCTAGGCTTAAGGATGATGTTGCAAGTTGCACATGCATCCGGCCTCTAGGAGTCGTCCACATGAGCCCACGAATCTCGATCAGAAGTCCTGCTTCAGGAAATCAGCACAGTATGCTAGTACTGCGCTGATCCTTCTTTGATGGTTGATCAGGTGCCTCCTTCTTCTTGATTTGGACTCTTTCAAAGATGGAAAGTAAAAGAAGGAGTTTTAGATCTGAGATGCTCTTAGGAAACTCAAGATGGAGGGAGGAAAGATATGAAAACAAAAAACCCTAGAAGAAGACCCTCTTCTTCTTCACGTTTTTCTCTCTAGACACCATAACTTGCATCTTTTATATCTCCACGACCTAAAGGTCTTTCTCTCTAATTTTTGGATGGCACAAAGGTATCTCAAATATCTATCTTTTTCTAAAATTTTATAAAGAAACTCATTTTATACAGAGAGATATGATAGAGTCCTTGTCTAGGTCAAATACCTAGTCAAGGCTTATCCAAACATGGCAAGTTAAGGGGCGCCCAACTCTTGAGCACCTCCTCCATATTTTTGTACATGGATTACTAGAAAGGGTTCACAATTTATACCCTAAAAGCTACAAAAATTTCAAAAAAAATTTGGATAAATTCGGTGCAAAATTGAAAGAGTTTTGGATTTCTAAAACTCTATCTCATAGAATTCGAAATCCAAACTTATTCCTTTTTGATTTGATCCAAACCACCTTTCATGTAAGAAAGAAGAGAGGAAACCTTTTGTGAACGTGGGAGAGACCTGGGAGAGGGCTTTTGTCGCACAAAATAAGTGGAGATTGACGTTGAATAAGAGAGAGGGCATGGGGAAGGCTTATGTGGCGTAAGGTGGAATCCTAGTCTTACTAGGATTCTATCTCATGACTTGTTTTAATTTGGTTTCTCAAATCAAATCAAATCAAAATTAGATCAACCTAATTAAAATAGGTCTTAACTCAATTAAAAACCTAATTTAATCAGATTAAATTAGATTTAAATCTAATTTAATTTTCTAATCAAATTAGAAATTAGATTGACCCAAGTCCTAGTTGAACTAGGACTAGTTTTTCTTGCACTTGGCTTATCCAATAAACCAATTGGACTTGATCCAATCAAGTCCAAACTAAATCTAATTAAATTATATTTAATTAGACTTAATCTCAGCTCATTGGCTTAATCAAATTAAGCCAATTAGCAATCGAATTGCTAATCGATCCTCCTGCAACACTTGCACTGGGTTAAATGTCAATCGTATTGATCATTTAATCCTAGAACGATTCTTAATCGTTGATCAACCATCCGATCGGATCATGAACTCAAATGTGTGTGACCTCATAGGTCCAAACCTAAGTCGATAGTAAAGAAATAAATTTTTATACCAATCGAAGTGACCATCTAGCAATGGTACCCGACGATCGGATAGGTCGAATGTATAGAACAACATCCTTAGAACCCATGCGGATATAGTTTTCATATAATTCATCTCCTTGACCAAAATGATCATAGGACACCCCAGAGTTCAACTGTCAACTCTGATCAGGTTGTTCACATTATATTTCAAAATATCAAATCCATCTGATGGATTACCCTGGCCAAGGTTTTGCTAAATTGAAATACAGCGACTCATTCTTCTCCAACTCTTGGAGTGGTCAATCCCATCTCGATCACACTCTGACTTCGCAAGTACTTGACTGTGCCCAGAAGCCTTCCATCCCTGAATTAAAATTTAGTTAGTCCAGTACCAAAGCACAGTGAGTTGCTTGCAAGTCACTGAGGCGATCTCAAGTCTAAGGGACACTTATACCTATATCCCATCAAGACATTCTCGACAGCAGAATACTCTGGAGTTGGTCACGTTCAATAATGATGTACCCTTATATCTCACCTGTATGCCATACCAGTGTCTCCACACTCCTTGGTTAAGAGGACAACCAACCCATATGGCCTACAGCGACCTATGCTCGATAGAAGCTGTCGTCCTTATTAACAGCTTATCATTTGGTCGTGAATAATTTTAAAGACTAATCGATAAATCCTCTCTTTATCGAACTTAAATAGTCCTAAGGACTTCATCATAACAACGGAGTTCATTAGAAGATGAAAGCTTATGATGAAGATGCCAAATATATTTTATTTATTAACAAATCAATTAGAATACTTGGTTGCTCAACCGTCAACAGCTTGACGATTGGCTTTTTGGGATATATTTCCCAACAACAATACATCTGGCCTCCACAAATCATCCACACAAAGCTTCCGATCTAATCGGCTCCTCCCAAATGCTAGTTCGTCGTAGAACCCTTTCGACGGCCGATGCTGATCGAACTCCTTCGATCGGTGTCTGCCGACTCTTTGAATGTTCCAAATCATCAACAAAGGTACTTGAGAGGTTGATGAAGCTCTCCCTAAAATTTGGTGGGCTCACGACACTCGTAGCTCACCTTCTCACTTCCCGAACCCTAGGCAGTAACCCTAGGGTACTCACAGAAAATCCTGCGCCCACTCTCTTTCTTTTCTTTTCTCTCGGAATTTTTTTGAACTTTCAACTCATCACAAGGCCTTCTCACGCAACCTTTTCTCTCTCAAAAAAGTTATATGCATGCCCCACCTTCTCTTCCCTTTTAAAACAGTGCAAGACGCGTCTTCACCGCATGAGAGGATAAAGCTAGGTGGTTGCTCACTTGAATTCAAATCAAATTTGAATTCAAATACCAACCAACCTATCTTTATCCACTCAAGGCAAGAGAAGAGAGGGGCATGGGCATCTTTGTGCATGATGAGTCTACACGAGAAACCTTTTCTTGTGTAGAGCAAGTGGTGCACAAAAGAATGAGGTGGTGCATGGGATTAGTTGCCCATTCAAATTCAAACATCATTTGAATTTGAATGGCCAACCAACCTATCTTTATCCACTTAAGAAGAGAGAAGAGAGGGGCATGGGAAGGCTTCTACATGAGAGAAAATTTATGAGAACTTGTTTCTCATGATTTCAAATAGGTGCAGGTGAGGTGAGGTGGCGCAGGGGGACAAGTCAAAGGTGGTTTCAAATGTTAAACCAACCTAATTGAACCAACCTTATTAAAATAGGTTAGGCACAATTAGACTAAGTTAAACCCAACACAATTAGATTTAATTAGGCTCAATAAAATCCTAATTAAATCAAAAATTAACTAAGCCCAACCCCTGATTAGATCAGGGACCAAACCACCTCGGCGATTAGGTCAACTCTTAACCTAATCGGGTCAAACCCAACTGAATCCAATTCAATTGGACTTGATCCAAAAATAATTACTCAATCAAATTGAGTTAATTAGTGATCAAATCACTAATTAAACCTCTCATAAATATTGAGTCTAAATCTGATGGGCAATCGGGCATCAAAGTCCATCGATATGAAACCTTGATCGAAGAGTCCGAAACCAGTGGGACTCTTGACCCCGGTACCCAAAATGTGTGAAACTCATGATCAGAGAATCCTGATTCTCGATCATAGAGTTTCAGACACATAGGACTCAGAGTCTCCAAGCATTAGGACTCTTAGTCGAAGAGTCCCAGTCCAGTGGGACTCTTCACCAGCCATCAGATCAGATAGGAACCTCTAATGTGTGTGACCCTGCAGGTTCGAACCTAAGCCGGTAGCACAGGAACTAATTTTTTTACTAATCGAAGTAATCATCTAGCAATGGTACCTGACATTCGGATGGGTTGAATAGTTGCAATCGCAACACTCAGAACCTACGCGAATATGGTTACTGTATAATTCATCCCTTTTGACCCCTGTGTATAGGACAACTAAGGATTAAACTGTCAACCCTGATTAGATCATCTGAATCATGCTCAACTTAAACAGTCCTGTGACTCCTCACTAGGACTACCCTAGTCAAAATTTTGTTAAATTGAAACACGACTGTACACAGCTCCTGAACTGGAGTGGTCAATCCCATCTTGACACACGCACTGACAAGTCAAGTACTTGATTACACCCAGCAGCCTTCCGTCACTGAATTAGAAATTCAAGTAGGCCAGTGCCTAAGTGCAGTGAGTTGCTTGCAAGTCACTGTGGCGGTCTCAGGTCGGAGGGACAGTTATACCCATATCCCATCGGAGCAAATCTTGACAGCAAAAAAAGCTCCGGAGTCAGTCACGTTCAGTGCAGATGTACCATTACATCTCACCTGTATGCCATATCAGTGTCTCCATACTCTTTGGTTAAGAGGACAACCAACCCATATGGCACACAATGACCTATGCTTGATAAACATTATCGTCCTTGGTAACAACATATCATTTGGTCATGAACAGGTTTAAGGACTAAATGACAAATCCTCTTTTGTCGAGTCTAAATAGTCCTAAGGACTTCACCACAACATAGGAGTTCATTAGAAGATGAAATAATTTATGATGAAATATGCCAAAATAACTTTTATTTATTTATAATTCATATACTAATACAAGAAAGAGCATAACCATCAACAGGCTAACGATTGACTTTGGGACATAATTCCCAACACATACATCTCAGGATTCTGAATGGCTAGGAGATCGAGTTATGGTGTAGTTAAACTATAACAGACTCAAGGTGAACTATCGATACACTTCAGGTCAAAGAACTAGACACACAGCTACAGCATCGAGCTAGTCATCGATGAGAAGATAGACTTTTTTATGACTGCTCGAGGTGGTCACGCTCAGTACTCTCATTCTCAATGAATGCCTGTACTCTCGCTCCAATATCTCCACATCATAGACTCAAGACACATCTACCCTAAGAAAGCGATATACACCAACCTTCCGGATTGATCACCATCCTTGTGATGATTTTATGGTCAAGAGCTGTTTATGAGTTAGTTATGTAAATTCATACCTTAAATTTTCAACTCTTGAAAATATGAATTAACATTCCTACTAACTCAAAGGATGTATCACAGACATAATGTACACAATATGATAGTAGAATAACTTTTTTATTTATTTATAGTCAAAATTATAAATTTGCCCTTAGATTTGTGCAGGAATGTGTCAGCCAATCTGGCATCTAGGGCACACATCTAACACCTTTAGCAAGGAGTTTCTCATTCATTGAGTTAGTGATGCTGTCCTTCAGCTGGTTACATATGTATTCGGTCATGGCCGATAAGGCCTTGTTTGAAGTGGATTGATAGCAGCACTATCTCTGATCATCATTGTCCTCAGTTATCATTGGACTAGAATGAGGGCGAGCGGTGTGAGTAGGTCAGTTCTCGAGGACTTCCTTGGTGTTTGAAAGTGGTTGAGAGTTGGAAATGCCACCGATTGAAAAATGTATCTCAAAGTCAATCGTCAGTCTGTTGATGATTGTACTATTTGATATAATTGTATATGAATTAATTAATAAAATATTTATTTGATAATTTTTATCATAAGCTTGTACATCTTCTACATCAAACTTCTGTGTTATGATGAAAGTCCTTAGGACTATTTTAAATCGATAAAAGAGGATTTATCATTTAGTCCTTAAATGAGTTGTGACTAAATAATATGCTATTACTAGGATGATAGACATATCAAGTGTAGGTCATTGTGTATCATATAGGTTGGTTGGCCTCTTAACCAAGGAGCGTAGAGACATTGGTATGACATGCAGGTAAAATATAGGAGTACATTTCACTGAACGTGACCAACTTCAGAGTACTCTGCTGTCAAGAGTCACTCTGAAAGGATATGGATATAAGTATCTCTCTGACCTGAGATCACCATGGTGACTTGCAAGCAACTCACTGTGCTTTGGTGCCGAACTATCTGAATTTTTAATTCAGGATCGAAAGATTTTTAGACACAGTCAAGTACTTGTGAAGTCGGTGCGTGAGTCAAGATGGAATTGACCACTCTAAGAGAATGGAGAGAATACTTTATGTTTCAATTTAGTAAGACCTTGGTCAGGACAATCTTTGTGAGGAGTCATAGGATTTATCAGGTTGAGACACATAATGGATGTACTGTTAAGAGTTGACAGTTTAAACTCTAAGTCATCTTAGCATCAAGGGTCAAAGGGATGAATTATACTATAACTATATCCAAATAAGTTCTTGAGTATTGCTTTGTATACATTCGGTCTATCCAGACGTCGGGTATCATTGCTAGATGGTTACTCCGATTGGTACAGAAATTAGTTTCTATGCTACCAGCTTAGGTTCAAATCTATGGGGTTACACACATTAGAAGTTTCTCTCTGATCATATGGCTAATCTGAAGAGTCCTAGTGAATAGGGACTCTAATGAAAAGTCCCACTAGATGAAGACTCTAGAGAAGAGTCCCACTAGACTTGGACTCTATCATTAATGGAGGATTAATTAGTATTTAGATCATTAATTAGCTTAATTTGATTGAGTATTAAAGTTTGGATCAAGTATGATTGAATTGGATTCAATCAGATCAGGTCTGATTAGGTTATAAGATGACCTAATCAGTAAGAGAGAAGTGATCCTGATTTGATCGGATTTATGACTCAATTAATTTATTAATTTAATAAAATTTAATTGAGATTATAAAAGTCTAATTAGATTAGATTCATCATATTTTATTTGGATCTAATTAGATTGGGTTTGAAAGAAATCTAATTGGTTAAACCCTAGAGCTCCAAATGAATAGGACTATCTCCCTTGCGCCATCTAAATTGTCTCACATCTTTTTTCACCACAAAAAATCATTTTATATATGAAAAAATTAAAAAATAACTCTTCTTTTGTCACCCATTAAGGATAGGAATTGGTTGGTTTTGATTTGAATTCAAATTGGTTGGAATTTCAACTTAAAACTTTATCCATATCCTTCCACACGTTGGCAGTTTCTAAAGGTGCCCATTGTGTATGAGAAATAAAGTCTTTGCAATTGATTTTCATACCCAATTTTCTCTGATAAATCTCTCTGTAAGTTAGATAAGGATGAGAAAATATTAGACTCAAATTGAAATTCAAAATAGTTTGAATTGCAATAAACTTCAGTCCTTATCTTATCTTATCTGGTTTGTGCGACAATTATAAAAAGGCCATAATTTTGTATGCCAAATGAAGAGAGCTTTTCACTGTGAGATACTAGAGAGAAATAAGGTTGAAAATTCTTCTTTGAGATGTGAGGATTGGGTGGGTTTCCTTCCTCCTTGGTGTGAACAAAAGAGGAGATTGATCTCCTCTCGGATGAGCGACCTAGAACTGTTCTAGCATTTTGGATGAGAGAAAAACCATAGAGAAGAGAGTCTTCATCAAATTTTTCTCCACCATCTAGTATCTTTCTCTACTCCATCTTTGATATTGAAAAGGTTTGAGGTGATTGAAGGAAGAGATCAAATCAGATTTATCATCAGAAGCTGACTGCGCGAGCTAGCACTCCTGTGGGGGGCTGATCGGTTCGAGGTGCTTTGTGTGGACCATCCGTAGAGGCCGGACGCTTGTGCGACTGTGAGCGACTAGAAAAAATTTTTAGATCTACATTCTCAATCATAGAGTTTGACTATCCATGCTCAGGTATTGGGTTTAAAATTCTAGAAGTGGTAGATTAGATCTATTCATAAATGTTGTTTTTGATTCACATGCTTGTCATTTTAGATTCATATTTTTATGCATATAAATTTATATCATCGATCTATTTGTAGGAGTTTTAAGATTAAATCTTATGTATATATTTATAGATTAAATAGTTTAATCTAATATTCTTCTACTGAAAAATTTTTGAAATGCATGCATGAAACCTCTATGCATCCCAACAGTGGTATCAGAGCCACGGTTCGATATGATATGATATTATATGCATTTGAATCTATAATTTATTTAGATTAGATTTAATATATAATATTAAGATCTAAAATTAGTTATAGATCTGATCATACAAACTGGTATAAGGTTATTCTGCTATAAAGTTTATCCCTTACAGTGCAAAGGTTGTCCTAGTTTGTACTAATATTTATAAAATCTGATTTTAATTTGAAGTATGTAAAATTTATTTATGATAATTATTATTTAATTTTAATATAATTAAAATATAATAATTAAATTTGAAATAATTTAGATTAGATCTAAATAATTAGAATTAGATGATCTAAGTAGCGAAGTAATCAGATCGGATTTGTCACCAGGCCATCCGATCATAGAAGGTAATAGAGATTAGATCTCTCTTTTTTTCATTCAATTGGATCTTCTTATGATATGTAGGAGTGCATTGTAACTATATCCCATGAAGATAAATGTGAAAAAAAAAATTATTTTTCTTAAAATCTAAGATTGTGTATATGATATATTGTATGAAAAGTAGTTATATCTAATCTTTGCCAATAAAATCAAGAATCATGAATATATTTAGAATAATTTTAAAATAATTTATGATTAATTTTATTATTATTTATATAAAATTATTTTGATCTGAAATTAATATAATTATTATAGTTCGCCTATTGAGTCGATTCAGTAGTATTTGGGTCGACTTAGGATCCTGGTTTCTCAGTTCAATTTTTGTTGAGCTGATTCATTATTACAGGCTAAAAATTATGATTAATAGTTTATCATCAATGAGTCAACTAAGTCTCAAAAATTAGTCAATTCATTGTGATGAGTAGGCTCAATCCAGGGATGAGCCGATTTAAGTTTTAGATCTAAATGATAGTGCATAAAATTAATTATAAAAATATTTTATAAAATTTGAAATTATTTTCAAATACTGAACTTCTACCCACAGTCTCAAACTTAATTAAAAATTAAGTTAAACCTATTAGATCTAGAATTGTGAATTAAAGATCTAATGTCATTCACATAAAACATGGGTGATGGGTTTATGGGTTAGCTTGATCAAGTCCTCCTAATTGGGTTAGATCTAGGGTTAAAATCAAAGATCAAATGGACTAAGAAGAGAAATTAGATTAAATTAGGATTTTTCTAGAGCCAATACAATAGTTGTGTTGGTCAAGTCTATGTCTATGATTAGATCGAAATGGACTTTGATCTTGAGCTCAGCGATCGAACCCAAATTCATAAGTAGATCCAATTGAAATCGATTAACCAGTTGGTGTCTAAGATAAGTTTGACAGTCTTGACTGGTGGTCATTAATTGGGAGCTACTCGCATAGATTGAGTCTATGTTAAGTTAATGGCATATCCCTCCCACCGATTCTACTTACCTGACCAATATGGTGAATCAAGATTTGATCAGATCACTTAATGATTAGGGTTAACCCATGCTTACTAAAAAATCAGTTCGATTGATTTAGATACCCCTAGTTTGACTTGTCTTTATCCTCGACATGATTTGGTGAAGTCAGTGAGAGGATTGATGACTTGTCAGTTGGACCAACTTATTTTTAGTCCACCTTGATCTGACTTGGTGAAGTCAGTGGGAGGATTGAGATTAGTTGGTCTATGTATTTAATTCTAATAAATTATATTAACTAAATTTTTTAAATTATTAGGTTCATAAAATGAGCTACTTATGATGATAACTAGATCATAGCCTCCCATTAAGGTGAATGATAATGGATCCATTATTTTTGATTGACATTGCAGGTGCCATCCATTTAGTATTTCTCTGAATGATGAAATTATTATTCATTATATGATGACTCTATTGTACTATCTGATGAATGGTTGGCTGGCCGAGCCATACTCAGGTTTGATTATTTATTAGTTAGAATCACTTAGTAGGTTCATATTAATGGTTGGACCTAACCAGGACTTTCAGTGGAGGTCTATCGCCTACTGAAATAAAAATTGAGATAAAATTAATTACTAAAAATTATTTAAAAAATAATTGGTTGAGAACCTACCCATAGATGCATATAGGTTGGTCGAGCCATACTCAGGCCTGTATGCAGTTTGTGTGGATTTTAGTACATGCTAAGGAATTAAGATAATTTTTCAAATTGGAAGTAGAGGCCATCAATTCGTATAAAATAGTAGGAGAATCTTTAGACTAAAGTCTATATCTTTAGGCTTGATTAATTCATATACTAATTAGGTCTATATTTTTTTTTCTTTTCAAAAATGGCTAGTAATTTATCGCTCCACTCACTGTTTGACAGTGATGAGCTTATTGGACCCAACTTCGATAGCCAGTATCAGAAGTTGAATAATGATCTTTAGCCCAATCTAGCTAAAAAGTTTAGGGCTAAATCGAGTCAAGCAGACTATGACCCAAATAGGCTAAAGAAAAACGAGCAATTAGTTACTGATCAAGGTGCTTATATGATAACACCTTATAATTTTTACATATGTGATACTACTACCTGGGTATTGGATACCGAAAGTTTAGTTCACATATGCAATTCATTGCAAGGACTTCAAGTTAGTAGAAAATTTAAGAATGACGAGAGATTCCTAAATGTGGGAGATGGAAGTCAAGTTCCAATCTGGACTTTAGGAGTCGTCAAGCTTGTTTTCAAGTCTAATAGTATCATTTTAAGTGATTGTCACTATTGTCCATCTTTCTTGATGAATATAATCTCTATTGATCTTTTGATCAAAGATGGTTATAATTTATCAATAAAGAATGATTATTGTGATATCATTATGAATGATGTTACAATAATATGAGGATAATTAAAAAATGACATCTATGTATTGTCACAATCTATGCATGTAATGTACACTCTAAATAAACATCCAAAGTTAGATAATGTCACAGATGCCTACCTTTGGCATTACAGGCTCAGTCATATTAACAAAAGTAGGATAAATATGTTAGCACAAGAGGATATCCTCAATATCAATTATTGTGAATCATTGCCGACCTGTGAGTCTTGTCTTCTTGGAAAGATGACTAAGTCACCTTTTATTGGAAAAGGTGAATGAGCTAGTGAAGTTCTAGGTCTGATACATAGTGATGTTTGTGGATCTATGAACATTAATGCCAGAGGAGGGTATAGCTATTTCATTACATTCACATATGATCTATCTTGGTATGGATATGTCTACTTGATGAAATACAAGTTCGAATCATTTAAAATATTCAAACAATTTCATAATGAAGTAAAGAAATAAACTGAAAAATATATTAAGACTCTTCAATCTGACCAAGGGGGTGAATACCTTTCTAGTGAATTTCTGACATATCTTAGAGAGAATAGGATTCTCTCACAATGGACTCCTCCAGAGACACCATAGCATAATAGTGTCTCAGAAAGAAGGAATCGAACCTTGTTGGATATGGTCAGTCCATGATGGAATTTGCAAGTCTGTCGATCTTCTTTTGGGGATATGCACTTGAGATAGCCTGTGTTGTGCTCAATAATGTTCTGAGCAAGTCAGTTAGTAAGACACCACATGAGATATGGTCAGGATGTAGGCCGAACCTTACTTACCTTAAGGTCTGGGGGTGTTCAGCTTATGTCAAACGATTACAAACCAACAAGCTCGAACCTAGGTCTGATAAGTATAATTTTGTAGGGTACCCTAAGAAAACGAGGGGATACTACTTTTACCTCCTTGTTGAACAAAAGATATTTGTTAGCAGTAAGGCACACTTTTTAAAAAAAGAGTTTCTTAGTGAAGGAACAAGTGCCTCTAAAGTCGAGGTTGACGAAGTTCGATAGGTAGAAGAACCGACCCTAGTAACTGAATCTGAATCAGATTTAATAAGATCAAATCCAGAACCCAATATACAAACATTCTTAAGACGATCTAGTAGAGTACTGCATCAGTTGGATAGATATCTAGATTTCTTGATCCGAGATAGAGATCTTGTTGAGCTCGATGAAAACAATGAGGATCCAGTCACCTATATGGATGCAATGCAGAGGTCTGACTCTGAAAAATAGCTTGAAGCTATGAAATTTGAAATGGAGTCCATGAAGATCAACAATGTGTGGATATTGGTTGATCCACTTGAAGAGGTAAAACCCATAGAATTTAAGTAGGTCTTCAAAAGGAAAAAGGATGTAGACGGAAAGGTTGAGACCTATAAAGCCCATCTGGTTGCCAAGAGGTATTGTCAATGTTATGGTATTGACTATGAGAGACATTCTCTCTTGTGACAATACTAAAGTCCATTCAGATCATGCTTGCGATAGCAACATATCTGGACTATGAAGTCTGGCAAATAGATGTGAAGACAGCTTTTCTAAATAGAGAGCTAAACGAAGAGGTGTATATGATGTAACCTGAAGAGTTCACATCTACAGACGAGTCCAAAGTATACAAGCTTCAAAGATCCATTTATGGATTGAAGCAAGCTGTTGGAAAATATGTCCCAAAACCAATCATCAACCTATTGATGGTTGTGCTATTTGATATAATTGTATATAAATTAATTAATAAAATATTTATTTGGTAATTTTCATCATAAGCTTGTACATCTTCTACATCAAACTTCTGTGTTATGATGAAAGTTCTTAGAACTATTTTAAATCGATAAAGGAGGATTTATCGTTGAGTCCTTAAATGAGTTCGCAATCAAATGATGTGCTATTATTAGGATGATAGATATATCAAGTACAGGTCGTTGTATGCCATATAGGTTGGTTGTCCTCTTAACCAAGGAGTGTGAAGATGTTGGTATGGCATGCAGGTGAAATATAGAAGTACATTACACTGAACGTGACCAACTTTAGGGCACTCTACTACCAAGACTCACTTCGAAAGGATATGGGTATAAGTGTCCTTCCGACCTGAGATCACTACAGTGACTTGCAAGCAACTCACTATGCTTTGATGCCGGACTACCTGAATTTTTAATTCAGGATCGAAAGATTTTTGAGCACAGTTAAGTACTTGTGAAGTCGGTGCTAGTCAAGGTGAAATTGACCACTCCAAGATATTAGAGAGAATACTTTGTGTTTCAATTTAGTAAGACCTTGGTCAGGGCAATACTTGTGAGGAGTCACAAGATTTATCAGGTTGAGACACATAATAGATGTACTGTTAAGAGTTGACAGTTTAAACTCTAAGTCATCCTAGTATCAAAGGTCAAAGAAATGAATTATATGGTAACTATATCCAAATAGGTCCTTGAGCGTTGCTTTGCATACATTCGACCTATCCAAACGTCGGGTACCATTGCCAAATGCTTACTCCGACTGGTACAGGAATCAGTTCCTGTACTACTGACTTAGGTTCGAACCTATGGGGTCACATATATTAAAATTTCTTCTCTGATCACATGGCTAATCTTAAGAGTCTCAGTGGATGGAGACTCTGGTGAAGAGTCCCACTGGATGGAGACTCTGCTGAAGAGTCCCACTGGACAGAGACTCTAGAGAAGAGTCCCACTAGACTTGGACTCTATCATTAATGAAGGATTATTAGTGATTAGATCATTAATTAGATTAATTTGATTGAGCATTAAAGTCTGGATCAAGTTTGATTGAATTGGATTCAATCAGGTCAAGTCTGATTAGGTTATGAGATGACCTAATCGGTAGGAAAGAAATGATCCTAATTTGATCGGATCTATGGCTCAATTAATTTATTGATTTGATCAAATTTAATTGATATTATAGGAGCCTAATTAAATTAGGCTCATCATATTTTATTTGGATCTAATTGGATTGGATTTGAAAGAAATTCGATTGGTTAAACCCTAGAGTCCCAAATGAGTGGGATTCTCTCCCTTACGCCACCCAAATTGTCCCACCCCTTTTTTCACCATATAAAATTAGTTTATATATAAAAAAATTAGAAAATAATCTTTTTTTTATCATCCATGAAAGATAGGAATTGATTGATTTTGATTTGAATTCAAATTGGTATGAATTTTAACTTAAAACCTTATCCATATCCTTCTACACATTGACAGTTTCTGAAGGTGCCCATTGTGTATAAGAAAAAGAAATTTTTTTAATTGATTTTTATGTATAATTTTCTCTAATAAGTCTCTCATTAAGTTAGGTAAGGGTGAGAAAAAGTTAGTTAAATTAAAATTCAAAATGGTTTGAATTGTAACAAACTCCAGCCCTTATCCTGTCTTATCTGATCTGTATGACAATCATAAAAAGGTCATAATTTTGTGCACCAAAGAAAGAGAGTTCTTCACTGTGAGATACTAAAGAGAAAGAGGGATGAAAATCCTTCTTTGGGATATGAGCTTTGGGTGGGTTTTCATCTTCCTTGGCATGAACAAAAAAGGAGACCGTTTTCCTCTCGGGTGAGAGACCTAGAACTGTTCTATATTTTTGGGTGAGAAAAAAATTAAAGAGAAAAAAATCTTTATCTAATTTTTCTCTACCATCCAGTATCTTCTTCTAATCTATCTTTGATATCAGAAAGGTCTGAGATGATTGAAGAAGGAGATCAAGTTAGATCTGTCATCAGAAGCTGACTGCGCAAGCTAGCACTCTCATAGAGGGCTGATCGGTTCGAGGTGCTTCGTATGGACCATCTGTAGAGATTGGACACTTGCGCGATGGTGGACGATCAGAGAAGACTTTTAGATCTACATTCTCAATCATGGAGTTTGACTATCCATGCTCAGGTATTGGGTTTGGAACCCTAGAAGTGGTAGATTAGATCTATTACTAAATATTATTTTTGGTTCACATGCTTGTCATTTTAGATTCAAATTTTTATGTATATAAATTTATATCATTAATTTATCTATAAAAATTTTAAGATTAGATCTTATATATATTTATAGATTAAATAATTTAATCTAATATTTTTTTATTAAAATTTTTTTGAAATACATGTATGAAACCCCTACGCATCCCAACAGTGGTATCAGAGCCACGATTTGATATGATATGATGTTATATGCATATAGATCTATAATTTAATTTAGATTAAATTTAATATATGATATTTTGATCTAAAATTAGTTATAGATCTGATCGCACAAACTGATATAAGGTTGTCCTACTGTAAGGTTTATCCCTTACAGTGCAAAGGTTGTCCTAGTTTGTACTGATCTTTTTAAAATTTGATTTTAATTTGAAGTATATAAAATTTATTTATGATGATTATTATCTAATTTTAATATAATTAAAATATAATAATTAGATCTAAAATAATTTATATTAGATCTAAATTATTTAGATTAGATGATCTGAGTAGCGAAGTAATCAGATCGGATTTGTCACCAGGCCATCCGATCATAGGAGGTAATAGAGATTAGATCTCTCTTTTTCTTATTCAAGTGGGTCCTCTTATGATGTGTAGGGGTGCCATTGTGACTATATTCGATGAAGATGAATGCAAAAAGAAAACTTTACTTTTCTCAAAATTCTAAGATTGTATGTATAATACATTGTATGAAAAGTAGCTATATCTAATCTTTACAAATAAAATATAGAATCATGAACATATTTAGAATAGTTCTAAAATAATTTATGATTGATTTTATTACTGTTTATGTAGAATTATTTTGATCTAAAATTAATGTAATTATTGTAATTCACCTGTTGAGTTGACTCAGTATTATTTGGGTCGACTCAGGATCCTGGCTCAATTTTTGTTGAGCTGACTCATTGTTATAGGTTGAAAATTATGATTAATAATTTATTATCAATGAGTCAACTAAGTCTTGAAACTTAGTCGACCCATTGTGGTAAGTAGGCTCAATCCAGAGGTGAGTCGATTCAAGTTTCAGATCTAAATGATTGTGCATAAAATTAATTATAAAAATATTTTATAAAATTTGAAACTATTTTCAAATATCACACCCCTATCCACAGCCTCAAACTTAATTAAGAATTAAGTTGAATCTATTAGATCTAGAATTGTGAATTAAAGATCTAATGTCATTCGTATAAAACGTGGATGATGGGTTTATGGGTTAGCTTGATTAGATCCTCCTAATTGGGTTTGACCTAGGATTAGAATCAAAGATTAAATGGATCAAGAAGAAAAATTAGATTAAATCAAAATTTTTCTAGAGCCAATACAATAGTTGTAGTTGGTCGAGTCCATATCTTTGTGTTGCTCCTAGATTGATTTTGATGATTACAAAGCAGATTGAAGGGATACAAACAATTGAAAAAGTCCTTATGCTCTTCAAGGGCAAAATCGTAATTTCACTAAAATCCTGATTTGATAGTACCATTTGATAGAACAAATGATTTGAAATCTATTGGTGAAAATTTCATTGTGTTTGGACTTATATTTTTGAAGTTATGAAGGTTTGAAGTGCATGAGTCGACTCATGAGTCAACTCATGGCACTATGAGCTGAATGGCACGCAAAAATTCCCATGGCACGCTGGATTTTTGGCTTGGCACGACCTGTGAGTCGACTCATGAGTCGACCCACAAGGCATGAGTCGACTCATGAGTCGACCTCTGCTGATTTGGGCCAAAAAATCCAGAAATCCAAGTTTCTGGTCTTTGCAACAGAAGTCGACTCATGAGTCGACTCCTGATGCATGAGTCGACTCATGAGTCGACCCCTGCGACGGGAAATGTCAGCAACGGCTATTTTTTTTGCCCATTTTAATTGCCATTTATGCTTCCTAAAAATCCTCTAACGGCTCTTTATCTGCCTAAATTATTTTCTCTTGCTACTAATGCCATAAAATGCTTAAAATGGTGAAAGGAAATTGCAGATTAAATAGCAGATCAAATTGCAAAGAAAAAGTGTGGAAATCGGGAGATCAAACGTGAGATCAAAAGAGAAGAGAGGATCCTAAATCTGAGATCAACGAAATATTCAAGAAGAAGAGAGAGGATCCACAATATTCAAGAGAGTTTGTGAAAAAGAAAAGCAAGAGCATTCAAAGAGAGAATCTTTCAAGTCAATTGTTTTCAACCTTGATCTAGAGATCGTTCAAAGCTTTCAAGAGATCTTCAATCAACAATCAACCTCTTCTCAAGCGTTCAACCGTTCATTCATCTTGAGAAAATCTGAAAAAGGGGTTCTTCATTTGAGTAAAGCTTTTATTGTTATATTTGCTCATTTAAGGAGCTGTTATTGTATTCATCTGTGCTCTAAATATTTTACTCTTTGTGAGTTTTTGCTCTTATTTTTGGAGGATTTCCAAAACAAGGAAAGGTTGATCCGAACCTGAAATCGGAGTATTTTGGGTTTGCTTGTACCCGAAAATAAGTGTTCTAGCTTGGGATAGCTAGGGTCGGAGTTTCCGACGTCTTGTATTCTAGCTTGGGATAGCTAGTGTCGGAGTTTCCGACGTTTTGTATTCGGGTTGAATACAAAGGATAGTGGATTAAAATTCCCAAGTGGGATCTTGGGGAGTGGATGTAGGTGCAAGGTTAGCACCGAACCACTATAAATCCTTGTGTTTGTGGTGTGCTTTATCGCTTTATCTTATTTCTTTATTATATCCTTGCAATACTGCTTTAGTTAATTAATATTGATTTAAAGCCATTGTTTTGTTCTTCATAAGTTATCTGTTGGGCTTAAAATTTTTTAGAAACCCAATTCACCCCCCTCTTGGGTTGCATAGCTGGGCAACACTTTGATTAGACCCCAATGGACTTTGATCTTGAGCTCAGCGGTCGAATCCAAATCCATAAGTAGATCCAATTGAAATCAATTAACTAGTTGATGTCTAAGAAAAGTTTGACAGTCTTGATCGGTGGTCATTAATTGGGAGCTACTCGCATAGATTGAGTCTATACAAGTTAATGACATATTCTTCCCATCGATCTCACTTATCTGGCCAACATGGTTAATCAAGTTTTGATCAGATCGCTTGATGATTAGGGTTGATCCATGCTTACTAGAAAATTAGTTCGACTGATTTAGGTGCCGCTAGTTCGACTTGTCTTTATCCTCAACATGACTTAGTGAAGTCAGTGGGAGGATTGATGACTTGTCGTTGGATCGGCTTATTTCGAGTCCACCCTGATCTGACTTGATGAAGTCAGTGGGAGGATTGAGATTAGTTGGTCTATATATTTAATTTTGATAAATTATGTTAACCAAATTCTTTAATTTATTAGATCCATAAAATGAGCTAGTTATGGTGATAACTAGATCATCGCCTCTCATTAAGGTGAATGATAATGGATCTATTATTTCTGATTGATATTGCAAGCACCATCCGTCCGATGTTTCTTTGGATGATGGAATTATTATTCATCATATGATGACTTTATTGTACTATCTGATGAATGGTTGGGTTGGTCGAGCCATACTCGGACCTGATTATTCATTAGTTAGAATCACTGAGTAGATTCATGTTAATGGTTGGACCTAATCAGAACTTTTAGTGAAGGCTCATCGCCTATTAAAATAAAACTTGAGGTAAAACTAATTACTAAAAATTATTTAAAGAAATAATTAGTTGAGAACCTACCCATAGATGCATATGGATTGGTCGAGCCATATTCGGACTTGTATACAGTCTGTGTGGATTCTAGTATCCACTAAGAAATTAAGGTAATTTCTCAAATTGGAGGTAAAGGCTACCAATTCGTATAAAATAGTGGGAGAACCTTAAAACTAAAGTTCATGTCTTTAAGTTTGATTAATTCATATACTAATTAGGTCTGTATTTTTCTTTCTTTTCAAAAATGGCTCGTAATTTATCGCTCCACTCACTGTTTGACAGAGATGAGCTTATTGGACCCAACTTCGATCGTCAGTATCGAAAGTTGAATATTGGTCTTGAGTCCAATCTAGTTAAAAAGTTTAGAGCTGGATCGAGTCAAATAGACTATGATCCAAATAAGCTAAAGAGAAATGAATAATTAGTTGCTAATCAAGGTGCTTATATGATAACACCTTGTAATTTCTCTATATGTGACACTAGTACCTGAGTATTGGATATCGAAAGTCCAGTTCACATATGTAATTTGTTGCAAGGACTTCAAGTTAGTAAAAAATTTGAGAATAACGAGAGATTCCTAAATGTGGGAGATGGAAGTCAAGTTTCAATCCAAACTTTAGGAGTTGTCGAGCTTGTTTTCAAATCTAATAGTGTCATTTTAAGTGATTGTCACTATTGTCCATCTTTCTTGATGAATATAATCTCTATTGGTCTTTTGACCAAAGATGGTTATAGTTTATCAATAAGAATGATTATTGTGATATCATTGTGAATGATGTTACAATAATGCGAGAACAATTAAGAAATGACATCTATATATTGTCACAGCCTATGAGTGTAATATTTACTCTAAATAAATGTCCAAAGCTAGATAATGTCACAGATGCCTACCTTTGACATTGCAGGCTTGGCCATATTAACAAAAACAGGATAAACAGGTTAACACAAGAGGGTATCCTCAATATCAATGATTGTAAATCATTGCCGACCTGTGAATCTTGTCTTCTTGGAAAGATGACTAAGTCATCTTTTACCGAAAAAGGTGAACGAGCTAGTGAAGTTCTAGGTCTAATACATAATGATGTTTATGGACCTATGAACATTAGTGCCAGAGGAGGGTATAGCTATTTCATTACGTTCACAGATGATCTATCTAGGTATGGGTATGTCTGCTTGATGAAATACAAGTCTGAATTGTTTAAAATGTTCAAATAATTTTGTAATGAAGTAGAGAAACAAACTAAAAAAGGTATTAAGACTCTTTGATCTGATCGAGGGGGTGAATACCTTTCCAGTGAATTTCTGACATATCTTGGAGAGAATGAAATTCTCTCATAATGGACTCCTCTAGAGACACCACAGCATAATGGTGTCTCAGAAAGAAGAAATCGAACCTTTTTGGACATGATTCGATCCATGATGGGGTTTGCAAGTCTGTCGATCTTCTTCTGGAGATATACACTTGAGACTGCCTGTTTTGTGCTCAATAATGTGTCGAGCAAGTTAGTTAGTAAAGCATCATATGAGATATGATCAAGACGTAGGCCGAACCTCACTTATCTTAAGGTCTGGGGGTGTCTGACTTATGTCAAATGATTACAAACTGACAAGCTCAGACCTAGGTCTGATAAGTGTAATTTTATAGGGTACCCTAAGAAAATGAGGAGATACTATTTTTACCTCCTTATTGAATAAAAGATATTTGTCAGCAGTAAGGCACACTTTTTGAAAAAAAAGTTTCTTAGTGAAGGAACAAGTGCCTCTAAAGTCGAGCTTGATGAAATTCGATAGGTAGAAGAACCGACAACAGTAACTGAATCTAAACTGGATTTGATAAGATCAAATTCAGAGCCCGATATACAAACATCCTTAAGGCGATTTGGTAGAGTACCACGTCAGTCGGATAGATACCTATGTTTCTTGATCCAAGATAGAGATCCTGTTGAGCTTGATGAGAGCAATGAGGATCCAGTCATCTATATGGATGCAATGCAGAGGTTCGACTCTGAAAAATGGCTTGAAGCTATGAAATCCAAAATGGAGTCCATGAATATCAATAATGTGTGGACATTGGTTGATTCACTTGAAGGGATAAAATTCATAGGGTGTAAGTGTGTCTTCAAAAGAAAAAAGGATGCAGATGGGAAGGTTGAGACCTATAAAGCTCGTCTGGTTGTCAAGGAGTATCGTCAACGTTATGGTATTGACAATGATGAGACATTCTCTCCTGTGTTAATGCTAAAGTCCATTCGGATCATGCTTGCGATAGCGGCATACTTGGACTATGTAGTCTGACAAATGGATGTCAAGATAGCTTTTCTAAATAGAGAGCTGAATGAAGAGGTGTATATGATGTAACCTGAAGGGTTCACATCTACAGATGAGTCCAAGGTGTGCAAGCTTCAAAGATTCATTTATGGATTGAAGCAAGCATCTCAGAGTTGGAACATACATTTTGATAAGGTGATCAGATCGTATGGTTTCATTAAGAATGGAGAGGAACCCTGTATATATAAGTAGGCTAATGGTTTAGTAATTATATTTCTTATTTTATATGTGGATGATATTCTCTTAATCGAGAATGATGTCCCTACATTATAAAGAATAAAAGTGTGGCTATCATCACAATTCTCCATGAAGGATCTGGGAGAAGCAGCTTATATCCTAGGGATGAAGATCTATAGAGATAGATCTAAGAGGCTGCTCGAACTCTCCCAATCAACGTATATAGATACCATGCTGAAATGATTTAGCATTTCAAGAAAGTCAATCTTTCGATAGGCCATGGAATTTTTCTCTCGAAGAAAGATTGTCCAACAACCCCTTAAGAGAGAGCGTATGAGTAGAATTCCATATGCCTCGACAGTGGATTCTATAATGTATACCATGATATGTACAAGATCGGATATGGCATACTCACTAGGAGTAGTGAGCAGAAACCAATCAGATCCAGGTGAGAACCATTGAAAGGTTGTAAAAATATCCTTAAGTATTTGAGAAATATTAAGGACCAATGGCTCGTTTATGGGAAATCTGACTTAAAACTCATGGGATACACTGATTTCAATTTTCAGTCAGATCGTGATGATAGCAAAAATATGTCGGGATACATCTTTACCCTAAATGGTGGAGCTGTCTGCTGAAAAAGTTTCAAGCAGCACATCGTAGTTGATTCTGTTTGCAAGGTGGAGTACATCACGGCATCCGATACTGCAAAGGAAGCCGTATGGCTGAGGAAGTTCATCAACAAGCTTGGAGTGGCACCCTAAATCGATGGTCCAGTTCTACTTTATTGCGATAGTACTGGAGCCATAGCTCAGGCAAAAGAGTCGAAGGCACATCAGCGGACAAAGCATATTCTGCATTGCTACCACCTTATCCGAGAGATCGTGGATCGAGGTGACATCGACCTTTAGAAGGTCGGTAGAAAGGATAACCTGACCGACCCATTAACTAAAGCCCTTGCGGTAAAGGAGTTCGAAAATCACAAAATGAAGATGGGTATACGATTCTGTATCGATTGGCTTTAGTACAAGTGGGAGTTGTTGGAAAATATGTTCCAAAGCCAATCGTCAGTCTGTTGACGGTTGTGCTATTTGATGTAATTGTATATGAATTAATTAATAAAATATTTATTTGATAATTTTCATCATAAGCTTGTACATCTTCTACATCGAACTTCTGTGTTATGATGAAAGTCTTTAGGACTATTTTAAATCGATAAAGAAGGATTTATCATTTAGTTCTTAAATGAGTTCGTGACAAAATGATATGCTATTATTAGGACAATAGACATATTAAGTGTAGATTGTTGTGTGCCATATAGGTTGGTTGTCTTCTTAACTAAGGAGCATGGAGATGCTCGTATGGCATGCAGGTGAAATGTAGGAGTATATTTTACTAAACGTGACCAACTTCGGAGCACTCTGTTGTTAAGAGTCACTCTGAAAGGATATGGATATAAGTGTCCCTCTGACCTGAGATCGCCAGATGACTTGCAAGCAACTCACTGTGCTTTAGTGTCGGACTACCTAAATTTCTAATTCAGAATCGAAAGGTTTCTAGGTATAGTCAAGTATTTGTGAAGTCGGTGCGTGAGTCAAGATAGAATTGATCACTCCAAGCGATTGGAGAGAATGCTTTGTGTTTCGATTTAGTAAGACCTTGGCCAAGGCAATCCTTATGAGGAGTCACAGAATTTATCAGGTTGAGACACATAATGGAAGTAATGTTAAGAGTTGACAGTTTAAACTCTAAGTCATCCTAACATCAAGGGTCAAAGGGATGAATTATATGGTAACTATATCCAAATAGGTTCTTGAGTATTGCTTTGCATACATTCGACCTATCTGGACGTCGGGTACTATTACTAGATGGTTACTCCGATTGGTACAGGAATCAGTTCCTGTGCTACTGATTTAGATTCGAACCTATAGGGTCACACACATTAGAAGTTCTTCTCTGATCACATGACTAATCTGAAGAGTCTCAATGGATGGAGACTCTAGTGAAGAGTCCCACTGGATGGAGACTTTGCTGAAGAGTCCCACTGGACGGAGACTCTAGAGAAGAGTCCCACTAGACTTAGACTCTATTATTAATTAAAGATTAATTAGTAATTAGATCACTAATTAGCTCAATTTAATTGAGCATTAAAGTCTGATCAAGTTTGACTGAATTAGATTCAATCAGGTCAAGTCTGATTAGGTTATGAGATGACCTAATCGGTAAGAGAAAATGATCATGATTTGATCAGATCTATGACTCAATTAATTTATTAATTTAATTAAATTTAATTGAGATTATATGAGCCTAATTAGATTAGGTTCGTCATATTTTATTTGGATCTAATTGGATTGGGTTTGAAAGAAATCCGATTGGTTAAATCCTAGAGTCCCAAATAAGTGGGATTCTCTCCCTTGCTCCACCCAAATTATCTCACACCTTTTCTCACCACACAAAATTAGTTTGTGTGTGAGAAAATCATAGAATAATTTTTTTTTTATCATCCATTAAGGATAGAAATTGGTTGGTTTTGATTTGAATTCAAATTGGCTTGAATTTTAACTTAAAACCTTATCCATTCCTTCCACACATTGGCAGTTTCTGAAGGTGTCCATTGTCTATGAGAAAAAAAAGTCTTCTCAATTGATTTTCATGTCCAATTTTCTCTGGTAAGTCCTTCTTTAAGTTAGATAAGGGTGAGCAAAAGTTGAAGTTAAATTCAAAATGGTTGGAATTGCAACAAACTCCAGTCCTTATCCTGTCTTATCTGGTTTGTGCGACAATCACAGAAAGGCTACAATTTTGTGTGCCGAAAAAAGAAAGCTCTTCACTGTGAGATACCAAAGAGAAAGAGGGGTGAAAATTCTTCTTTGGGACATGAGCTTTGGGTGGGTTTCCATCTTCCTTGGCATAAACAAAAGAGGAGACCGTTCTCCTCTCGGGTGAGAGACCTAGAACTATTCTAGGTTTTTGGGTGAGGAAAAAATCAAAGAGAAGAGAGTCTTCATCTGATTTTTCTCTACCATCCAGCATCCTCCTCTTATCCATCTTCAACATCAAAAAGGTTTGAGGTAATCAGAGAAGGAGATCAAGTCAGATCTACCATCAGAAGCCAACTGCGTGAGCTTGCACTCCCGTGTAGGGCTGATCGATTTGAGGGGCTTTGTGTGGACCATCTGTAGAGGCCGAATGCTTGTGCGGCTATGAGCATCTAGAAAAGACTTCTAGATCTACATTCTTGATTATGAAATTTGATTACCCATGCTCAGGTATTGGGTTTGAAACCCTAGAAGTGGTAGATTTGATCTATTACTAAATGCTATTTTTGGTTCACATGCTTGTCATTTTAGATTCAAATTTTTATATATAAATTCATGTCATCGATCTATTTGTAGAAGTTTTAAGATCAGATCTTATACATATATTTATAGATTAAATAGTTTAATCTAATATTTTTCTATTAAAAAAGTTTTGAAATGCATACATGAAATCCCTGTGCATCCCAACACAAGCATCTCGAAGTTGGAACATATATTTTGATAAGGTGATCAGAATGTATGGCTTCGTTAAGAATAGAGAGGAACCTTGTATATATGAGTGGGCTAATGATTCAGTAATTATATTTTTTGTTTTGTATGGAGACGATATTCTCTTAATCGAAAATGATGTCCCTATATTATAGAGAATAAAAGTATGGCTATCGTCACAATTCTCCATGAAGGATCTAGAAGAAGTAGCCTACATCCTAGGGATAAAGATCTATAGAGATAGATTTAAGAGGCTGCTCAAATTCTCTCAATCAACGTACATAGATACCATGCTGAAATGATTCAGCATGGAGAATTCCAAGAAAGGCTATCTTCCGATAGGCCATGAAATTTTTTTCTCCAAGAAGGATTGTCCAACAACCCCTCAAGAGAGAGAGCGTATGAGTAGAATTTCATATGCCTCTGAGTGGCTTCTATAATGTACGTCATGACATGTATAAGACTGGATGTGGCATACTCACTAGAAGTAGTGAGCAGATACCAATTAGATCCCAGTGAGAACCATTGGAAGTTTGCAAAAACTATCCTTAAGTATTTGAGAAATACTAAGGATCAGTGGCTCGTTTATGGAGAATCTGACTTGAAACTCATGGGATACACTGATTTCAATTTTCAGTCAGATCGTGACGATAGCAAAAGCATGTCGGGATACATCTTTATCCTAAATGGAGGAGCTGTCTGCTGGAAAAGTTTCAAGCAGTACACCGTAGCTGATTTTGTTTGTGAGGTGGAGTACATCGTGGCATCTGATGCTGTTAAGGAAGCTGTTGACTGAGAAAATTCATCACCGAGCTTGGAGTGGCACCCTCAATCGATGGTCCAGTTCTGCTTTATTGTGATAGTGCTGGAGCCATAGCTCAGGCAAAGGAACCGAAGGCACATCAATGGACAAAGCATATTCTGCATCGCTACCACCTTATCCAAGAGATCGTGGATCGAGGTGATGTCGATCTTCAGAAGATCGATGGAAAGGATAACTTGACTGACCCATTAACTGAAGCTCTTGCAGTAAAAGAGTTTGAAGATTACAAAATGAAGATGGGTATACGATACTGTACCGATTGACTTTAGTACAAGTGGGGATTGTTGGAAAATATGTCCCAAAGCCAATCGTCAGTCTGTTGATGATTGTGTTATTTGATATAATTATATATGAATTAATTAATAAAATATTTTTTTAGCAATTTTCATCATAAGCTTGTATATCTTCTACATCGAACTTCTGTGTTATGATGAAAGTCCTTAGGACTATTTTAAATCGATAAAAGAAGATTTATCATTTAGTCCTTAAATGAGTTCGTGACCTAATGATATGCTATTATTAGGATGATAGACATATCAAGTGTAGGTCATTGTATGCCATATAGGTTGGTTGGCCTCTTAACCAAGGAGCGTGGAGATGTTGGTATGGTATGCAGGTGAATGTAGGAGTATATTTCACTGAATGTGACCAACTCCAGAGCACTTTGCTATCAAGAGTCACTTCGAAAGGATATGGATATAAGTGTCCCTCTAACCTGCGATCACCCCGGTGACTTGCAAGCAACTCACTGTACTTTGGTGCTGGACTACCTGAATTTCTAATTCAGGATCGAAAGATTTTTGGACATAGTCAAGTACTTGTGAAGTCGGTGCGTGAGTTAAGATAGAATTGACCACTCCAAGAGAATGGAGAGAATGCTTTGTGTTTCAATTTAGTAAGACCTTAGCCAGGACAATCTTTGGAGGAGTCATTAAATTTATCAGGTTGAGACACATAATGGATATACTGTTAATGAAGCGAATTTCAGTGCAGGGGTAAAATGATAATTTTAAAACTTTTTTAAAATTATATTTTACAGTGAAAATTATTAATTAATCTAATTAATTAACATGTATTAACCCTACACAAAGATCTAAATATGATATATATACAGCATGCATTTAAATTTAAAATTTAAACTTCTACAGTAAACCTTTTACTGTTATGTGTTCAGAACACATTACCTTTGTGCGGATAGTTGATCATCGCAATCTGATCATTATTGGAAAGGTTCGATCATTGCAACATAGCTACACAGTATATCTGGTCTCTGTGGATCATCCACATGAAGCTCCTGATCTGATCGGCTCCTCACGAATGTTAGTTCGTCGTAGAACCCTTTCGACGGTCGATGCTGATCGAACTCCTTTGATCGATATCTGCTGACTCCTCGGATACTTCAGATCATCAGCAAAGATGTTTGAGAGGTTGATGAAGCTCTTCCTGAAGTTTGGTGGGCTCACAACACTCATAGCTCACCTTCTCACTTCCTGAACCCTAGGCTGAAATCTTAGGGTACTCACTGAATACCCTGCGCCTACTTTTGTTTTTTTTCTTTTCTTTTCTCTCAAAAGTTTTTGAACTTCCTACTCATGCACAAGGCTTTCTCATGCCCACTATTCTCTCTCAAAAAAAATTCTACGCACGCCCCACCTTCTCATCTCTTTTAAAACAGTGCAAGATGTGTCTTATCCGTGTGAGAGGATAAAGATAGGTGGTTGCACATTTGAATTCAAATTGAATTTGAATTCAAATGCAAACCAACTCATCCTTATCCACTCTAGGCATGAGAAGAGAAGAGGCATGGCTTCTTTGTGCATAGAGAGTTGACACGAGAAACTCTTTCTCGTGTAAAGCAAGGGGCGCACAAAATGGATAAGGACAAGATGCATGGGATTAGTTATCCATTTAAAATCAAACACCCTTTGAATTTGAATGGCTAACAAATCAATATTTATCCAAATAATTGGCACACAATTATGGGTGTGGGAAGGCTTCTGTGTGGGATAAAATTCATGAGAAGTTGTTTCTCGTGAATTCAAATGGGCGCAGAGAAGTGAGGTGGCGCAGGGAGTTGAATTCAAAAGGTGGTTTGATCATAATTGAACCAACCTAATCAAAATAGGTTAAGCACAATTAGACTAAGTTAAACCTAACTTAATTAGGCTTATTTAGGCTCAATAAAATCATAATCAAATCAAAAATTGACTAAGCCCAATCCCTGATCAGATCAGGGATCAAAACACCTTAGTGATTAGGTCAACACTTAACCTAATCGGGTCAAACCCAACTGAATCCAATTCAATTGGACTTGATCCAAAAATAATTACTCAATTAAATTGAGTTAATCAGTGATCAAATCATTAATTAAACCTCTCATAAATACTGAGTCCAAATCCGATGGGCAATCAGACATCAGAGTCCATCAATATGAAATCCTGATCAAAAAAGTTTCAAACCAGTGGGACTCTTGACCCCGATACCCAAAATATGTGAACTCATGATCAAAGAATCCTGATTCTCGATCACAGAGTCTCAGACATGTAGGACTCAAAGTCCACGAGCATTAGGACTCTTCACCAGCCATCAGATCAGATAAGAACCTCTAATGTGTGTGACCCTGCAGGTTCGAACCTAAGCCGGTAGCATAGGAACTAATTCCTGTACTAATCGAAGTGACCATCTAGCAATGGTATCGGACGTCCGGATAGGTTGAATAGTCACAATCGCAACACTCAGAACCTACGTGAATATGGTTACTATATAATTCATCCTTTTGACCCCTGTGTATTGGATGACTCAGGGTTAAACTGTCAACCCTGATTAGATCATCCGAATCGTGCTCAACTCAAATAGTCCTGTGACTCCTCACTAGGACTACCCTGGCTAAGGTTTTGCTAAATTGAAATACGACTGTGAAGGTTATGAAGTAGAAATATCCACCTCTTGCACTTGTGCTCATGGGTCCACATACATCAGAATGTACCAGACCCAAGAGTTCACTGGCTCGCTCACCTTTTCTAGTAAAAGGTGATTTGGTCATCTTCTCAAGAAGACAGGACTCACAGGTTAGAAGTGATTCATAATCACCAACTTCAAGAATTCCTTCTTGAGCCAATCTGTTTATCCTGTTCTTATTGATATGACCAAGCCTACAGTGCCAAAGGTAGACTTTTGACACATTATCCATTCTAGGATGTTTACCGAAGGTTTGAACCACATTAACAGGCTGTGATAGTAAATAAATTTCATTATTTAGTTGTCCAACAAACATTGTAACACCATTCAAAATAATATTGCAAATGTTTCCTTTTATTAAAAATTCATAACCGTACATGGCCAAAAGGCCTACAGAAATAATATTTAATAAAAAGCTTGGACAATAGTGACATTCACTTAGAATTACATTACGAGAATTGATTACAAGGTTCATGATTCCTAAAGCTAGAACTAGAACTTTGCTTCCATCTCCAACGTTCAAGAACCTCTCGCCTTCAAATCTCCTACTGATCTGCAGACCCTGCATCGAATTACAGATATGATAAGGGCTTCCGGTATCCAATATCCAGACAGTAGTATCACAAATAGAAAAGTTGTAAGGTGTTATCATATAATTACCTTGCTTCTTCTTCGGCCTGTTCGGGTCCAGGGAGGCAATGTATAGAGGACAGTTTCTCTTTCAGTGCCCCTGCTTCTTGCAAAAGAAGTACTCCGTCTGGCTCTGGTTGGGCTTGCGCTTCTTGGTTTGACCTTGTGCAGACGTCCCAGCATGCGGCTGCACCTTCTTATTCTTCTTCTTCTTATTCTTTTTCCCTTTCTTAAAGGGTCGACGACCAGAAGAAGACCCTCCCACAACATTCACCGACTCCTTATGGAGCTGGTGATCCTTCTCAAAGTTCTGCAGCAACCCCAACAAGTCGTGGTAGTTCACTGCAGGCTTTATCATCCGAAAATGAGTAAGGAAGGGGAAAAAGGACTTGGGCAAAGAACTAAGGATCGCATCCTTACCGAGCTACTCGTACAAGGAAAAGCTCAGTTTACTTAGGCGCTTAATCATTTTGATCATGTCACAACTAGTTTTGTATCTTTCAACATCGTCAGGCGTGCCAAAGGAGTCGTTCAATATTTGAAGCATCTCCAGCAGCTGGGCGTTCTCGAACCTGCGGCTGAACTCATCATTCATTACCGCCAGCATTATACACCGAACGGTGGTGCGGTCGTTGAGCCACTTCTGATAAGTATCTCGGACCATCCCTCTTGCGTTCGGGGCTGGCTCCTCAGGTGTCGGATCCGTTACTACATAAAGGATCCGCTCATGCTCAAGGATGATTTTCAATTTTCGATACCAGCTATCGAAATTAGATCCCATGAGCTCGTCATTATCTAATAATGACCGGAGCGACAGGGTAGTGGCCATAGCTGCATAAAGAAAAACCAGACCTTTATTAGTACATAAATTATTAATACTAAAGATTTGAACTTTAGTCTAAAGTTTCTCCCAGTATTTTTAACGAATTGGTAGCCTCAACCTCCAATTTGAGGAATTACATTAATTTCTTAGTGGGTACTAGAATCCATACAGACCACACACGAGTCCAACTTTAGTTGGTCAACCCATGTGCATCTATGGGTAGGTTCATAATCAGTTGTTTCTCTAAATAACTTCTAGTAATTTATTTTACCCCAGAACCTAATCAGTAGGCTTTGGCCTCCACTAAAAAGATCTGGTTAGGTCCAACCATTAACATGACTTGATTTGGTGAATCGGACCAATAAATGATCAGGCCCGACTTTGACCGACCAATCTGACCACCATCAGAAAGACTCAACCAAATGATCATATTATGAATGATAATTCCATTAGTCAATAAGCACCAGGCCTTTGGTCCTCCAGTGATTATTAAACCAATGGACTCATTATCACTCACTTAATGGGAGGCTATAATTTAGTTATCAATATAACTTAATCATTTTTAGGGACCTAATAATTTTTGAGGATTTTATTAAAGGATAGAAGAGAAGAAATTAACCAACCAATTTCAATCCTCCCTCTGACTTCACCAAGTCAGATTAAAAAGAATTTAATTAAAGTCGGTATTAGGAGTACCTAAATCAGTCATATTGATTTACCTAATGACATGGGTGAGCCCTGATCACCAAGTGATCTAATCAAAATCTAATTCACCAGGTTGGCCAGGTAAGTGAGATAAGTAGTGGGGATATGCCATTAACTCGTCAGAGATCAAATCAATGCGAGTAGCTCCTACTTAAAAATCACTGGTCAGACTGCCGAACTTACCTTAGACACCAACCGGTTCATTAGTTTTAATTTGATCAACTTAGTAAATAGGGTTCCACCTCGTAGCCATGAATTAAGTCCATCTTGGTCTAGTTAAAGACATGGACCCATTCAACTACAACTATTGGAGTTGAGTCTAGAGTGTCCTTGACCTAATCTAATTCAACTTTTGATTAGATTTGACTAATTACTCTAATTTAGTCCATTTCTTTAAGTTAACCTTTGGTCTAACCCAATTATGGATCTAATCCATCTAACCCATTGACCCACAAGGTTATGCAATTGTCTTAGGTCTTAATTCACAATTCTAGACCAACTAGACAACACTTAATTCTTTTAATTAAGTATTTGGGCTGATGGGTCAAGGTTTGACATTTCGAAAATAATTTTCAAATTTGAAAGGTTTTATTTTCTATTCACCAAATGTGTTGACTTATTTCACAAACGGATCAGCACATTTTATAAACAGCAATCCTATTGCTAATTATATAATAGAAAATAACTCAATCAAAATAAATCATGAATATTCTTTTAGATCTAATCTAACAGATTCATGATAAATTTTACAATTGAACCTTTACAATTAAGTCCTTTCGCTGCTTCGTCTTCATGGCACCCTTACAGCCATAGGAGAACCCCATCGAATGGGAGGAGAGGATAATTAAACCCTACTTATCTCCTATGACCGGATGACCATAACAACCAACCCAATTAGATTACTTCCTATTGGGATCAAGTATATCTAAATATACCAATTTCAAAATTTAAATTTAAATTTTAAATTTTAAATTTTAAATTTTAACCAAATTTCAAATTTTAAATTTCAAATTTTTTAATTTTAAATTTTGAATTTTAAATTTTGAATTTTAAATTTGAAATTTTAAATAAATTTTTAAATTTTAAATTTTAAATTTTGAATTTCAAAATTTTGAATTTTGAATTTCAAATTTCAAAATTTAAATTTTAAATTTTGAATTTCAAATTTTAAATTCAAATTTCAAATTTAAACTCTTAGATTACAACTTAATCTATGCATGCAAATGTATATCATATTTTAGAACTCACTCTGATACCATTTGAAGCGAATTTCAGTGCAGGGGTAAAACGGTAATTTTAAAACTTTTTTAAAATTACTATTTTACAGTGAAAATTATTAATTAATCTAATTAATTAATATATATTAATCCTACACAAGGATCTAAATATGATATATATACAGCATGCATTTAAATTTGAAATTTAAACTTCTACTGTAAACCTTTTACTGTTATGTGTTCAGAACACATTACCTTTGTGAGGGTAGTTGATTGCCGTAATCTGATCACCGTCGGAAAGGTTCGATCATTGCAATGTAGCCACACAGTGTGTCTGGTCTCCACAGATCATCCACACGAAGCTTTCGATCTGATCGGCTCCTCACGAATGCTAGTTCGTCGCAGAACTCTTTCGACGGCCGATGCTGATCGAACTCCTTCGATTGATGTCTGCTGACTTTTTGAATACTTTGGATCATCAGCAAAGATGCTTGAGAGGTTGATGAAGCTCTCCCTAAAGTTTGGTGGGCTCATGACACTCGTAGCTCACCTTCTCACTTTCCGAACCCCAGGCTAAAACCCTAGGGTACTCATTGAATACCCTGCGCCCACTTTTGTTTCTTTTCTTTTCTTTTCTCTTGAAAGTTTTTGAACTTCCTACTCATGCACAAGGCTTCCTCACACCCACTATTCTCTCTCAAAAAAAATTCTATGCATGCCCCACCTTCTCATCTCTTTTAAAACAGTGCAAGACGTATCTTATCCGCGTGAGAGGATAAAGATAGGTGGTTGCACATTTGAATTCAAATCGAATTTGAATTCAAATGCAAACCAACTCATCCTTATCCACTTTGGGCATGAGAAGAGAAGATGCATGGCTTCTTTGTGCATGGAGAGTTTACACGAGAAACTCTTTCTCGTGTAAAGCAAGGGGCGCACAAAATGGATAAGGACAAGGCGCATGGGATTAGTTATCCATTTAAATTCAAACACCCTTTGAATTTGAATGGCTAACAAATCAATATTTATCCAAATAATTGGCGCACAAGTATGGGCATGGGAAGGCTTCTGCATGGGATAAAATTCATGAGAAGTTATTTCTCGTGAACTCAAATGGGCGCAGAGAAGTGAGGTGGCGCAGGGAGTTGAATTCAAAAGGTGGTTTGATCTTAATTGAACCAACCTAATCAAAATAGGTTAAGCATAATTAGACTAAGTTAAATATAACTTAATTAAGATTATTTAGGCTCAATAAAATTTTAATCAAATCAAGAATTGACTAAGCTCAACCCCTGATCAAATCAGGAACCAAAACACCTTAGCGATTAGGTCAACACTTAACCTAATCAGGTCAAACCCAACTAAATCCAATTCAATTGGACTTGATCCAAAAATAATTACTCAATCAAATTGAGTTAATCAGTGATCAAATTACTAATTAAACCTCTCATAAATACTGAGTCCAAATTCGATGGGCAATCGGGCATCAGAGTCTATCAATATGAAATCCTGATAAAAAAAGTCTCAAACCAGTGGGACTCTTGACCCGGTACCCAAAATGTGTGGAACTCATGATCAGAGAATCTGATTCTCGATCATAGAGTCTCAGACACGTAGGACTCAAAGTCTACGAGCATTAGGACTCTTCACCAGCCATCAGATCAGATAGGAACCTCTAATATGTGTGACCCCGTAGGTTCGAACCTAAGCCAGTAGCACAGGAACCAATTCCTGTACTAATCGAAGTGATCATCTAGCAATAGTACCCGATGTCCGGATAGGTCGAATAGTCACAATCGCAATACTCAAAACCTATATGAATATGGTTACTGTATAATTCATCCTTTTGACCCCTATGTATTGGATGACTCAGGGTTAAACTGTCAACCCTGATTAGATCATCCAAATCATGCTTGTTGGTGCAAAAATCTGCTTGCGTCGGAGAAGCTGGAGTCGGGGAAGTCGCGGTCACCGCCGGGACCTGCAAAGGAAGTCTAAACTGGAGGTGGGGTTGCTCCGGCAAGACCCTCCGACGCTCAAGTCAGTTCTCTGCCTCAACAAGAATGGAGTGCTCGAACGGAGAATTTAGCAGAGTTTTGAGATAAGAAATGAGCTTAGAGAATAACGTATCTGGTCCCCCTTTTATAGGCGGAGGAGGCAACGGATTGATGGCGATGTTTGTAACCGTCTGGTAGTGGGCCACCCACGGTCAGGGAAATTGACTGCAAAGGATAGTGGAGTAGACGCGTGGCCATCACTGTGGCTTGCCACGTGGAATCTGTTACGCGGGGTGGAGCAGCGTCCGTTGTCGTGACTCGCCAGCAGATGGGAGAATCGTGTGGAATCCGTCGTAGGAGGTGGAGCAGGTTCGTGGCCGTTATTGCGGCCCGCCAGGGGGTAGTGGAGCTGTGCGGAATCTGCCACAAAAAGTGGAGCAGGGTGGCGATGGCTACTGTGACCTGTCAGGGAATGATGGAACTGCGTGGAGTCCGCCACAGGAAGTGGAGCAGGGTCGTGGGTGGAGCCCGACTTTGGAGCTGAAGTTGGGGGCGGAGCTCGGCTCTCGTAGGAGTCTGGGCGAAGTTTACCCGCAGTTCATGTCGGAGGCGGAGCCCGGCCCCCGTAGGAGTCCGGGCGGAGCTGTGCTGATGTCGGCGGTGGAGCCCGGCTCCCGTAGGAGTCCGGGCGGAGCTGCGCTTGCTGTCGTCGGTGGAGCCCGGCTCCCGTAGGAGTCCGGGCGGAGCTGCACTTGCTGTCATCGGCAGAGCCCGACTCCCGTAGGAGTCCGGGCGGAGCTGCACTTGCTGTCGTCGGTGGAGCCCGGCTCCCGTAGGAGTCCGGCGGAGCTGCGCTGCAATCAAAGTTAAGGGTGAAGTCCGGCTCTGGTAGGAGTCCGGATGGAGCTTACCAGCAGTTGATACTGAGAGCAGAGCTCGGCTCCCGTAGGAGTCCGGGCGGATCCGTTCTGATGTCGGTGGTGGAGCCCGACTCCCGTAGGAGCCCGGGCGGAGCTGCGCTTGCTGTCGTCGGTGGAGCCCGGCTCCCGTAGGAGTGCGGGTGGAGCCGCACTTGCTGTCATCGGCGGAGCCCGGCTCCCGTAGGAGTCCGGGCGGAGCTGCACTTGCTGTCGTCGGCGGAGCCCGGCTCCCGTAGGAGTCCGGGCGGAGCTGCGCTGCAATCAAAGTTAAGGGTGAAGTCCGGCTCTGGTAGGAGTCCGGATGGAGCTTACCAGCAGTTGATACTGAGAGCGGAGCCCGGCTCCCGTAGGAGTCCGGGCGGATCCGTTCTGATGTCGGCGGTGGAGCCCGGCTCCCGTAGGAGCCCGGGCGGAGCTGCGCTTGCTGTCGTCGGCGGAGCCCGGCTCCCGTAGGAGTCCGGGCGGAGCTGCACTTGCTGTCATCGGTGGAGCCCGGCTCCCGTAGGAGTCCGGGCGGAGCTGCACTTGCTGTCGTCGGCGGAGCCCGGCTCCCGTAGGAGTCCGGGCGGAGCTGCGCTGCAATCAATTTCGTTGAGGGTTTTGGCTGTGGGTATTTTATACCCAACACCAGTCCCCCTACATCCGAGTTTGAATTTCAAATGAAGGAAGTACATAGAGGTACAGCCGGAACCGTCCCTTCGAATCCCGCGCCCTGCCGCTCCCAGATATTTTGGCATTAAATGAGTGCGTGCCGGAGTCTTTTCGAATTGGGGCGGTACGAGGGGACGCTTCGAAGACCCCGCAGGTACGCTGGCCTAGGTATGGCGCAATTATGACCCAGCCAACCGCCAGCCGCCTTTAGCCGTCTGCCACGGGGAGTGGGACACGTGTCGGACGCGGACTGGTCTGGGGGGATTCGAGATCATTATGGCGCCGGATCCCAGGGTCTATTTAAACCCGTCCTCCCCCCTTCAGGCGTCCCACTCCATTTCTGATTTTTTGCTGGCGTCTGTCATCTCCCCGAGAGTCTGCTCTAGCGAACGCCCTCTCGAGCCGTAGGCGCCTTCCGTTTCTCGCTCCCCAGGTCCCCAGAGTAAGATAGGTTAGTGCCAACCTTCTTCTTCTTACCGCCTAGGGGCTTCCCCTCTTTTCATTTCTTTCGTGTCTTCTTCTGAGTTGACCTTCGGCGTCTCGTTCCCTTCTGGTCTACCTTTCTAGGGCCCTTTAGGTTCTCTCCCCCAAAAATGTCTTCCGATTCCTCTGCCCCCGTAAGTTCTGGGAGTTCTTCTGCTTCGAACCCCCAGGCCCCTGTCTCTGCGGACGAACCCGCGTTCGGGGCAGGGCCTCGCCCGATTTTCGCACCGGGCGCCATTCCATGCTCGTCGACTCCGGACGAACTCCTTCTGATAAGGGCTCGGTATGGGGTTCCTTCGGAGTACGACCTGGAGCTTCCTGGCCCCTCCGACCGGGCCAGCGCTCCCCCTCCTGGTCGTTTTTGTTTGTACCAGGAGGCATTTCGCGCCGGACTCCGGCTTCCGCTTCCAGTCTTTGTTGCCGCCTTCTTTCGCTTCTTAGACATTTCTCTCACCTCTGTCGCCCCGAATTTCTTTAGGTTTTTGATGGGGTTTCTCTCTCTTGCCATATAGCCGAGGTCCAGCCATCCCTCTCCCTGTTCAGATATTTCTACACCTTCAAACGCCATCCTTCAGCGAAGGACTGGTGGTACTTCTCCCTCCAGTTCGGTAAGAAGGGGTTGCTGAAGGGCGCCCCTTCTTCGATTCATAACTGAAGAGGAAATTTCTCTTTGTTTACTGCCTGACCCTGGAACTAGGTCTGCCCCCTTGGGGGTCTCTGAGGGATTCCGTCCGTCGGACTCCCACCTGGGAGAGGACGACCTCCAGGCTGCCCAGAAGCTTCTGAGTTACCCCGCTCCTTCCCTTCCTAACCTTCTGAGGGAACAGCTTCTTTTCAACATCGACCTGAGCCCTCAGGATCCAGCAAGTATTTACCTTTCTTTTTCTTGTCTTCTTCTTCTCTCTCTTCTCTTCTTCTTCTTCTTCTTTTTTTTTTTTTTTTTTTTTTTTTTTTTTTTTTTTGCTCTGGACTGATCGGTGCTGCTTTTTCTTTCTTCTTTTCTTTTCCTGTTATTTTTTTTTTTTTTTTTTTAGCAATGGATGCCGAAGCCACGCGGATGCTCGCCAAGGCTATGAGAGCCCAGAAGAGGAAGGGCGCGACGACCTCCGGTTCGGTGAAGAGGGCCAGGGTGGAGGAGACGAGCTTGGCTGCCCCGTCCAGGCGACCCCGGCCATCGACATTCCTTCGGATGCCGAGCCAGCGGCCCCCCGAGCTCCCTCAAGGAGCCCGCCGACTGGGGTCCCCATTCCGGAGGTCCGCCCCACGGAGGCGCTCGCCGTGGGGAGAAGAGGAAATCGGCGGCCCGCAGGGCGAGCAGCCACCGAGCCGCTATAGACGAGTCCGTCTGCTCCGAGGGGGGATCGAAGAACTCCTTCAACGACAAGGCTCTGATCAGGCGGCTACTCGACGGCTGCATTCTGTCCGATGTCGTGGAGAGGATTGACCGTGCCGATCTCGAGCAGCGGGCCTGGGACACTTTGGGGTCCTTTCTTGAGGTAAGCGGATGTTTATTTGCATGGTTGCTCGATCTTTGTTGTAATTCTCCATCCGTCCCTGCAGATCGGGCACCAGCTCTTCACTTATGTCGAGGCGTCGGGCCGCATGAGAAGGGACCTTCTTCGGGCGGAGGAGCACTGCCAGGACGAGGTCGCTCGTCTTCAAGCGAAGACGGCCGAGGTGGCCGCCCTCCGGGAGGCCCTGGAGAGAGAGAGGCAAGACCGGGAAGAGGAAAGACAAGCCCGGGAGGAGGAGAGACGAAGCTTGGAGGAGTCGGCGAGGAAGGCGGAGGCCGAGGTTGCCCATCTGGCCGAGCAATCTCTGGTTCTGGTCTCGGAGGCCAGGACCCTTGCGGTGGAGGAGTTCAAGGCCTCCGCGGAGATGAGGGAGCTGAACGTCCAGTTCGGCCTGGAGGCGTTTACCAAGGGGTTCGAGCTCTGCCGAGAGAGGGTGGCCAGCAGATACCCCGACCTTGATCTCGGCTTTTTAGAGGAGTCTGACGACAAGGCTGCCCCTTCGTCCGCCGCTACCACAGTCGCACCCCCCGTGCTGAGCTCTCCACCCCCTGCCCCCGAGGTCTGAGACCTCCGATCTTGTATCTTTCTTTTGTCGCCATACTTCCTTTCCGTTTGTCTTCAAAATCAATCAATAAAGTCGAATTTCTTATTGTGGATGGTCTTTTCTTTCCTCTGCTCCTCCTTTTCTGCCTTTCTTCTTGTAATGAGTCGGTCTTTGACGTCTGCGTCTTCCGATGGCAGTGCCCCGCCGAAGCACTCCCCTTGCCCCTGGAGGTCCTGCTGAAGTCAACTATCCAACGGCTGAAAAAGGAGGTCCTCTACCTGACGAAGAAGTTGAAGAAGTCGGAGGGCGAGCTCCGCCAGGCGAAAAAATGCTATTCCGAGGCCGCCGCTGAGGCCGCCCACTTCAGGAGTCTCCAAGTGAAGGCAATCATGGACTACAGCCGGAGGAAGACGAACTTCACGAAGGAGCTCGAGGAATGTACGAAGAGCGCCAGCGACCGAACTTGGGCTCAAGAAGCCAGGATCAGCATCCTTAAGGTGGAGCTATCAGCTGCAAAGAGGAGGATCGGCCAGCTGGAAGGAAACTCATCCCGGACCCTGGCGTGGGTTGACAATGAGCAAAAATGGTCGCAGAAGATCTCCGACCTCCAAAAGCAGCTTCAAGATGCTGAGATGAGCCATGATGTGCGGCGGGCCAGCTGGCGCCGACAGGTAGAAGAGTATAAAGGGAGATTCCGTCAAGCGGCGGACGAGGTCGTTCGTCTCCAGAGGCAGCTGGTTACTAGGGCGCAGCTTACTAACGCCCAAGATACCGAAGAGCTCCAAGCCCTGAGAGGCACCGTCGAGGGGATTTCTGTCTCCCTTGGGGAGAAGACAGCCGAGCTGCAACAAGTAAAAATCCAACTGGGGCTTGAGCGGAAGGCCGTCGCGGACGCAGAGGCGGAGTCCGAAGTTTTGCAGAAGTGGCATCGGGAAGTGGAGGCTGAGAGCCGGCGACTTCGTCAGGTGCTCCAGGATATGCTGCAAAAGAAGGAGGAACTAGAAGAAACGGTGGAGAGCCTGAGGCAGTCCTGGTTGAGGGATGGGGGTGGTGACCCTAGGTTGGAGGACGCAGGGCCTCCTTAGAGCCCCTTTGTCCGTATGTAGTTATTTTCTTTTTGTCGCTTTGTTCTTCTTTCTCTGGCTGTCCTGGCTTTGTAGTGCGTATATTGAAAATGAAAAAAGGAGCGCTTTGTGTTACCTTGTTCGTGCGTAGCACTGATATTGTCGTTTGTTGGACCTTTCTCGTCGTTTAGCTTATTTGACGTAGATGTCGCCGTGGGGGGGGGCTCTTTCCTTTCACCCGATCTTGTCACGCGGCCGAGTTTCGCCACCATCGTTGACCCTTGCTGCAAAAGTGGCGATTGGAACCCGACTCCCGTAGGAGTCCGGGTGAAGTCTTTCTTGGCGGGGAACCCGGCTCCCGTAGGAGCCCGGGTGAAGTCTTTCTTGGCGGCGGAACCCGGCTCCCGTAGGAGCCCGGGTGAAGTCTTTCTTAGCGGCGGAACCCGGCTCCCGTAGGAGTCCGGGTGAAGTCTTTCCTTGGCGGCGGGACCCGGCTCCCGTAGGAGTCCGGGCGAAGCTTTCCTTGGCGGCGGAACCCGGCTCCCGTAGGAGTCCGGGTGAAGCTTTCCTTGGCGGCGGAACCCGGCTCCCGTAGGAGTCCGGGTCTTCCATTTTGCTTGAGCCGGCGTGAGGTTCTCGTTATCAGCCTGGCTTGCGGGGGCGCGTTAGGGCGCTGTAAGGCCTCTCCCCCCTCCGGTTAAAAGAACCGGGCCTTCAACTTTGCTCATGTCAGGACGAGGTTCTCCTCCTGTTCCTGACACGGCTGTGGGGGCACATTAGGGCGTTGTAAGGCCTCTCCCCCCATCCGGTCTAAAAGAACCGGGCCTTCAACTTTGCTCATGTCAGGACGAGGTTCTCCTCCTGTTCCTGACACGGTTGTGGGGGCACATTAGGGTGTTGTAAGGCCTCTCCCCCCATCCGGTCTAAAAGAACCGGGCCTTTGACTTTGCTCAAGTTAGGGCGAGGTTTTTCTCCTATCTCTAACAGGGCTGTGGGGGCACATTAGGGTGTTGTAAGGCCTCTCCCCCCATCCGGTCTAAAAGAACGGGCCTTTGACTTTCTCAAGTTAGGGCGAGGTTTTTCTCCTATCCCTAACAGGGCTGTGGGGGCATATTAGGGCATTGTAAGGCCTCTCCCCCCATCCGGTCTAAAAGAACCGGGCCTTTGACTTTGCTCAAGTTAGGGCGAGGTTTTCCTCCTGTCCCTAACAGGGCTGTGGGGGCACATTAGGGCGTTGTGAGGCCTCTCCCCCCATCCGGTCTAAAAGAACCGAGCCTTCGACCTTGCTCATGTCAGGACGAGGTTCTCCTCCTGTTCCTGACATGGCTGTTGTTTTTGGAGGGGCCATATCCAGTCATAATACATCCACGTTAAGTAGGAGGAGCGTATTAGCTAAAAAGAAAAGTAGATTCAAAGCGAAATAGTAAGCGATACGTTTACAGCATTCCCGCTCCTTCTTGAGGCCCTCCGTGATGGAGTCGATGGTCCTGATGGACGGCCGGTCCCCGGGTTGCTCCTCCCTTTTCTGCGGTTCAGGCGGCGGGAGGGCTCTTGGCCAGTCTCTTTTATCCTCAGGCCTGCGGCGGATGAATCTGTCGAGTCGACCTCGCCGAATGAGCTCCTCGATCTCGTCCTGGAGCTGGATGCATTCCTCCGTATCGTGGCCGTGGTCGCGGTGGTAGAGGCAGAACTTGTTGGGGTTGCGCTTCCCGGGGTGGGTGCGCATCCTCTCCGACCTAGGGAGCTGCTCCCTGACCTCCATCAGCACCTGGGCCTTCGAGGCGTTGAGGGGGGCGTAGCTGCGGAATTTCCCTGACGGGGAGCCCCGCCGAAACCTGTTGTCCGGGCTTCTCTGCCTGCGTGCCCGGGGGGAGTATGGGCGCGCTTATGCCCAGGAGGGGATCGGGAGCGAGGCCGGGCTTCCTTTGGCCTCTTCTCGACTGCGGGCTTACTAGAATCTCCCGCCTGACGCTCCCTTGCAATCTCTTCGTCCTTCATTTTGAAGGCCTCTTCCGCTCGGGCGTATCCTTCAGCCTGAGCCAGTAGATCGGCAAAATCCCTGGGGTACTTCTTCTCCAGGGAGTACAAAAGATCATTCTTCTGAAGGCCGCCTTTCAGGACGGCCATGGCCACTGACTGGTCCAAATTTTGGACCTCCAACGCCGCGATGTTGAAGCGGTTGACGTAGGCCCGTATGGACTCCCCTTCCCTCTGCTTGATATTGATGAGGGACTCCGAACCTTTCCGGGGATGCCGGCTGCTGACAGAATGGGCCACGAATTGGTGGCTCATTTGATCGAAGGAGAATATGGTACCCGACTTCAGAGCCGAGTACCAGTTCCTTGCTGCTCCCTTCAAAGTAGATGGGAAAGCCCGGCACAAGATGGCGTCGGGAGCACCGTGAAGCAGCATCATCATTCGGAAGGCCTCCAGATGATCCACCGGGTCGACATCCCGTCATAACTTTCAAACTGGGGGAGCTTGAAATTCGGCGGGATCGGTTCCTGCATAATCATTTGGGAGAAGGGAGGGTCAGTGCAGATATCTCACCATAAGCGGGAGGCCGTGGCGGAGTTCTTCGATCCACCGGTTCATCTCCTGGAGCCTCCGGTCCAGGAAGTCCTCTCGACTCCGAGTCTCGAGGGTCCTTTGGCAGAACGGGGGAGGGATCTCCCAGGAGTGGAGTCGTGGTCCGATTGAGGGCTCTCTACCCTCGGATTCGCCTTCCCAGGAAGGACGGGGTGGCTGGCCCAGGTGGCCCACCCCACCGCCGGGTTCTGGCATTCCGGAGATGCCCCCTCCGGATGCACCGACGCCTGCGGCTGCTGCTGCTGCATTGCCTGTACGGCTTCGACGAGGCCTTTGACCTGCTGTGCCAGCAAGTCAAACTGCTCTGCGCCGACCGCCGTCGCCGGAGGGGGAGGAGGCTGAGAAACGGGAGGGGAGGCCGGAGCCTGAGATCTGGCCGCAGAGGCCGTGGACCGCCGGGTGGACGCCCTGCGCGGAGGCATCGGGTGTCGATCTCGCGGGGGAGGATTAGGAATGGATGACGGAGAGATGGTCGGAGGTGGCTCCGTTGAACACTCCTTTAAGAACAAGGGTGCTGCAAAGACACAGCCCCTTCCTCTAGCGCCAATCCTGTTGGTGCAAAAATTTGCTTGCGCCGGAGAAGCTGGAGTCGGGGAAGTCGCGGTCGCCGCCGGGACCTGCAAAGGAAGTCTAAACCGGAGGTGGGGTTGCTCCGGCAAGACCCTCCGATGCTCAAGTCAGTTCTCTGCCTCAACAAGAATGGAGTGCTCGAACGGAGAATTTAGCAGAGTTTTGAGATAAGAAATGAGCTTAGAGAATAACGTATCTGGGTCCCCCTTTTATAGGCGGAGGAGGCAACGGATTGATGGCGACGTTTGTAACCGTCTGGTAGTGGGCCGCCCACGGTCAGGAAAATTGATTGCAAAGGATAGTGGAGTAGACGCGTGGCCATCACTGTGGCTTGCCACGTGGAATCTGTTACGCGGGGTGGAGCAGCGTCCGTTGTCGTGACTCGCCAGCAGATGGGAGAATCATGTGGAATCCGTCGCAGGAGGTGGAGCAGGTTCGTGGCCGTTATTGCGGCCCGCCAGGGGGTAGTGGAGCTGTGCGAAATCTGCCACAAGAAGTGGAGCAGGGTGGCGATGGCTACTGCGACCTGTCAGGGAATGATGGAACTGCGCGGAGTCCGCCACAGGAAGTGGAGCAGGGTCGTGGGTGGAGCCCGACTTCTGGAGCTGAAGTTGGGGGCGGAGCTCGGCTCTCGTAGGAGTCTGGGCGAAGTTTACCCGTAGTTCATGTCGGAGGCGGAGCCCGGCCCCCGTAGGAGTCCGGGCGGAGCTGTGCTGATGTCGGCGGTGGAGCCCGGCTCCCGTAGGAGTCCGGGCGGAGCTGCGCTTGCTGTCGTCGGTGGAGCCCGGCTCCCGTAGGAGTCCGGGCGGAGCTGCACTTGCTGTCATCGGCAGAGCCCGGCTCCCGTAGGAGTCCCGACTCTCAATTTCGTTGAGAGTTTTGGCTGTGGATATTTTATACCCAACAATGCTCAACTCAAATAGTCCTGTGACTCCTCACTAGGACTACCCTGGCCAAAGTTTTGCTAAATTGAAATATGACTGTACACAGCTCTTGAACTGGAGTGGTCAATCCCATCTTGACACACGCACCGACAAGTCAAGTACTTGACTACATCCAGCAACCTTCCGTCACTGAATTAGAAATTCAGGTAGTCCAGTACCTAAGTGCAGTGAGTTGCTTGCAAGTCACCATGGCGGTCTCAGATCGGAAGGACATTTATACCCATATCTCATCGGAGCAAATCTTGACAGCAGAAAAAGCTACAGAGTCGGTCACGTTCAGTGCAGATGTACCCTTATATCTCATCTGTATGCCATACCAGTGTCTCCACACTTCTTGGTTAAGAGGACAACCAATTCATATGGCACACAACGACCTATGCTTGATAAACATTGTCATCCTTGGTAACAACGTATCATTTGGTCGCGAGCAGGTTTAAGGACTAAACGATAAATCCTCCTTTGTCGAGTTTAAATAGTCCTAAAAACTTCACTACAACACAGGAGTTCATTAGAAGATGAAATAATTTATGATAAAAAATATCAAAATAATTTTTATTTATTTATAATTCATATACTAATACAAGAAAGAGCGCAACTGTCAACAAACTGACGATTGGCTTTGGGATACTATTCCCAACAGTTAAGAGTTGACAGTTTAAACTCTAAGTCATCCTAGTTTTAAGGGTCAAAGGGATGAATTATATGGTAACTATATCCAAATAGGTTCTTGAGTGTTGCTTTGCATACATTCGGCCTATCCAGACATCGATATGATTACTAGATGATTTCTCTGATTGGTACAGAAATCAGTTCCTGTGCTACCAACTTAGGCTCAAACCTATGGGATCACACACATTAGAAGTTTCTCTCTGATCATATGGCTAATCTGAAGAGTCTCAGTGAATGGAGACTCTAGTGAAGAGTCTCACTGGATGGAACTCTAGAAAAGAGTCCCACTAAACTTAGACTCTATCATTAATGAAGGATTAATTAGTGATTAGATCACTAATTAGTTCAATTTGTTTAAGCATTAAAGTCTGGATCAAGTATGATTGAATTGGATTCAATCAGGTCAGTCTGATTAGGTTATGAGATGATCTAATTGATAAGGGAGAAATGATCCTAATTTGATCGGATCTATGACTCAATTAATTTATTAATTTGATCAAATTTAATTAAGATTATAGGAGTCTAATTAGATTATATTCATCATAGTTTATTTGGATCTAATTGGATTGGGTTTGAAAGAAATCCAATTGGTTAAACCCTGAGCCCCAAATGAATAGGACTATTTTCCTTACGCCATCTAAATTGTCTCACATCTTTTCTCGCCATACAAAATCATTTTGTATGTGAGAAAATCAAAAAATAATCCTTCTTTTGTCATCTATTAAGGATAGGAATTGATTAGTTTTGATTTAAATTCAAATTGGTTTGAATTTCAACTTAAAATCTTATCCATATCCTTCCACACGTTGATAGTTTCTGAAGGTGCCCATTGTGTATGAGAAAAAGAAGTCTTTTTAATTGATTTTCATGCCCAATTTTCTTTGGTAAGTCTCTGTTTAAGTTAGATAAGAATGAGAAAGAGTTGGACTCAAATTAAAATTCAAAATGGTTTGAATTGCAACAGACTCCATTCCTTATCCTGTCTTATCTGATTTGTGTGACAATCATAAAAGGGCAATAATTTTGTGTGCCAAATGAAGAGTGCTTTTCACCATGAGATACCAGAGAGAAAGAGGGTCAAAAATAATTCTTTGAGATATGAGGATTGGGTAGGTTTCCTTCCTCCTTGGTGTGAACAAAAGAGGAGACTGATCTCCTCTCAGGTGAGCGACCTAGAACTGTTCTAGCATTTTAGATGAGAGAAAAATCATAGAGAAGAGAGTCTGCATCAGATTTTCTCCACCATCCAGCATCTTTCTCTACTCCATCTTTGATATTAAAAAGGTCCAAAGTGATCGAAGGAAGAGATCAAATCAAATTTGCCATCAGAAGCCGACTGCACGAGCTAGCACTCCTGTGGAGGGCTGATCGGTTCGAGGGACTTCGTGTGGACCATCCGTAGATATCGAATACTTATGCGACTGTGAGAACTAGAGAGAATTTTCAGATCTATATTCTCGATCATGAAGTTTGACTACCCACGCTCAAGTATTGGGTTCAGAACCCTAGAAGTGGTAGATTAGATCTATTCATAAATACTGTTTTTGGTTTACATGCTTGTCATTTTAGATTCAGATTTTTATGCATATAAATTCATGTCATTGATCCATTTATAGAGTTTTAAGATCAGATCTTATGCATGTATTTATAGATTAAATAGTTTAATCTAATGTTCTTTCATTAAAAAATTTTTGAAATGCATGCATGAAACTCCTGTGCATCCTAACATTGTCAGTCGGCTGCCCTCCCATCCTAGGTCCCAAGAAATTTCATTGGATTTGGATAGAAAGGGTAGCTTTATCATCATGTCAATCTTGGTCCTCAATTTTTTCTTGGAGAGTCATCCTTTCAACCACCCAGCATTTACTACCACCATAGAAAAGATCATCTGAGCATCCCATCATTTCATAAGTCATGCATTTATAATGATGGAGTAAATTGAAGTATCATGCCACCCTTGCCTTGACTGATTCGATGGCTTACAAAATCATCCTCGAATCAGCCATGGCTTCCTCGTGTCGAAATGCGGTTGTTAATAGATCGCTCCCGTGGATGCTATCCTACGAGGTGCAATCATAGGCTGGGTGTGGTGAAGCATTGGAGGATGTAATGGTGTGGATTGTGCCATGCATCAGCATTTGCGGTGATGAGATTTCAATTGTGGCTATCAGGGGACAATATTTATAGCCATTTTGCACTTCTCTTGTCTCTTTCTCTTTTCTCCACAGAGGCTTGCTTGGTGCAATTGGAAGAGAGCCTCTTATTTTTCCTCCCTCTCTGGTCTCATCATTGTTTTGGTCCTTTGCCATTCTCCCGACCCTTTTTTGGTTGTTCTAACTATCTAAAAATTACGTTCTCCACCCCTATTTCTTCTTTGATCTTGTGCCTTTCTTTTGCAATCTTTCTTTTTTTTTCTTGGTACTTCACCCTTCTCCTTTCTTTTCTTTTTTTTCCTTTTTCTTTCCAATGTCGAGTTTTGAGGGTGGATGTAAAGGTGGGAGCCGTCCAAGTGATCAGGGCTCTCAGCCTCATCACCGTCAGGCGAGGCCCAAGGATTTTTTTGGTCATCCATCAAGATGGGTTCTTCTTCCCACCATGATGACTCCTTGGCTTGAGGATTGGAGAGTTCAGTCCTCAAGGATTTTTTGGGTCTAGAGAATGGGAAATTTATTCTGATCGAATTTGACTTGACATGCCTTCGAAGTCAATACCACATTCTAAGTTGGTACCATTTGTTGGCTCCAAGTTCGAAAGGTCTGGTGATCCTCAATCGAAAAAGGAGCATTGCTATCTATGAAGAGTTTCTTCAGTCTGGGCTCCACTTTCTCCTTCATCCATTTCTTTCTAACATCTTTGATCTTTATAGAATTATTCTTGCATACCTTGCCCCAAACTCTATTGGAATTCTTTGCTCCTTTGTCATCCTTTGTGAAATCCTCCACATCTCTCTGAGGCTATCTCTTTTTCAATCTCTTTTCCTCCTTAAAGACACCCTTGAGAAAGGGGATTGTGGTATTTTAGCTCTCGACCCCATCTCCAGTTTATCACTGGACTTCTCTCTTCCATCCACAGGTGGAAGAACAGATTTTTTTTTATTTCAATCATGTTGGAAATTTTGTCCTAAAATCAATCGTGTGACGATTGGATTCTTCTTTATATATGAACTGTTGATTAATGAATAAAAATTATTCTGATATTTTTCATCATAAAGTTACATCTTCTTTAAACTTTTTTATTGAGATGAAGTCCTTAGAACTATGTTAGTGAATGGTAAAGAGAGGATTTATCGTATAGTACTTAAATATGTTCATGACCAAATGATACATCATTATAGGATGATGATCTTTATCGAGTGGAGGTTGTTGTGTGCCATATAGATTGGTTGTCCTCTTAACCAAGGAGTGTGGTGACACTGGTATGACATCAAGTAAGATGTAGGAGTACATCGTTACTGAACAAGTGACTTACCTGCTAAGCTTTCTGCTATTGAGAGCTGCTCGTGAAGTATTTGGGTATAAGTATCCCTCAGACCTGAGATCACCATTATGACTTGCAAGCAACTCACTGTGCTTTGGTGCCGGACTATCTGAATTTCTAATGCAGTGACGGAAGATTATTGGATACAGTCAAGTACTTGTGAAGTCTGTGTGTGGATCAAGATGTGATTGACCCCTCTAGATTATTGGAGCTAATATATTGCTATATTTTAATTTAGTAAAATCTTGGTCAAGTAATCTATGAGATGGATTTAAAAGATGAAATATAATATGGATGAAGCAATCTAGATTGACGGTTAAACCTAGACCATCCTAGAGCATTCAGGATCAAAGAGATGAATTATGCAGTGACCATATGTCTGGATTTTAAAATAATTTTTTATGATAATTTAACCTATCTGAATGTCAAAAGCTATTGCTAGATGGTATCTCGATTAGTGTAGGAATTAGTTCCTGTGCTATCGATTTAGTGTTTGAACCTTTAGAGTCACGCATACAAGTCAGACAAAGTAGAAAAGTATTGACCTATGTTTATATGTCTAATTGAAAGTACTTAACTTGATTGAATATATAAACTAATTTGATTGAAAATTAAGTTATGAGTCAAATAGGATTGAAAAGTTGACTATGTCTAGCTAGCACTACACATGAGGTTCAGGTTCAATTCCAGGGATGAATAATTTTTGATCTATGATCCATAGAGCCTATGAGAGATTGAATTTAAGTGTTTATTAATTTTAGATTAGATTTAAATTAATTAGATTTAATTAGATTCAAAATTTTAAGTTAGACTTGGTACAAAAGTTTTAAAGAGTTTGGGATTGACAGCCTTTCAAATTGTTTCGAATCAACTTTGAATTGGACTCGAATCGGACCCTTTTTGGATGAGATCTTTGGAGTTTTACTTACACTAAGATTCCATCTTTCTTTGGGCCAACCCTGGCATGGTGTTGGTTATGGGTGTCCCATATGGGTGTGGGAATGGGTGCTTTGTGGGCGCCATATTTGATGGTAATTCTATTTCATGTAAGAGTCCTTTCATGAGTATTGAACTGATTCAAAGTATATTTAAATTAAGAGTCTTATACTTATTGAATCATAAAAATTATCTATAAATAGAGAAGATCTCTACCTATGAATATATAGCAAATAAATCAGATTGAAAGGAGAGAGAAAGAGAGACGAGGCATGAGAAGGGGCATCCCCTTTCTTTCTCCTTGGCGTCTCCCCTTGTTGCCACCCTTCCTCTCCTTGCCGTGGGGCCTATCTTGGGTGTTCTCCTTATTGGTGTAAGGTGTCACACTAGCATCTCTCCTCTCTCATTTGATTAGGTTGTGAAGGTGCTTTGATCAAAGGTCATCCCGCTGTTCTGCATTGTCTGACGTACATGCAAAGTAGAGGATCTGTACTTTCAGGCCTCCGCAAAGATTGAATCTAAATTTTAGAGATTTGATCTCTAGTTTATCTACTATTTAGGTATGAATTTGATCCTTATTCATATAGTTTGTAAAAAATTTTAAGATGCAATCTGAGTTATCTCGAGAGAAACACATTCCCTCACCTTCAATTGGTATCAGAGCGGGGCTTTGATACATGGATGCATAACTGAATTTTTTTGAATTATTTATATATTATGTGTAATTAAAATTTTATGTTAAATATTAAATTTGATTTAAATCTACTTAAATAAAATTTTTAATCTGATTTTGATTGGATTAGATGATCCTAATCTATGGTTGATTAAGGTTGTTATAAGTTTGTTATAACAGAATTTTTATTATTGCTGAATTTTGATGGAATAACAATATGAATTAAAATTTATTTTAAGAAAATTTTAATATTATTTTTTTATTAAAAGTGAGACTTATTTCAGATTTGAATTGAATCTATTTTGATGGATATTTAGATCTGAATTCTAATGAAATTCAGCACTACATCAAAATAAATTTAACCAAAAATTTAATCCTTATGCATTCATATTTACATCTAATTAATTATCTATATGATATTAAATTTAAAATTAATATTTTAGAATCAGCATAAGATATGTTTCAGATCTGATATGATGTATATGATGCATCAAATCTAATTAGATTAGATGAAGAACATGATTGATAAGATCAAAGATATGTTCATGACATAAACTGTTTTGTCAAAATTGTATGTTAATGTGATTATATATAAAATCAGATTTTAGATATTAGTAGTCTAGTACTCAGATTGATGAGATTACCAGACCATCCAATCATAGAAGATCGAAGAGATTGATCTCTCTCTTACCCATTCGACAGGTTCTCTTATGACGTGTAGGGATGTCATTTTGATCCAATTTCATGAAGAAAAAAGTGAACAAATTTTTATAAATTATTTTGATCATAAATATATTTAGATTAGATCTAAAGTAATTTATAATTCATTACAATAAGATAAATTTAGATATAAAATTATTTTAGAATCTGAATAGCATGTTACATAAAATGTAATCGATATTGATCTAAAAGTTATCATGATGCATGAGATGTATGTATGAAGTTTAGATCATACCTATGCATGTTTAATTGTTAAAGATATTATAAAAATTTACTTTTATAAATTGAAATATATCATATGCTTCACCTGAAACTCTGATAGAATAATTTTACAAACTGAAACATACATTTCACATATTTAATTTTGGATTAAATTTGAATGATCTAGATTTGAGAATTGAAGATCATAAGATACCATATAAAATGATAAACAAAGGATTAGTATGAATCAGATCCTTGTAATGGTTAGACCTAGGGTTAGAAACATATATGGACCAAGTAAAAAAATTGGTTAAATCTAATCAAGTGTTGAATTAGATTAGGTCAGAATTTTTCTAGATCAACCTCAATAGTTGAAGTTTGATCAAGTCTATATTTTTAACCTAATAAATGGCCCATGATCATGACTCCATGGTTGAGCCTGATTTTTTGGTGGATCAAATTGAAACTAATTGTCCAGTTGGTGTCTAAGGTAAGTTTGGCAGATTCGATCAAGTAGTTTGTAATTGAAAGCTACCTACCTAGATGCGTCTACGACGAGTTAAGAGTATATCCCTCCTACTGATCTCACTTACCTGACCAACATGATAGATTATATTTTGATTAGGTCACTAGTCGATTCGTGCTAACCTATGCCATCAAGATTAATTAGTGTGATTGATTTAGGTATCTTTAGACCAGCTTGTATCTAATCCTCTATATGACTTGATGAAGTCGGTGGGAGGATTTACAGCCTGCAGGTCAACTTCTTCTCTTATTTCTCAAGTCAATGAAATCAAAATTTCTAAATTATTAGGTCCATAAAATGATACAGTTATGGGATAACTTGTTCATAGCCTTCTATTAAGGTATATGTAATGAGTCCAATATTCCAAATAGGCATTGGAGGTGCCATACGCCTGGTATCTATTACGTATTGAAATTATCATTCATCATATGACTATCATGTTATACCATCAGATCCATGCTCAGATTGGTCGAGCCACACTCAGATCTAAACATCTATTTATTGGATGCACTTGGTGTTGTCATGTTAATGGTTAGACCTAACCAAGATTTTTAGTGAAGGTGCCACACGCCTGTTGAAGGGATGCCTGGGGTAAAACTAATTGCTAGAAATTATTTAGAGAAATAATTAGTTATGAACTAACTATGGATGCATTAGGGTTGGCCAAGCCACACTTGGATCGGAATGCAGTCTGTGTGGATTCTAGTACCCACTAAGTAATTAATGTAATTCCTTGAGTTGAAGGTAGAGGCTACTAATTCGTAAAAATAGTGACAGGATCTTTAGACTAAAGTCTATATTTTTGAGATTAAAAAGTAATTCATATACTAATAGGTTAATATTTTTCTTTCAGTTATGGCCAACTTACTATCCCTTCGTATGCTGTTGGATAGCGACAAGCTCATCAGACCCAACTTCGATAGCTGGTATCGAAAGTTGAAGATCATCTTGGAGCACGAGAAGATTTTATACATCATTACGGATGAAGCACTTAAAGAACCTACTGCCAATGCTCCTCATACCGCAAGAGATACTTACATGAAATGGCTCAATGATCAAATGACTATGCATTGTGTGATGAGGGCAGCTATGAACGATGAACTTAGCCATAAGTTCGAAGATGCACAGCCAGAGGAATCATTCAAATATTGAATGAGTTCTTCAACACCTCTGAGGATGCAGAGAGACACAAAATCTTCTGTGCAGTGTTCAATACCCATATGCGAGAGGGGACTTCAGTCACTGATCATATACTGTACATGATTGAGCAAATTGAATGCCTTAGCAAACTTGACTTTTCGTTACATGAACAGTTAGGCAAGAATGCTATCCTCAATTCGCTATCAAAATCCTATCTATCTTTTCTCAGTCATTACAAAATGACAAAGCTGAACTACCATGGTTTGCTAGGGTTACTGCAGACTTTTGAGAAGGACCACTAGCTCTAGAAAGAGTTGATGAATTTAGTGGGAGGTTCATCAGTAGGTCGTCGATCCTCTAGTAGAGAAAAAAAGAAAAAAGTATAGAAATCCCATACCGCTGATCCTAAGCAGAGCAAAATGTTAAAAGTTGATAAGAACCAGGTAGAATGCTTCTTCTGTAAGAAGCTGAGTTATTGAAAGAGGAATTATTCTGTTTACATAGGCACTCTTGACCCAAACAGGTCTAAGAATAAGAGAAAGAAGCAATGGTTGCTTCACAAAGTACTTATATGATAATTCTTTATAATTTTTCTATTTGTGATACTACTACCTAAATATTGGATAATGAAAGTTTCGATTAATATATGCAATTCGTTGCAGGTACTGCAGATAAGTAGAAAGTTTCGAAAGGACGAGTGATTTCTGAACTTTAGAGATAGAAGTCTTGTTCCTATTTTGACCATGAAAACTTTGCAGCTCATCTTTGAGTCTAGTAATGTCATGTTAGATGATTATTATTATTGTCCCTCCTTTCAGATGAATATCATCTTTGTAGACTTTTTGGTCAAACTTGGTTTCAAGTTTATAATAAAGGATGATTTTTATGATATCATTATGAATGATACTGTAATTATACGTGGACAATTAAAACATGAAATATACATAATATCACAGTCTGTTGGTGTAATGTACACAGTCAGTAAATACTCTAAATTAGATAATATCAGTGAATCCTATCTTTGGCATTGTAGGCTTGATCATGTGAATAAGAGTAGGATTGACAGATTGATCAAAGAACGTATCCTTGAAATAGATGATTGTGAATCATTGCCTACCTGTGAATTCTGTCTACTTGGTAAAATGACTAAGTTACCTTTTAAGAAAAAAGGTGAAAGAGTCAACGATGTCCTAGGTTTAATACATACTGATGTATGCGGACCTATGAACATAAGTGCTAGAAAAGGATACTACTACTTCATTACATTTACAGACGACCTATTGAGATATTGGTATGTCTATCTTATGAAGCATAAGTCAGAATCATTTAAAATATTGAAACGATTCCATGCTGAAGTAGAGAAACAAACTAGAAAGAGTATTAAGATCCTTTGGTTAGATCGAGGAGGTGAATATCTCACCAATGACTTTCTGACATATCTGAAAGAGAATGAAATTCTCTCACAATAGACCCCTCCTGGAACATCACAATATAACGGGATGTTTGAGAGAAGAAATTAAACTTTGTTAGACATGATTCGATCCATGATGGACTTTACGAGTCTGTCAATTTTTTTTTGGGGATATGCTCTAGAAACTGCCTGCTATATTTTGAATAAGGTGTCGAGCAAGTCTGTCGATAAAACTCCGTATGAGATATGGATTGAACGTAAGTCGGTGCTCTCACATCTTAGGGTCTGGGGGTATCCAGCTTATGTCAAGTATTTTAAGATAGATAAGCTTGGACCTAAGTTTGGTAGATGCTTGTTCGTAGGATACCTAAAGAAAACTAAAAGATACTACTTCTACCTCGCTACAGAGCAAAAAGTATTTATCAGTAGTAGGATAATTTTTTTGAAAAAAGAGTTCTTTAGTGAAGGAGCTAATGTCTGTAAAATTGAACTTAATAAAGTTCAAGAGGTGGAAGGACCGATACACACAGAATTGGATTTGATTGAAGAATCAAATTCAGAGCCAGTAAAGGCACCATTAAGGAGATCTGATAGAGTACCGTATCAGCTGGATAGATACTATGATTTCTTGATCTGCGATGGTGATCCCATTGAACTTAATGAGAACGATGAGGATTCGTTCACCTAAATGGAGGCCATGCAAAGGCCTGACTCCTAAAAATGACTTGAGGCCATGAAGTTTGAGATGGAATCCATGAAGATCAATGGTGTATGGACACTAGTTGATCTGCCTGAAGGGATAAAATTCATAGGATGTAAATAAATTTTCAAGAGGAAAAGAGGAGCGGACGAAAGGCAGAGACCTATAAAGCTCATCTCGTTGCCAAAGATTACTGTCAGCATTATGATATTGACTATGATGAGACGTTCTCACCTATGACAATGCTTAAATCCATCTGGATTATGCTTGCTATTGCTGCACACTTAGATTATGAGATCTGATAAATGGATGTCAAAACTACTTTTCTTAATGGGGAGCTAGCAGAAGATGTGTATATGATACAGCCTGAAGGGTTCACATCCACAGATAAGTTGAAAGTATGCAAGCTGAGTAGGTTTATTTATGGACTTAAGCAGGCGTCTAGGAGTTAGAACATGCATTTTAATAAGGTGATCAAAATGTATGGTTTCGTTAGGAATGGAGAAGAGTCTTACATCTATAAGTGGGCTATCGATTCTATAGTCATCTTTCTTATACTGTAGTGGATGATATACTGTTACTAGAAAATAACATCCCGACTTTGCAAAGTGTAAAGTTATGGTTATCATTACAGTTCTTCATGAAAAACTTGGGAGAAGCATCCTATATCCTAGGGATGAAGATCTATAGGGATAGATCTAAAAGGTTGCTTGGATTGTCCCAATCCATGCACATCGATACCATGTTGAAGAGGTTCAACATGGATAATTTCAAGAGAGGCTATCTTTTGATAGGCCATGAAATTACTCTTTTCAAGAAAGATTATCTGATAACTCTTGAGGAGAGAGAGCGTATGAGTAGAATATCATATGCTTCGACAGTAGGATCAATCATGTACGCTATGACATGTACAAGGTCGGATATAGCCTATTCACTAGGGGTAGTGAGTAGATACCAGTCTGATCCAGGTGAGAAGCATTGGAAGATTATGAAGGTAATTCTTAAGTATTTGAGAAATACTAAAGACCAATGGCTTATCTATAGAGACACTGATCTGAAACTTATGGGATATACTAATTTCAATTTTTAATCAGACTGTGATGATAGAGAAGCATGTCGGACTACGTATTTATCTTGAATGGAGAAGCTGTTTGCTGGAAGAGTTCCAAGCAATATACTATGGCCAATTTTATATACGAAGTGGAATATAATGCTACATTAGATGCTGCAAAGGAGGCAGTGTGGTTGCAAATATTTATCACCGAGCTGGGAGTTACACCTTCTATTGATGGCCCTGTCCTGCTGTACTGTGATAGCTTTAGTGCCATACCTCAAGCAAAAGAACCAAAGTCATACCAGCACACCAAGTATATTCTGTGTCGCTATCACCTAGAATGAGAGATCATGAATCGAGGTAACATCGAGCTTCAGAAGATCAATGAAAAGGAGAACTTAGCCGATCCCTTCACTAAAGCTCTGAGGATCAAAGAGTTTGATGACTTCAAATGGAAGATGGGTATAAGATACTACCCCGATTGGCTTTAGTCCAAGTTGAAAGTTGTTGAAAATTATGTCGTAAAATCAATCATGTGACGATTGGATTTCTCTTTGTATATGAGTTATTGATTAATGAATAAAATTTATTTTTATATTTTTCATCATAAAATTATATCTTCCTTGAGCTTTTATGTTGCGATAAAGTTCTTAGAACTATGTTAGTGAACGATAAAGAGAGGATTTATCGTATAGTTCTTAAATATGTTCGTGACCAAATGTTACGTCATTATAGGATGATGACATTTATCGAGTGGAGGTTGTTGTGTGCCATATGGATTGGTTGTCCTCTTAACCAAGAAGTGTGGTGACACTGGTATGGCATACAGGTGAGATATAGGAGTACATCGTCATTGAACAAGTGACTCACCTGCTGAGCATTCTGCTATTGAGAGTTGCTCGTGAAGAATATGGATATAAGTATCCCTCAGATCTGAAATCACCATTGTGACTTGCAAGCAACTCACTGTGCTTTGGTGTCGACTATCTGAATTTTTAATACTGTGACGGAAGGTTACTGGGTATAGTCAAGTAATTATGAAGTCTGTGTGTAGATCAAAATGAGATTGACCCCTTCAGATTATTGGAGCTGATGTATCGCTGTATTTAAATTTAGTAAAATCTTGACCAGGATAATCCATGAGATGAATTTAAAAAATTGAAATAAAATGTGGAAGAAGCAATTTGGATTGACAGTTAAACCTAAACCATCCTAGAGCATTTAGGGTTAAAGAGATGAATTATGCGGTAACCATGTGCATGGGTTTTGAAATATTCTTTTGCAATAATTGATTTATCTGGATATTAAAAATCATTGCTAGATGGTATCTCGATTAGTACAGGAATCGGTTCCTGTGTTATCGGCTTAATGTTTGAACCTATGGAGTCACGCACACAAATCAGACAAAGTAGGAAGGTATTGGCCTATATTTATATATCAAATTTGGAAGTACTTGATTTGATTGAATATATAAGCTAACTTGATTAAAAATTAAGTTATGAGTCAAATGGGATTGAAGAGTTGACTATGTCTAGCTCGCACTACACAAGAGGTTCAGATTCAATTCTGGAGATAAACAGTTTCTGATCTATGATCTATGAAGTTTATGAGAGATTGAATTTAAGTGCTAATTAATTCTAAATTAGATCTAAATTAGATTCAAAATTCTAAGTTAGACTTGGTACAAAAGTCCTAAAGAGTTTGGAATTGGTAGTCTTTCGAAATTGTTTAGATATCGACTTAGTTTCTCTCCCCATTTTCCCCGTGATGCCCACCTTTTGTGTTTTTTGTTGATTAACTCTTATGTTTGGTGTTGCAGTCATGAGGCCTTTCACTGAGATGATACAGAATGCTGCCAGAAAGAGGTCAGCATCATCATGAGGGAAGCCTTCTCGAGAGACCTTCGGCTAGAAGAAGTGAAGGGATGAGGTCGGGAGGTTTGCGGTGCAGAGGACAGCCACTGCACCAGCCAAAACCACCTAGCCCTAGTTGATGCCAACATCCCAAGCATCGAGTTTGGCTCCAGTCAAGGATGATGATGACCTAATCATTGTTGCATCCATTCCTACCAATGCCATGCCTCCAGTGTCATGAAAGTTGGGTTTGTCTCGAGCTCTCACTCCATCGGCCCATCATGCGTCGATGCCAAAATTTTTCACATCTTTTCCTGGCACGCCCTTAGTCATGGTCCATAGAAAAGCACCGTAACCTCCCCCAGATACATCCTAGGAAGGATTCACTACCCTAGGGATGAGGGTCCGGATGAGTGATTCCACTTTTTGAAACCTTCAACTCACTGAAGACCTGATGAAACTGGCTCTACTGCCCACCAACTAGGAGGCGAGGAAAGCTCGTCCGATGGATGAGATAATGTCATCTTCCTGCACTACTCTCCTCAGGATAAGCCTGTTTTACCTTTTTTCTTTTCCTATTCTCATCACCATTCTGGTTCTTTGACTTAGCTATTTTTCTACTTCTTTTTGCAGCTAATGCATGATGTAACGATTATGCACGAGAGGTTGACCAGCTTTAGTTGACTTAGGCACTCTTTAGAGGAGAGGGCCTAGGCTATCAAGGCTAGGGCCGAAGTTGCTGAAGAGTGGCTAAGAGTGGCCAGAAAGCGAGAGGTGATGGGGATGGAGGAGAGGGTTCAGTTTGATGTTGAACTTGCAACTTCTCAGAAGAAACCAATCAAGCTAGAAATCTAGCTCGCAAGGGAGAAGAAGGCTATTGCTGAGCTCGAGAAGGAGATCGACCTCTGCGAGTCAGCCCTTGCGGCTTGAAGGAGAAGAAGGCAACCACTGAGGAAGCTGCCCGAGCTACTGAAGGAAAGGCCGTAGCCGTCGAGGCTACCACTAGAGAAGCTGCTGCCCGAGTGATCTCTGAGTATAAGGAGTTTAAGACTTTGAGGAGGAGGTCATCAAAGGTGCGATAAAGGCATACCAAGTCAGCTTCAACGATTGCAAGGCTCAAGTAACCCTTTTGTTCCTCAATTTGGATTTGAGCAAGCTCGAGGATGAAGCCGAAGGAGATCCTGTTAGGTTTCGATGATGCAGTAAAATATAAATTTTAAAAATTTTTACATGCATTCAACAATTGAAAATAAGTTTAACATTTAAACTAGACTATCGGAATACAAAAACCCTAGGAACACCTTGATGATTGCAATCAAATAACATAAGCATATATAACAAGAAGAGATCAGAAGCCATATACCAATATGAAGAACTTGAACTGGTAATCTTGAGATCCCCACAAGGCTTCAAAGTAGAAGCCCTCAATGGTGATCCACACAGGACTGATCAGGACCCTTCCCAATTCGATGTAGTGCCGCAACCTTCTTCGCAAGCTCACTGCTGATCGTCCTTCGTAAGAACAGATTGCACCACCACTTGTTTGCCTTAGAGACCTCCACTAGGATCATTCTAGGAACCTTTCCTCAAATGATCCCACTACACAAATATCAGATTATATGTTCAACACATAAACAATCTGATTTTAGGACAAGCATCTCATGCTTTCCTTTTTTTCTTCTCTTTTCCTTACTATTTTTCTCTCCCTTTTCTCTTGCATTTTTTTTAGACTTTTTTTTTTATCTTTATCCTTTCATTCTCATGCCAAAATCACCCTGATATGGGGCATGGAACCTAAGTGTAGTGCCCTCTTTTTATAGGAAAGAAGGGGTGACACCATGGGACACCAACTCTTGGCGTCCCTTATCCATTACATGCCACAAATAAATTTTAGCATGGAAAACAATGGGTTAAGGCATGGAATAAGAGGTCTTTGACCAGTAGAAGGACTTTTCCTCTACTAAGAAAAATTAAACATCATCATATGGTGAGTGGGATAATGGATAGGGTGAGAAACTAAGAGTCCAAAATAATTAGGACTCTTCCATATTCAATGAATACATGTGGGATTCCATTTATTTTTGTGGTGTTCAAATTCCTTGCCAGAGAAGGACTCTTCCTTCTCTTCTACACCCATAATTCTAAGAGCCATCACACGACATGAGGAAATAAAGAAACACGTCAAAAGATGGTAAGGATTTTAAGAGAAGTAAAGGAGAAGGACTCCTCTTCATTAACGCATAAAATAAATGGGCGTGCCATATTTTTTTAGTGTGTGGTGTTGGCATGGAGGAGGTTGATTCACATGGAACTCTTCCATAAAAATTAGATAAACTACCTATTTAATTATAGGTTCAAATCCAATCACATTAGGTCAAGGCAACAAGTCAAGGGTTAGCACAAACACATTTGCACTGAACCCAATTGGAAATTGGGTTAATTTATATGCTAGTAATTTAATTATCCTATTGAATTTATAATAAATCTAAATAGATTAGATTAAGACTAAATTTTTATTGTGTGTGACCCATTGGGTTCCAAATCTAGCTAGCAGTGGATCTAGACTCGTGACGTAACCCTAATCCGATTAGATTAGGTCAGCTTAAGAGTCCCAATCAACTAGGACTCTTTTTAATTGATTCTCGAATTAAACTCTTTTAATTTTGATGAGTCCACAAGTCAAGATTGACGTCTAGCAATATGTCATGACTATCCGAAAGATTTTAAATTTTATAGAAATACCAAAATTATCCTTCTATGGTGAGTTACCATGCAATTCAATCCTTCGATCACACAACATCCCAGAAAGGCCATAGGCATGGGATCATGTCAAGCTCAAATACCTATCCATATGTATCTTGATCTAATGATGATGACTTGATTGATGAACTAGTAGAAATCATTTCTACTGTTCATCCCTACTCTGGCCAGAGACTCTCCGAGTCATCATCCTATGAGATCACATAGGATGTTTTCTCCTCCTACAAGGAGTGACTGATTTCTTATTGACTGCTCACAACCTTCATGCATATTGTTGGTGCAAAAATTCGCTTGCATCGGAGAAGCTGGAGTCGAGGGGGTCGCGGTCGCCGTCGGGACCTGTAAAAGAAGTCTAAACCGGAGGTGGGGTTGCTCCGGCAAGATCCTCCGACGCTCAAGTCAGTTCTCTGCCTCAACAAGAATGGAGTGCTCGAACGAAAATTTTAGCAGAGTTTTGGGATAGAAAAAATAAAGCTTTTTTAATAACGTATCTGGGGCCCCCTTTTATAGACGGAGGGAGCAACAGACTGATAGCGATATCTGTAACCGTCTGGCAGTGGGCTGCCCAGGGTCAGCAGGAGTTTGTTGTGAAGAGTAGTGGAGTAGACTCGTGGCTATCACCGGGGTGTGCCACATGAAGTCTGCCATGGGAAGTGGAGCGGCGTCCGTTGTCGCGACTTGCCAGAGGATGGAAGAATCGCATGGCATCCATCGCGGGAAGTGGAGCAGGATCGTGGCCGTTATTGTGGGCTGCCCGGGAGTGATGGAGCCGCGTGGAATCCATCGCAGGAAGTGGAGTAGGGCTGTGGCCATTACTACGGCCTGCCAGGGAGTAATGGAGCCGTGTGGAATCCGTCGCAGGAAGTGGAGCAGGGCTGTGGCCATTACTGCGGCCTGCCAGGGAGTCCAGACTTATTCGGCTGAAGTTCGGTTGGGGTCCGTAGCTAGGGTCGGAAATGAAGTCCGGCTCCTGTAGAAGCTTGGACAAGGCTTTCCTGCGGTCGAAGTTGGGGATGAAGTTTGGCTCCTGTAGGAGTCCGGACGAAGTCCACCTGCAGTTGAAGTCGGGGATGAAGTTTGGCTCCTGTAGGAGTCCGGACGAAGTCCACCTGCAGTTGAAGTCGGGGATGAAGTTCGGCTCCTATAGGACCCAGACGAAGTCTACCTGCAATCACAGTCAGGGGTGAAGTCCGGCTCCCTTGGGAGTCCGGATGAAGTTTACCTGTAAGCGAAGTCGTGGGTGGAGCCCGGCCCCCGTAGGAGTCCGGGCGAAGTCCTTGTGCAGTCAGAATTGGGAACGAGACCCGGCTCCTGTAGGATTCCGGGCGGAGTCTTCCCGCAGCTAGGGCTGGAGATGAGATCTGGCTCCTGTAGGAGTCTGGGCGAAGTTTACCTACAACTGGAGTTGTGGACGGAGTCTGGCTCCCGTAGGAGCCCGGGCGGAGTCTGCAGGTGAAGTCGTGGGCGAGGTTCGACTCCCATAGGAGTCCGGACGTCGCGAAGAATCCGATCTTGCAATTGGAGTCGGGGGCAAGGTCCGGCTCCCGTAGGAGTCCGAACGTCATGAAGAATTTGATCGTGCAATTGGAGTCGGGGCCGAGGTCCAGCTCCCGTAGGAGCCCGGGTGGAGTCTGCCTGCAGCTGGAGTCGTGGGTGGAGTCCGGCTCCCGTAGGAGCCCGGGCGGAGTCTGTAGGTGAAGTCGTGGGCGAGGTCCGGCTCCCGTAAGAGCCCAGATGAAGTCTACCTGCAATCACAGTCAGGGGTGAAGTTCGGCTCCCTTGGGAGTCCGGACGAAGTTTACCTGTAAGCGAAGTCGTGTGTGGAGCCCGACCCCCGTAGGAGTCCGGGCGAAGCCCTTGTGCAGTCAGAATTGGGAACGAGACCCGGCTCCTGTAGGAGTCCGGGCGGAGTCTTCCCGCAGCTGGGGCTGGAGACGAGATCTGGCTCCCGTAGGAGTCCGGATGTCGTGAAGAATCCAGTCCACGCTGGCGGGGTCCTGCCCGTCGGCAAAGCTTGGGAGCGTGGCAGAGGCTCAGCCGCCAGGGAGGTTTGAAGAGATGTTGCCAGAGGTCAAAAGTCAGTTGGATCCCCGGAGGGTCACTCCCATCACGAACTTCGGCTGGGGGGTATTTTATACCCAATACCAGTCCCCCTACTTTCAAGTTTGAATTTCGAATGAAGGAAGTACAGAAAGATTATCACAGCTGAAGTTCTTCCCTCGATGTCCGCACGCGATCGTCCTCTGATATTTTGGCATTTAATGCGTGTATGCTGGAGCCTTTTTTCGATTAGGGCGATCCGAAGAGTCTTTTCGGAACTTCCACCGGGACATGATCCCAAGCATCGTGCCATGAAAGTTCGCAAACGATCAACCCTAGGTCGCGGTGAGTGGGACATGTGGGACACGTAGTGGGCACTGGTTGGCCTAGGGACACCTGCCACCATAACTGTGCCAGGCTCCGTTGCCTATTTAAGCCCCCACATTTCCTCCAGGGACTTCACGACATCCTTCTTTCGCCTGAGAGCTTAGCCACTCAGACACTCCATCGGTGCCCCTTCCGACTCTGAGCATCTTTCGCGTCGGTCTTTGCCGTCTCCGCCGGCTCTCCGCCGTTTCCAGTCCCCCGAGTCTCTCCAAGGGGTTCCCCTGCTGGGGCCTCCACCCCGGAGGCCAATCTCAAGATGATGTCACAGACTAAGAAGAGTGCAAGGAGGAGAACAGCAGTCTGTGAGTTCTCCGGTTGTCAAACTGCCGCTGAGGGTTCCCACCGCCTTAACTAGGGCTCAAGGGAGAATTCCTTCAACAACAGGGGTTTAATAACGGGGACAACCGGTGAAGATGTTCCACCTGAGAACTTCAGAGTAGCCGAATGGGGCGACACCGGTCAAGGGGGCAGAGCTTTCGTCACAAGCCGTGGTGGGATCCTTGATGTCGTCGGGGCCGAGGGACCAGAAGCGGTCGGCACCGACGGTGGGGCAGCAGAACTTGTTGCGGAGACGGTGGAAGTAGCGCATGCCGACCTTACTGGAACACCCAGGACGGTGGTTGCCATGGAGCACATGGTGGTGGTGCATGTCTTCGGGCCACCGCTGCCTCTGGGGTAATTCCGGTTCTTCTTGAAACAGGTCATCGTCGCCGCTGCCGTTGCCCTTGCTGCCCCCTGGAATCTATCCCATCCTTTTTCCCCTAGGGTTGGAATTTCGGAGGTGGAGTGAAACGAGGCGGGGGGCGAGAGCTGAGAGGCTTGTCACACGTACTGGAAAATGCTGCTGGGAAGGATAGAACCGGAAGAGAAGTCTACAGCTCGAAGTGGCCTCCGGTGTATCCCTTTCGAGTCTTGTAATAATATTTTTTTTTCTGGCCCTCCAGGTCTTGTAACGTACATCTTGTTAATCGAGAAATGAGAAGGAGATTTTGTTACTTCGTTCGCACTTTGCGTCGAATTGTTGTCTGCCGAACTTCTTTCCTTTACCATTGTTGTTGTTGTATTCCCTTCTCTCTACTTCTCTTCTTTTCTTCTTTTCTTCCTCTCTTCTTTTTTTTTCTTTCCTTTTTTTTTTCTTTGACGTCGTCCGTTGGTCGCCGATAGTTGTCACGTCAGCTCGCCTTTCAGTTGTCCTTCTCCCTTGACCTCAATGGCTCTACGATGTATATTTGACGAATAATATGAGAAGGGAATTTTTTGCTACTTCTTTTACTCGTGTGTTGAATTGTCACTTGTCGAGCTTCTTTTCGGCCTTTGCGTCGTTCGGAGGTGTCCGATTGCCATCGTATCGACTCATCTTTTTCGTCTGTGGCCGCAGATTCATTTGGGATCGCTCGGGTTTGGTGCCCCCCATCAGGGCTCGAGCTCGGAGGTCTGAGCTTCTGTCACCCTGAGGAAGTCATCTCATCTCGGGCTTGCGTTGAAAGCTTCCTTGTAAGCGGGGGTTCTTGATAAGAACCCCAATCCTTGCTAAGACGGGGTTCTCCGCATCTTTGATGCTGTTTGTTTTCTATTCGTCGCTGACGTAGTCCATCGCTTTCCCTTTTAACTCCTCTCCCCTTTTTCCTTTTCGAGTGAGATTTTTTCCTCCACTCTTGGTGGGGCTGCGGGAGTCCGGCTCCCGTAGGTGAAGTCGAGGCGAGGTCCGGCTCCCGTGGGAGTTCGAACGGAGTCTATCTGTAATTGAAGTCAGAGGCAAAATTTGGCTCCCGTAGGAGTCCGGGCAGAGCTTACCAGCAGTCAAAGTCGGGGATGAAGTCCGGCTCCCGTAGGAGTCCGGACGAAGTTTATCTGCAGCTGAAGTTGGAGACAGAGTCTGACTCCCGTAGGAGTCCAGATGAAGCTTGTCTACAGTTGAAGTTGGAGACGGAGTCCGGCTCCCGTAGGAGTTCGGACGGAGCTTGTCTGTACTTGAAGTTGGAGACGGAGTCCGGCTCCCGTAGGAGTTCGGACAGAGCTTGTCTGTACTTGAAGTTGGAGATGGAGTCCGGCTCCCGTAGGAGTCCGGACAAAGCTTGTCTGCAGCTGAAGTTGGAGATGGAGTCTTCCTTCGATCAAAGTCGAGGGCGAAGTCTGGCTCCCGTAGGAGTCCGGATGAAGTTTTATTGTGAAGGGACCGTTGGAGAAGGTCCTCCTTTTTCTCATCTGGTCTTGAATGACCAGACCTTAATTGATGTCGGGGCGAGGTTCTTTCCCTATTTCTGTCATAACAGGCTTCAGCCTGGTTAGGACGAGGTTCGCCTCTTGTCTCTAATGTGGCTGTAGGGGCACATATGGGTGTTGCTGGGCCCCTTCCCTCCGTCCGATCTAAAGAGAATCGGGCCTTCGACTATGCTCAAGTTAGGACGAGGTTCTCCCCCTGTCCCTAACAGGGCTGTGGGGGCGCACAGGGGCGTTGTAGGGCCTCTCCCCCCATCCGGTCTAAAGAGAACCGGGCCTTCGACTTTGCTCAAGTTAGGGTGAGGTTCTTCTCCTGTCCCTAACAGGGCTGTGGGGGCGCATATGGGCGTTGCAAGGCCTCTCCCCCCATCCGGTCTAAAGAGAACCGGGCCTTCGACTTTGCTCAAGTTAGGGTGAGATTCTCCTCCTATCCCTAACAGGGCTGTGGGGGCGCATATGGGCGTTGCAGGGCCTCTCCCCCCATCCGGTCTAAAGAGAACCGGGCCTTCGACTTTGCTTAAGTTAGGGTGAGGTTCTCCTCCTGTCCCTAACAGGGCTGTGGAGGTGCATATGGGTGTTGCAAGGCCTCTCCCTCCATCCGGTCTAAAGAGAACCGGGCCTTCGACTTTGTCGAGACGAAGTTTTCCTCCTGCTTCCGACATAGTTTGTTTTGACTGCCCTGTCGATATAAGCTAGTGCCAAGAGGGGAGATATGTAGATATGCAACTTTTATTTAAGATAGAGTTATCGATAATACATTCGTATGTTTTTCGAGCTCCATGGTCGCGGGAGGTCTGCTCCTCCGAGCTCCTTGAGGTAATAAGTTCTGGGTCGGACTACTTCTTTGACCTCATACGGGCCTTCCCAGTTTGGGGCGAGCTTCCCTCGATCTTGAGGTTGCGAGACAGCGACTTGTCGAAGCACTAGATCTCCTGCTCTAAAGGCTTTATTCTTGACCCGAGAATTGTAATAGCGGGCGACTTTCTGTCTGTAGGCTGCTATCCGAACTTGAGCTACCTCCCGCTTTTCTTCCAGTAAGTCAAGGTTGGCTTTAAGACCTTGCAAATTTTGATGTTCGTTGAATGCCACGACTCGTGCCGACGGGAGTTTAAGCTCAATTGGGATGACGGCCTCCGTTCCGAAGGCTAAAGCAAAGGGGGTCTCCCCTGTGAGCAGTCTTTGGGTAGTTCGATATGCCCACAACACATGATAAAGTTCGTCTGTCCAAGTTCCTTCGCCTTTTCAAGCCTTGTCTTGATCCCTTGCAGAAGGGTTCTGTTGGTCACTTCAGCTTCGCCGTTCGTCTGAGGATGGGCTACTGATGTGAAGTTGTGGGAGATGTTTAAATCTTCACAGAATTTGACAAATCTTGCTCCCACGAACTGCTGCCCGTTATCAGTGATTAGGATCCTTGGCAGACCGAACCTGCAAATGATTGACTTCCAAACGAAATCTTGCACTTTAGCTTCTTGATTTTCGCCAGTGGTTCGGCTTCGACCCACTGGTGAAGTAGTCAATCGCTACTAGGAGGAACTTCCTCTGCCCCGATGCCATGAGAAAGGGTCCTAGGATGTCCATCCCTCATTGCGCAAAAGGCCATGGGGCGCTCAAGGGTGTAAGCTCGGTAGCGGGCTGTCTCTGGATGTTGGCATATCTCTGACATCGGTCACACTTTCTGACGTATTCAATCGAGTCATGATGCATCGTCGGCCAGTAATATCCTTGGCGGAGCAACTTATGGGATAAAGATCTAGCCCCCAGATGGCTTCCGCAGATTCCTTCACGCACCTCCCACAGGGCGTAGTCAGCTTCTGAAGGCGGAGACATTTTAAAAGGGGCAAAGAGTATGATCTCTTGTACAACTTGCCCTCATAAAGGATGTATCGGGAGGCTTGATTTCTGAGCTTCCGAGCCTCTTTTGTGTCCTGGGGGAGAATCCCGTCTCTGAGATAGGTTGTCAGTGGATCGATCCAGCTGGGCTCATGGTCAATTTCCATCACGGGCCACGATTCTTCCGTACTCGGGCACTTTAGAACTTCAAAGAGAATGCCCTTGGGCAATTCGGCTGGAGCCAGCATTGCCAACTTGGAGAGAAGGTCGGCCCTGGTATTTTCCAACCTCGGAATCTGTCTGATGTTGAAGCTGCTGAAGGCGGGGACGAGCTCCTTTACCTTTTCAAGGTATTTAGCCATGCTGTCTTCCCGCACTTCGTAGTTTCTGTTAACTTGTCCAACTACTAGTTGAGAGTCGCTGTAGACCTGGAGCTGATCTATCCCTAGCTCTTTGGCGATCCTCAGTCCTGCGATCAGAGCTTCATATTTTGCTCCATTATTTGTTGCGGAGAACTCGAAGCGCAGAGCGTACTCCACGATGACTCCCTCTGGACTGATCAAGATCAGGCCCACGCCTGCGCCTGACATGTTGGAAGATCCATCCACGTAGAGGGCCCAAAAGCAACTAGAGGGATCCGCTTCTTCTTCGGGGGAGTTCGGTCGGGACTCCAGGCCGTCAATTTCACCTTGTTCAGGTTCGGCCTCCTCTGGGATAGTACACTCCACTATGAAATCTGCCAATATCTGGGCCTTCACTGCTGGCCTGGGTCGATAGTTGATGTCGAATTCTGTGAGCTTGATCGCCCATTTTGCCATCCTCCTAGAGGCATCCGCCCGGTGCAGAATCACCTTGATCGGTTAGTCGGTGAGCAGCGTTACAGTGTGCCCTTGAAAGTAGGGTCGGAGCCTCCGGGCTGCAATCAACAGGGTGTAAGTCAGTTTTTCCAATTTGGTGTACCTGGTCTCGACGTCTCTCAACACGCGACTGACATAGTAGATCGACCGTTGGACTTTCGCTTTTTCTTTGACAAGGACTGTCGTGAGAGCCATGGGAGAGACCGCCAGGTATAAAAATAGTTCCTCCCCAGGCTCTGGCTTTGCCAACAGTGGGGGTGAGCCAAGGTAGCTCCTTAGTTCTTCGAACGCCTGTTGGCACCCAGGGGTCCAACAGAAGTTCTTCGGCTGCTTGAGAGTTTGGAAAAAGGGTAAGCACCGTTCGGCTGACCTCGCGACAAAGTGATTCAGGGCTGCTACTCTCCCTGTAAGGCGCTGAACCTCTTTTATCGACCTTGGGGTGGTCATCTCCTGGATGGCATAAATTTTTTCTGGATTGACCTCAATCCCGTGCCCCGACACCATGAAGCCCAGAAACTTTCTCGAGGTCACTCCGAAAGTGCATTTAGTCGGGTTCAGCTTCATTTTATATTTTCAGAGGATGTCGAAGGTCTCCTCGAGGTCGGCGACGTGGTCCATGAAAGATTTGCTTTTTACGAGCATGTCATCCATGTAGACCTCCATGTTGCGGCCGATCTGCTCCTTGAAAATTTTGTTCACCAACCGCTGGTATGTTGCACCTGCATTTTTGAGGCCGAAAGGCATGACCCTGTAACAGTAAAGGCCACGGTTAGTAATGAAAGCGGTCTTTTCTTCATCTTCCGATGCTATCCTGATTTGATTATAGCCGGAGAATGCATCCATGAAGGTGAGGAGCTTATGGCCCGAGGTCGCATCCACCAGTTGATCGATTCTAGGAAGGGGGTAGCTATCCTTTGGGCAGGCCTTATTCAGCTTTTTGAAGTCTATGCACATCCTCCACTTGCCGTTTGCTTTTTTGACTAGGACAACGTTGGAAATCCAATCAGGATAATTGACTTTCCTAATGAATCCGACCTTAAGGAGTTTGTCCACTTCCTCGACTATCGCCTTCTGCCTTTCTGGTGCATGACCTCGAATTTTTTCTTTCATCGGTCGATGCTTTGGATCGATGGCCAGACGGTGCTCCATGACTTCCGTGTCAATCCCCGACATGTCTGCTGGAACCCAAGCGAAAACGTCCGCATTCTTTCGTAGAAAATTGATGAGACGCATCCGCACCTCCTCCCCCAGTTTGGAGCCGATCATCGCCACATGCTCCGCATTCCCATCGTTCAGAGGGATCGGTACCAGATCTTCGATTGGGCCGCTCCTCTCTTCAGTGAGGTCGTCGCGAGCATCCAGCCTATCAACTGGACAGGGGTTGAATTGGTCGCTTCTTTGCAAGGCTATGTTGTAGCAGTGTCTGACCAGGGCTTGGTCTCCTCGGACCTCTCCGATCCCCTGGCTGGTGGGGAATTTCAACTTCAAATGGTAGGTTGACACGATGGCTCGGAGAGCATTGAGGCCAGGTCGGTCAAGGATTGCGTTGTAGGCTGACGGCGCCTTCACCACCAGGAAATTCACCAGAGCCCTGGATTGCCTTGGATATCGACCTGCGGCCACAGTCAAAGTTATCATTCCCTCCATCAGAACAGCATCGTCGGTAAACCCTACTAGAGGGGAGCTAATCGGCCTCAAATGGTCGTCAAGGATGGACATTCTTGAAAAGGCGTCGTAGAATAAAATATCGGCCGAACTTCCATTATCGACGAGAATGCGGCGGACGTCGTAATTTGCTATATTCAAAGAAACTACAACTGCGTCGTTATGAGGGAATTGAACTCCCTGAGCATCTTCTTCAGTAAAGGTTATGGGCTCCTCAATCTTTTGTCGCTTGGGGGGTACGGCTAGTACGTTTGTTGCTTCCTACCGGGATCCTCCCGAGATGGTGTTGGCGAAATCCGTTGGAGGCTAATTGTCTGACCGCTCCATGCCGGCCACCGTTGTCGGAGGATGTGGGGCCTGGGAAACTAGAGGTGAGGTCGAAGCTTGAGATCCAGCCACGGAGGTCATGGGTTGCTGTGTGGACGCCTTACGGGGAGGCATCGAGCAAAGACCAAGTGGAGGAGGGAGGAGAGGGTGCCGGAAAAGATGCCTGGGGGCAATCCCGTTGAGTGCTCCTTTAAGAACAAGGGTACTGCGGAGGTTCGTGCCCTTCCTCTAGCGCCAATCCTGTTGGTGCAAAAATCCGCTTGCGTCGGAGAAGCTGGAGTCGAGGGGGTCGCGGTCGCCGTCGGGACCTGCAAAAGATGTCTAAATCGGAGGTAGGGTTGCTCCGGCAAGACCCTCCGATGCTCAAGTCAGTTCTCTGCCTCAACAAGAATGAAGTGCTCGAACAAAAATTTTAGCAGAGTTTTGGGATAGAAAAAATAAAGCCTTTTTAATAACGTATCTGGGGCTCCCTTTTATAGACGGAGGGAGCAACAGACTGATAGCGATATCTTTAACTGTCTGGCAGTGGGCTGCCCAGGATCAGCTAGAGTTTGTTGCGAAGAGTAATGGAGTAGACCCGTGGCTATCACCGGGGTGTGCCACGTGGAGTCTGTCACGGGGAGTGGAGCGACGTCCGTTGTCGCGACTTGCCAGAGGATGGAAGAATCGCACGGCATCCGTCGTGGGAAGTGGAGTAGGATCGTGGCCGTTATTGTGGCCTGTCCGGGATTGATGGAGCCGCATGGAATCCATCGCAAGAAGTGGAGCAGGGCTGTGGCCGTTACTGCAGCCTGCCAGGGAGTAATGGAGCCGCGTGGAATCCGTCGCAGGAAGTGGAGCAGGGCTGTGGCCATTACTGTGGCCTGCCAGGGAGTCCAGACTTATTCGGCTGAAGTTCGGTTGGGGTCCGTAGCTGGGGTTGAAAATGAAGTCCAGCTCCTGTAGAAGCTCGAACAAGACCTTCCTGCGGTCGAAGTTGGGGATGAAGTTCGGCTCCTGTAGGAGTCCGGACAAAGTCCACCTACAGTTGAAGTCGGGGATGAAGTTCGACTCCTGTAGGAGTCCGGACGAAGTCCACCTGCAGTTGAAGTCGGGGATGAAGTTGGGCTCCTGTAGGAGCCTAGATGAAGTCTACCTGCAATCACAGTCAGGGGTGAAGTCCGGCTCCCTTGGGAGTCCGGACAAAGTTTACATGTAAGCAAAGTCGTGGGTGGAGCCCGACCCCCGTAGGAGTCCAGGCGAAGTCCTTGTGCAGCCAGAATTGGGAACGAGACCCGGCTCCTGTAGGAGTCCGGGTGGAGTCTTCCCGCAGCTGGGGCTGGAGATGAGATCTGACTCCCGTAGGAGTCTGGGCAAAGTTTACCTGCAGCTGGAGTCGTGGGCGGAGTCCGACTCCCGTAGGAGCCCGGGCGGAGTCTGCAGGTGAAGTCGTGGGCGAGGTCTGGCTTTCGTAGGAGTCCGGACGTCGTGAAGAATCTGGTCCTGCAATTGGAGTCAGGGGCAAGGTCCGGCTACCGTAGGAGTCCGGACGTCGCAAAGAATCTGGTCGTGCAATTGGAGTCGGGGGCGAGGTCCGGCTCTCGTAGGAGCCCGGGCGGAGTCTGCCTGCAGCTGGAGTCATGGGCGGAGTCCGGCTCCCGTAGGAGCCTGGGCGGAGTCTGTAGGTGAAGTCGTGGGCGAGGTCCGGCTCCCGTAATAGCCCAGATGAAGTCTACCTGCAATCACAGTCAGGGGTGAAGTCCGACTCCCTTGGGAGTCTGGACGAAGTTTACCTGTAAGCGAAGTCGTGGGTGGAGCCCGGCCCCCGTAGGAGTCTGGGCGAAGCCCTTGTGCAGCCAGAATTGGGAACGAGACCCGGCTCCTGTAGGAGTCCGGGCAGAGTCTTCCCGCAGCTGGGGCTGGAGACGAGATCTGGCTCCCGTAGGAGTCCGAACGTCGCAAAGAATCCGGTCCACGCTGGCGGGGTCCTACCCGTCGGCAAAGCTTGGGAGCGTGGCGGAGGCTCGGCCGCCAGGGAGGTTTGAAGAGACGTTGCCAGAGGTCGAAAGTTAGTTGGATCCCCGGAGGGTCACTCCCATCACGAACTTCGGCTGGAGGGTATTTTATACCCAACACATATTTTACCATACCTAAAATATCCCACACATATCTCAAAGTGATGTTTTAGGGAATAAACCAAAGTAAGGATCCATGTACACAAGGTACCATGGTGATCTCAGGTTAAAGGATCACATGCACCACTCTCACTGGAGAACTATCTGTCGACATGCTGTAAGGCTCCATCAGATATTCTTCTTGTGGGTCAGTTCAGTGAACTCATTCTCTAATGAGCACCTACATCTTTGTATTAGTGTCACAGCACAAGTGATTGTGAGATCTATCATCCTCTCCATCGAGCATACATAGGATGTACCAATCTTACCGATATCATCGATCTTCAACTCGATGATCCAGTGATTGAAAATATTTTAGATTAGGACTATCAAGATTTTAGATCTCACTGGCATGATCTCATCATGGCCCTAAAATCATTGCTCTAATCTATGGGATTTATCATAATCATAAAAATATGATGCAGCAAATGATAAAACACAATACCTCATAATTAAAAATAACTAATGTCATGCAAATGAGCAGAAAGATAATGCAGAAAAAGTCCCTTCACATCACCCATGCGATTGACTTGTAGGGCACTATTTTTTCAATCTCTCACTTGCACTAAAGCCAAATCGCCCCTACACTTGATGCTTATGCAATTAGGGTGGCAAATATACTGCTGCTCTGTTAAGGCTTAGTGAACTGATCCATTATGATGTTCTTAATATTAACTCATTTTATGATCAAATCATGAATGAGGTGAAAGTGCTTAGGATATGTGTGGGTACCTGATGAGACTACACCCAACTTAGTGATGAACACTTTCATCAGGCGACTTTCCTTAGCAATCTTTACTGAAGCAAATAACTGAGTCAAACACAGTTTGCTGTTTGGAACTCTTCCAATTCACTGCTCCCTTAGTACTTCTCAAGTACTTTGTGAATACTTTTTACAGTTTTCAAAAGATCCTATCATAGATCTGTCTGAAATCACATCAGGCTTGGTACATGGGTAAGTAAACTCCTTTACACCCATTCATGTTGAATCCTTTCAACACAAAATTCATGTATCTAGACTGGGACAAGCCTAGCATCCACTTACATCTATTATTATAGATGCCAAATATATTGGATGCTACATCCAAGTCTATTCCATGAAAATCTTTGTGATAAGCATGTCATTGATCGAGTACAATATCGAGACTACCTTCTCAATATGCTGTATGTCTCCTACATACATAACCAAGAAGTTAGTGGGACTCCCATTTGTCTTCTTGCACACACATATGGTTCTCTATATTTGATTAAGTCAAATATTTTGACTATCTCATCAAAAAATAGAAGTACCTTCTCCTTAATACCTGTTTGAATCCATCAATGTATTTGCCCTCCCACTAAAGACTAACTCTCTAGATGGTGTGTGGCAATAGCAAAAATTCGGATTGACATTCCTGTTAGCAGCCTGTTGGGTCATACCCATGGTGCTTCAACCATAGTCCATACTTGGTTGATGTACAGGGAGTTCATTTCGGATGTCATAGTTTCAAGCCATCTGTCAGAGTCTCTACTTATGACAATCTTCGAATAGGTCAAGAAAACATCATTCTCAATGATGTATGGTATATAGTCATTCTCAATGATAAATACATATTTTGAGTGGTACAATATACACTCAGATTGATCTTCGGTGAGGAGGTGTATGTCATAGTTATGCCTCATCTATGGGCACATCTGGTTGAGGATCAACTTGTGGATACTCCACAGGTTATGATAGGATAGTTTATAGGTCTTGAACTTCTCAGGTTCAATTATCCTCCCATTGTCCCCTTCTTAAAAATTTTTTTCCCCAAAAGGTAGCATACCTACTGACAAAATACTTTTTGTCCAGTAAAGTGGAAGAAATAGTATCACATACTATTCTTTAGAATAATTTATAAACTTATATAAATCTGTTCTAGCACTAACTTATGTACATCAATTCTTTTCACATAAGTTGGGCAACCTATCTTTTTTCTTTTCCATATCTCATATGGAGTACTAGTAATAGATTTTGTTAGTATCTAATTCAAAAATATACTCAGTAATTTCTAAGGCATATCCCCAAAATGAGATTTGTGAAGCATATTAAGGAACATACCATATCACATATAAAGTGTCCTTCTCTGGGTCGAGATATTATTAGTCTTTAAACATCCATATGTACAAGGCCTAATACCATGCATGCCTTTTCTCATATCCAGTAAATGAGATCTTGGTCATTTTATCTATGAGATAAGATTTACAAGTTCTATATGATTCAAAATTATACAGACAAAGAACTCTTCTTTGTATTACTTGTTTATCTTTGACTCACAAAAATAGTCAAGTTGGCAATGTCAGAGATATATGACCATCACATATTCATTTCTTGTTCTCATCAACATGAAGAACAACATCATTGAGTGACAGAAACATAAAACCATAACCATAAAATTTATCAGAAAAAAAAATAACTTTTACTCTTTACATTAATTTCAAAACCATATTACTATAATATAGGAATTGAAATAATATTCCTGATAAATTAAGGCATATAACAATGGTCTATTAGTTTCTAAATAAATAAGTTCCTATAGCCTTAGCATGAATAGACTTTCCATCAGTGCCATAAAGTAAGTAGTCACCTTACTTCAGCTTTATAGGTCCAACAACACTTTGCATAAGTGGAACCCATATAAGGTATCACACACCTAAAAATTTTAAAGTTGAAACACTCAATGATAAATTAATTTGTATCATATACAAACCATTAGCAGATACAACTTTTACATCCTTCTACTACTTCTCTCTTGCAAGATAACTCTTGCAGTTTATCTCTAATGCTCATCATTACTGTAATGATAATACATACCCATAGTAAAGATAATCTTAATCTTTCGTCTCCTGGGAGATGCTAAAGAAGGAACTTGAGAGAGTTAGCAGGATCAAATTTTGAATTAACTTACTATCCATGATAATGACTTAATCACATGATTAAGTTAATCAAGATATATTTGACAGTCATACTGTCACCCCACCATATCTTATATGTGGTATTTTCTTCTATATAGTATCAACTTTGATCAAATCAGAATAAAGAGAATATGAGACTATCTCCTATATGAGAATTATTCTCAGATTTCTTAATCATTCCATGATGTTTGATCAATTTTAAAAATATCCTATATAGTGATAGTGAAGATGCAAATGTGTATATAAAAACATAAAAGGATTACTCATGATGACATGCATAATTTAGATGAGATTTTTATCTAATTATGTCTCTCACTATTTTAACGAATTTCATAGCCCTTAAGTATAAAAATGAGAAATCTTATCATGAAGTTTTTTAGTGGGGTTGAGATCCTAATTTCTCATAAAAAATCTTGTGGATGGCACAACAAGCTCCTATGAGTTCAAGGATAGATAATTCTTTACCAATTACATCTGATGCAACTCTCAACATAACTTTTATCTCTAAAATACTTATAGCCTTGTGGATAGCACAACAAACTATAGTATTTTAGTTAAGTCATACCTTTCAATCTTATATGATTATATCTGAATAATACTATCCTTATGGATAGCACAACAAGGCAGCACTATCAGAATTTGCCATAAGCATTACTAAGTCAACATCATACCAATCACTATAGCAAGTCTTGTGGATAGCACAATAAATTCACTATAATTTTTGACATACTCTATTGACTTAGTATGAGCTAAATACCATTAGCTTCATTATGCACCAAGAAATTATCAAATCAGTCCCCACAGCAAGACTTGTGGATAGTACAATAAGCCTACTATGGTTCTTGACATAATATTGGCTTGGCATGAAGGAAGGCATCGATAGTATTCTTAATACTTTGCCATTATGACTTAATATAATTTAAACGAAGAATTTAGATCTCATGTATATCCTAAACATATATGCATGCATCATATGCAATCTAAACTTTAATTCAAACTACCAGCATATAAGAGGAAATAAAGGAAAACTAATGGTTATGGACTTCAGAAAAATCATCTGAGCCATGGGATAATTTATGGATCAAATCTGAGGTACATTCTAGATTGAACCATCTCATAGTCAATCTTAATGTGCCTCTGCTCTCTAAATGCCTGATAGTCTAGTCTTCATCTCTATGAAGTCTTCCATGAATGCTTAATCTTTATTTGAAAATGAAAAGAAATAATTTCTATCTATTCTCAAATAATTTTTTTTTCTATAAGTTTACATCAATATGTAAAAATCCCAATCAATGGTTGGAAACATACAAAAAAAAAGTTCAACTGATAATACAATGTATTAGGGGCACCCAGCTCCTATTGCAACTCTTGCAGATGTATTTATATAAACAACCAATAGAGAAGTATTCATGCATACATCCATCACATGGATGTACCATAGTCCATAATCACTCAACATGCATTTCTATAATAATTATAAAATATAGTAACAAACAACTCATGTTATTTTCATTGTGATATCATTCAACACATGTCAATGGAGATGTTTAAATTTATGGTCATAGGACCCATCTAGGATTTTTGATTTGAGTTCAACTCTTAACCCAAATTTAATTTTAAGTTAATCATTTATCATCCTTTTGAGTTATGTTGATCAATTCTTAGGTTAACACTAATCCAATTAGGTTAGCATAGATTCGATCAATCATGACTCAAATCCTAATCAAATTAGGTCAATGACAATTTGATCAACCTAAATTAAACATGAATTTTAATCAAATTAGAACTATGAATTTGATTTAAGCTATAATCATTAATTCTAATCAAATTAAAATAATGAATTATAGTTAAACAAATCCATCGATAAAAATCTTAATCCATGTCTGATGCTTTCTTTCTATGATCAAATTCTTTCGGCTCCACACATACGTCGGGCAACAATCAAGATGGTCGATCCATAATGGTGAGTGTGCAATAACATGGTGGTTGGCCCTTGGATCTTAGGTAGATGCATCAAATACAAGAATCCTAAGTCCTGGCAATATACATCCAATGTATCATTCCAAGACTTCGCACATTACATGCACTGGATTTAAAATTCCATCAAAAAATAGATCATGAGATCTAATCTTAAACTTGTCTCACAAGTCTAAAATCTATGGAATTTCATATTCAAAGTTTGAACATGGATTGATAATACTTTATCATTAATAAAAATGCATGAAGAGCATCAAGTAAACATCAATCAAGAATTCTAATTTTGACATAGTTTGAACTGGATCTAATCCATATCACAATAATAACATAAAATTTGATTGAATCAATCAAGGATGGCTCTGATACCACTATTGAGTTTCAATGACGTAGTGAAATATAAATTTTAAAAATTTTTACATGCATTCAACAATTAAAAATAAGTATAAGATTTAAACTAGACTACCGAAACACAAAAGCCCTAGGAACACCTTGATGATTGTAATCAAATAACAAAAGCATATATAATAAGAAGAGATCAGAAGCCATATACCAATATGAAGACCATGAACTGGTAATCTTGAGATCTCCATAATGCTTCAAAGTAGAAGTCCTCTAACGGTGATCCATACAGGACTGATCAGGGCCCTTCCCAATTTGACATAGTACCGCGCCTTCTTCACAAGCTCACTGCTGAGCGTCCTTTGCAAGAACAGGTTGCACCACCATTTGTTTGCCTTTGAGACCTCCATTAGGATCACTCTAGAAATTTGTTCTCAAATGATCTCACCACACAAATATTAGATTATATGTTCAACACATGAACAATCTGATTTAAGGACAAACATCTCATGCTTTCTTTTTTCCTTCTCCCTTCCTTACTATTTTTCTCTCCCTTTTCTCTTGCAATTTTTCTAGACTTTTTCTTGTCTTTATACTCTCATTCTCATGTCAAAACCACCCTGATATGGGGCATGGAACCTAGGTGCAGCACCCCCTTTTTATAGGAAAGAAGGGGCGACACCATGGGATGCCAACTCTTGGCGTCCCTTATCTATTACACACCACAAATAAATTTTAGCATGGAAAATAATGGGTTAAGGTGTGGAATAAGAGCTCTTTGACCAGCAGATGGACTTTTCCTCTACTAAAAAAAATTAATACGCCATCATATGGTGCATGGGATAATGGATAGGGTGAGAAACTAAGAGTCCAAAACAATTAAGACTCTTCCATATTCAATGAATACATGTGGCATCCCATTTATTTTTGTGGCATTCAAATTCCTTGCCAGAGAAAGACTCTTCCTTCTCTTCTACACCTATAATTCCAAGAAACATCACATGACACGAGGAAATAAAGAAACACATCAAAAGATGGTAAGGATTTTAAGAGAAGTAAAGGAGAAGGACTCCTCTTCATTAACGCACAAAATAAATGGGCATGCCATATTTTTTCAGCGTGTGGTGTTGGTGTGGAGGAAGTTGATTGACATAGAACTCTTCCATAAAAATTAAATAAGCCATCTATTTAATTATAGGTTCAAATCCAATCACATTAGATCAAGGCAACAAGTCAAGGGTTAGCACAAACACATTTGTACTGAATCCAATTGAAAATTTGGGTTAATTCATATGCTAGCAATTTAATTAACCCATTAGATTTACAATACATCCAAATAGATTAGATCAAGATCAAATCTCTATTGTGTATGACCCATTGGGTTCTAAATCTAGTCAGCAATGGATCCAGACTCATGACGTAACCCTAATCCGATTAGATTAAGTCAGCTCAAGAGTCTCAATCAACTAGGACTCTTTCTAATTGATTCTCGAATTAAATTTTTTTAATTCTGATGAGTTCACAAGTCAAGATTGATATCTAGTAACATGTCATGACTATCCAAAAGATTTAAAATTTGATGAAAATATTAAAATTATCCTTTCATGGTGAGTTACTGTGCAATTCAATCCTTCGATCACACAACATCCCGAAAAGACCATGGGCATGAAATCATGTCAAGTTCAAATACCTATCTATATGTATCTCAATCTAATGATGATGACTCGATTGATGAACTAGTAGAAATTATTTCTACTGTTCATTCCTGCTTTGGCCAGAAACTCTCAGAGTTATCATCCTATGAGATCACATAGGATGTTTTCTCCTCCTATATTGAGTGATCGATTCCTTATTAACCACTCACAATCTCCATGCACACTTTATCATACCCAGAATATCTCACACATATCTCAAAGTGATGTGTTAGGGAATAAACCAAAGTAAGGATCCATGTACACAAGGTACCATGATGATCTCAGGTTAAAGGATCACATGTACCACTCTCACTGGAGAACTACCTGTCGACATACTGTAAGGCTCCATCAAATATTCTTCCTGCAGGTTAGTTTAGTAAACTCATTCTCTAATGAGTACCACATCCTTATATTAGTGTCACAACATAAGTGATTGTGAGATCTATCATCCTCTCTATCGAGCATACATAGGATGTACCAGTCTTATTGGTATCATCGATCTCCGACTCGATGATTCAATGATTGAAAATATTTTAGATTGGAGCTATCAAGATTTTAGATCTTACTGGTATGATCTCATCATGGTCCTAAAATTATTGCTCTAATCTATGGGGTTTATCATAATCATAAAAATATGATGCAGTAAATGATAAAACACAATACTTCATAAATAAAAATAACTAATGTCAAGCAAATGAGTAGGAAGATAATATAGAAAAAGTCTCTTCGTATCACCCATGCGATTGGCTTGTAGGGAACTATTCTTTCAGATCCCAAAGCTGCTTTTGTTCCTCAAAGGGTGAGGTGCATGAAGGGTTTAATTCTTTTGTATGTGCGCTAATTGTTTCTCATTGCTACTTCTTCTTCACACCTCCCTTTCTTCCTATTCTATCTCCATGCCTCACTCCCTCTAGATCAGATCTTAAAGAGAGGCTTTAGAGAGAGAGAAAAAAATCAGAAAAGGATTCTTGATCTTTCTTGGTGATTAGGATCAATCCTTAAAATCCTATACAGGGCTACTTTAAGTAACACAAGGAAAAGGGTCCTGATTCAAGTCAAGAGATGGAGCCTGCAAGGAAGCTAGCACTTCAAGAGCTTTAGAGTTCTAATTAGGATATCTCTATGTGGATACCAGTAGAGGCCGAGCACGTGCGCAGCTATGACAAGAACCCTAGACATCCGCAGGATCCGATTCGAGGAAGGAGGAGGAAAAAGCGATTAGATATATTTTCTTTCTTCTTATTTTGATTTCAGATCTGATTTATAAATTTATTAATGCATGTTAGATAATTTTAGATAATTAAGATTTTGAATCTACATGCTTAGATTTGAAAAAAAATTGATATCTGCTTCCGCTGTAGTTAATGTAACTAAAAATTTTTGCATGCGTATTACCCGACAAACCTAATATCCTTTGGGGTAGATGAGTTTCTAGTCTATAATGTGGAGACATTGAGTAAAAGTATGGGTAGTTGTTAGAGAATATCAGTACTAAGCATGACCAAATAAGAGATCACATGAATGTCTATTCACTCGTCAGTGATCTTCTCGTTGCTGTAGTGATGTGAGTAGTTTCTAGACCTATGATGCCTTAATTGCTCACAGTGAGATTGCGGTAATTTGACTGTATATAAACATGATCTCCTAGCCATTTGGGTTCTTATAGTATATATTGGTTGCAGTAGGTTCACTATAGGAGTAGGGTGTGAATCTAGATGGGATCTATCGATCTTAGTAAATAAAGAGTATCTTATGGGGTTTGAGAAGCTAAATCCTAAAGTCTGTGGCCACAGTAAGGTGATTGATGGAAAGAAATTTTTATGAGTATCATGATTTGGGCTTGAGCTGATCGAATCTTTCAAAAGATGGATGTTGGGATTTGACGAGCTTCCATGATCTCCATCCTATCAGGATTCATGATAGAAGAACTGAATCACACGATAACTATACTTAAGGGTTCTACTTATTCTATTCTACTGGATTGCCATGATATGCTACTAGGCATCACTAGTGGATTATGAGAACTCATTAAAATTATTCTGGATCGACGATCCTTGATGGATTAGAGTTGGAAGTATTCCAATCTATTGAAGGTGTTTCGATGATACTATGATAGAGATCATGGTATGTTTCACCATCAAACAAAACAGCATCTATGGGGTCACACATAAAAAAAATTTAATTAGATTAAATGGTTGGATCAAGATCAAATTATCAATGAGATTCATGATTTGGATCAACTTGTAAAACTTACAAGTACTGGATCAGCTAATTGTTAGCTAGGAGGACCTAATTGCAAATGTTGTAAGCCAATTTGATAAGATCAAGTTGGAGATTAAGTTCTAATTAATTAAATTAGATTTAATTAGTTTGGGCTTGACCTAATTGACTATAATTGGGCTTGTTGGGTATAAAATACCCTCGGCCGAAGTTCTTGGCGGGATTGACCCTCGCAAGTCTCTTCCGACTTTCTACTGCTGTTGGTGAACTCCCATCGCTCCGTCCGGACTCCTACGGGAGCCGGGCTCCTTCCATGACTTTAATCGCAAGGAGGACTCCGCCTGGACTCCTACAGGAGCCGGGCTCCATCACCAACTTCAACTGCTGGTAAGCTCCGTCCGGACTCCTACGGGAGCCAGACTTCGCACCTGACTTTAATTGCAGGAAGACTCCGCCCGGACTCCTACGGGAGCCGGGCTCTGTCCACGACTTCAACTGCAAGGAGGACTCCGCCCGGAATCCTACGGGAGCCAGGCTCTGTCACCAACTTCAACTGCTGGTAAGCTCCATCTGGACTCCTACGGGAGCCGGACTTCGCACCTGACTTTAATTGCAGGAAGACTCCGCCCAGACTCCTACGGGAGTCGGGCTCCGTCCATGACTTCAACCGCTAGGAGGACTCCGTCCGGACTCCTACGGGAGCCGGGCTCCGTCACCAACTTCAACTGTTGGTAAGCTCCGTCCGACTCCTACGGGAGTCGGACTTCGCACCTGACTTTAATTGCAGGAAGACTCTGCCCGAACTCCTACGGGAGCCGGGCTCCGTCCACGACTTCAACCACAAGGAGGACTCCGTCCGGACTCCTACGGAATCCGGACTTTGCACTTGACTTTAATTACAGGAAGACTCCGCCCGGACTCCTACGGGAGTCGGGCTCCATCCATGACTTCAACCGCAAGGAGGACTCCGCTCGGACTCCTACGGGAGCCGGGCTCCGTCACCAACTTCAACTGCTGGTAAGCTTCATCCGGACTCCTACGGGAGCCAGATTTCGTACCTGACTTTAATTGCAGGAAGACTCCACTCGGACTCCTACGGGAGCCGGGCTTCGTCCATGACTTCAACCGCAAGGAGGACTCCGCCCGGACTCCTACGGGAGCCGGGCTCCGTCACCAACTTCAACTGCTGGTAAGCTCCATCCGGACTCCTACGGGAGCCAGACTTCGCACCTGACTTTAATTGCAGGAAGACTCCGTCCGGACTCTTACGGGAGCCGGGCTCCGTCCACGACTTCAACCGCAAGGAGGACTCCACCCAGACTTCTACGGGAGTCGGGCTCCATCTTCTATTCTGACTGCAGGAAGACCTCGCCCAAACTCCTACGGGTACCAGACCTCGCTACTGACTCCAACCGAACTTCGGCCGACAAGTCTGGACCCCTTGGCAGGCCACAATAACGGACAACACTGCTCCACTCCCTGCGGCGGACCCTATGCAGCTCCATTACTCCCTGGCAGGCCGTATTAACAGCCACAGTTCTGCTCCACTCCCTGCGGCGGATTCTGTGCGATTCCACCACTCCCTGACGAGTCACGACAGCGGACGTCGCTCCACTCCCCGTAACTGATTCCACGTGGCAAGCCACGACGATAGCCACGATCCCACTCCACTATCCTCCGTAATAAATTCCTCCTAACTCTGGGCAGCCCACTGCTAGACGATTACAGGCGTCACTATCAATTTGTAGCCCCCTCTGTTTATAAAAGGAGAACCCCAGATACGTTATTCTATAAGCTCTCATTTTTATCCAGAAACTCTGCAAAAATTTCCATTCGAGCACTCCATTCTTGTTGAGACAGAGAACTGACTTGAGCGTCGGAGAGTCTTGCCAGAGCAACCCCACCTCCGGTCTAGACTTCTTTTATAGGTCCCAACGGCGACCGCGACTCCCTCGACTCCAGCTTCTCCGATGCATGCGAATTTTTGCACCAACAGGATTGGCGCTAGAGGAAGGGCCTTGTGTCTTCGCAGTATCCTTGTTCTTAAAGGAGCGCTCAACGGGACCGCCCCCGGGCATCTCTTCTGACATCCTCTTCTCCTTTCTCCACTTGATCCTTGCTCGATGCCTCCCCGCAAGGCATCCATGCGATGATCCACAGCCTCCGCAGCCAGATCTCAGGCTCCAGCCTCACCTTCTGTTTCCCAACCTCCTCCTCCTCCTCCGACGATGGCGGTCGGTGCGGAGTAGTTTGATCTACTAGCGCAGCAGGTCAGAGGCCTCACTGAAGCTGTGCAGGCTATGCAGCAGCAGCAGCAGCAGCCACAGGCATCAGCGCGCCTGGAAAGGGTATCGCCGGAACACCAGAATCTGGCGGCGGGGCGGGCCACTTGGGCCAGCCGTCCCGTCTTTCCTGAGAAAACGAACCCGAGGGTGGAGAGCCCCCAATCGGATCACGACTCCACCCCTGGAAGATTCCTGCCCCCATTCTGTCAGAGGACCCTCGAGACTCGAAGTTGAGAGGATTTTCTAGACCGGAGACTCCAAGAGATGAACCAGCGGATCGAAGAACTCCGCCATGCTCCCCCCGCTTATGGTGAGGATATTTGCACTGACCCTCCCTTTTCTCAAATGATCATGCAGGAACCGATCCCGCCAAACTTCAAGCTTCCCCAGTTCGAAAGCTATGATGGGACTTCAGACCCGGTTGATCATCTGGAAGCCTTCTGGATGATGATGCTGCTTCATGGCGCTCCTGACGCCATTCTATGCCGAGCCTTCCCATCCACCTTGAAGGGAGCGGTGAGAAACTGGTACTCGGCTCTGAAGTCGGGTACCATCTTTTCCTTCGATCAGATGAGCCACCAATTTGTGGCCCATTTTGTCAGCAGCTGGCACCCCCGAAAGGGTTCGGAGTCCCTCATCAATATCAAGCAGAGGGAAGGGGAGTCCATTCGGGCCTACATCAACTGTTTCAATGTCGTAGCGCTGGAGGTCCGGAATTTGGACCAATCAGTCGCAATGGCTGCTCTGAAGGGTGGCCTTCAGAAGAATGACCTTTTGTTCTCCCTGGAGAAGAAGTACCCCAGAGATTTTGCTGATTTATTGGCTCAGGCTGAAGGGTACGCCCGGGCGGAAGAAGCCTTCAGAATGAAGGATGAGGAGACCGCGAGAGAGCGGCAGGCGGGAGACTCGAGTAAGCCCGCAGTCGAAAAAGGATCGAGAGAAGCTCGACCGCATTTTCGATCACCTCCTGGGCACAAGCATGCCCATACTCCACCCTGGGTATGTAGGTAGAGAAGTTCGGATCGTGGGGTTCGACGGGGTTCTCCATCGGGAAGATTCTACAACTACGCCCCCCTCAATGCCTTGAAGACCCAGGTACTGATGGAGGTCAGGGAGCAGCTCCCTAGGCCAGAGAGGATGCGCACGCACCCCGAGAAGTGCAACCCCAACAAATTCTATCTCTACCATCGCAACCACGGCCACGACACGGAGAAATGAATTCAGCTCCGAGACGAGATCGAGGAGCTCATCCGGTGAGGTCGACTCGACAGGTTCATCCGGTGCCGGCCTGAGGGTAGAGAAGATCGTCCAAGGGCCCTGCCGCAACCTGAACCGCCAAGGAGGGAGGAGCAGCCCGGAGATCGGCCTCCAATTGGGACCATCGACTCCATCACCGAAGGGCCTCAAGGAGGAGCAGACCTTCCACGACCATGGAACTTGAGAAACCTGTAAATGTATCGCTTATGACTCTGCCCTGAATCTAAATTTCTTTCGACTTTGCGTGTTCCTCCCATTTGGCACGGATTTGTTACGACTGGAGATAACCCCTTCAAACGATTAAAACAATGTTATGTTAGGAACAGGAGGAGAACCTCATCCTAACATAAATAAAATGAAAGTCCGATTATCTTGAGGTCGGATGGGGGGAGAGGCCTTACAATGCCCTAATGCGCCCCCATAGCCATGTCAAGAACAGGAGGAGAACCTTGTCCTGACATGAGCAAAGTCAAAAGCCTGATTCTTTTAGACTGGATGGGGGGAGAGGCCTTACAATGCCCTAATGCGCCCCCACAGCCATGTCAGAAACAGGAGGAGAACCTCATCCTGACATGAGCAAAGTCAAAGGTCCGGTTCTTTTAGACCGGATGGGGGGAGAGGCCTTACAATGCCCTAATGCGCCCCCACAGCTATGTCAGGAACAGGAGGAGGACCTCGTCTTGACATGAGCAAAGTTGAAGGCCCGGTTCTTTTAGATCGGATGGGGGGAGAGGCCTTACAAAGCCCTAATGCGCCCCCACAGCCATGTCAGAAACAGGAGGAGAACCTCGTCCTGACATGAGCAAAGTCGAAGGCCCAATTTTTTTAGATCGGATAGGGGGAGAGACCCTTGCGATGGCCCTTATGTGCCCCCGCGGCCCCATTGGAAACAGAAGGAGAACCTCATCCTAACTTGAGCTGAGATTGGCTACGTTAGGAATGGAAGGAGAACCTCGTCCTGACGGTGATGAAACCCGGCCGCCCAACAAGATCGGATGACAGGGAAAGGCCCCTCAGCGGCACCTTCACACTTCTGCGCAACCCTGCAAAAAGTGATGGGAGGGCCCTCACTCCAAAAAGAGGAGGGAAATTAAAAAGGAGAAGCGATGAACTACGTCAGAAATAGATGAAGGGCAAACCACACCAAAGACCTAAGGAACTTCGTCTCAACAAAGGCGGGAAGTTCCTACCAAACACCCCCGTCCTTTAAGAAGGCTCTCGACACAAGTCAAGAAAACAGCAATGCCTTCGAGGTAACGCGGAGTTCGGACCACCAAGCTTGAGCCAGCGACCATGAACGACAAGGAAAGCAAACCAGCATATCGACGACTGGGCACCTCCAAACGATGTCAACGTCGAACAAGTCGAACGACAAGAGAAGTTCGACGGACGATAATTTAATACAACATACGGACGAGGTAACACAAAATCTCCTTTTCATTCCATTTGCGAAATATCCACCACAAAGCCCAGAAGGCCAAAGGAAGAAAAGCAAAACGACAAAAGCGAGACAAAACAACAAAAGGGAAAGTGTATACATGAAAAGACAGAAGGCCAAAAAGAGTCCTAGGGAAGCTCTGCTCTTTCCGACCTAGAATTATCTGCTCCACCCCTCATCCAGGACTACCTCAGATTCTCAACTTCTTCTTCTAGCTCTCTCCTTTTCAGCAACGTGTCCTGGAGTGCCCGACGAAGTCGCTGGCTCTCGATCTCCGTCTCTCGATGCCTCTTTCTCAGGACCTCAGATTCTGCCTCTGCATCCGTGATGGCCTGCTGCTCGTATGCCAGCTGGATCTTCAATTGCTGCAGCTCAGCCGTTCTCTCTCCAAGGGTGACAGAAAGCCCTTCGACGGTTCCTCTCAGGGACTGGAGTTCATTAGAATCTCGGGCAAAAGTCAGCTGAGCCCTGTCAGCCAGCTGCCTCTGAAGACGGGCGACTTCGTCGGTCACCGCCCTGAGTCTCCCTTCATATTCCTCTACCTGCCTGCGCCAACCGGCCCGATGCACGTCGTAGCTCACCTCGACATCCTGAAGCTGCTGCTGAAGGTCGGAGACCTTCTTCGACCACTCCCAATCGCCGTCGGCCCGAGCCAAGAGCCAGGATGAACTTCCTCCCAGTTGGCCGATCTTCTCCATCGTAGCCGATAGTTCCACCCTGAAAGCGCTAATCATGACAGCTTGAGCCCAAATTCGATCGCTGGCGCTCTTCTTGCATTCCTCAAGCTCCTTCACGAAGTCCGCCTTCCTCCGGCTATACTCCATGATCCCCTTCACGTGGAGATTCCGAAAGCGGGTGGCCTCCGTGGTGGCTTCAGAATGACCCTCTCTCAATCTGCGAAGCTCGCCTTCCATCTTCTTTGACCTTTTTGTTAAGTGAAGGACTTCCTTCTTCAGCCGCTGGATCATCGACTTCAGCGGAATCCCCAGGGGCAGGGGAAGTACTTCGGCAGGGCATTGCCATCAAAAGGCAAAAGCGTCAAGACATGCCTCATCACAGAAAGAAAAGCAGAGAGAAGAAAGGAAGGAGGGAGAAGCCATCCACAATAAGAAATTCAACTTTATTGATTGGATGATTCTTGAAGACAAAAAGGAAAAAAAAAATTGCAGTAAAATAAAAATACAAGGTCGGAGGTCTCAGACCTCAGAGGCAGGAGTTGGAGAGCTCGGCATTCCTGAAAGGGGGGCTGCAGCAGCAGTGGTAGCGGGAGAGGGACCAGCCTCATCTTCAGACTCCTCACCCAGGAAGCTGAGGTCGAGCTCCAAAAATTTCCTGGCCACCTTCTCCTGGCAGAGCTCGAACCCCTTGATGAACGCCTCCTGGCCGAATTGGACATTCAGGTCCCTCATCTCTGCGGAGGTCTTGAATTCCTCTACCGTAAGAACCCTGACCTCCGAGACTAGGACTGGAATCTGCTCAGCCAAATTGGCGACCTCGGCCTCTGCCTTTCTCACCATCTCCTCCAAGGTCTGCTTTTCCTCCTCCCAGGCTTGTTTCTCTCTTTTCAGGGCCTCTTGGAGGGCGACTATTTCGGCTGTCTTTTCTTTGAGGCGAGCGACCTCGGCCCGACAATGCTCCTCCACCTGGATAGCATCCCTCCTCACTCGATTCGTCGCCTCGATATTGGTGAGGAGCTGGTGCCCAATCTGCAAGGGCGTCAAGGGGATCAGAACAAGGGTCGAATGGCCAATTAAATGAAGATTTGTTTACCTCGAGGAAGGACCCTAGGGAGTCCCAAATCCGCTACTCAGGATCGATGCGGTCGATCCTCTCGATGACTTCAGGCAGGATGCAGCCGTCGATCAACCGCCTGATCAAGTCCCTGTCATTGAAGGGATTCTCTGGCTCCTCTTTGGAATCGAGGGACTCGTCAGTGGTGGCTCGACAGCTACTCACCCTATGGGCCACCGACTTCCTTCTCTTCCCCCTCTCGACTACGGGCACCTCCATGGAGCGGACCCCCGAAACGAGACCCCCAGTCGGCGGACTCCTCGAAGAAGCCCAGGGGGCCATGGGTTCAGTGTTCGAGGGAACGTCGATCACTGGAGCCACCTGGATGGGCGCGACCAAGCTCGACTCCTCCACCCTGGCCCTCTTTGCCGATCCGGAGGCTGCGGCACCCTTTCTTTTGTGGGCCTTGAGACCCCTAGCAAGCATCCGTGCTGCCTCGGCATCCATTTCTTAAAAAAAAAAAAAAAAAAGAAGGGAGAGATCAGAAATCAATAATGGAATGAAAAAGGAGTGGTACAAAAAAAAAAAAAGAAGAAGAGGAGAAGGGAATACAACAATAACAACGGCAAAGAAAAAAGTTCGGCGGACAACGATTCGACGCAAAGTATGGACAAGGTAACAAAATCACCTTCTCATTTTTCGACTAACAAGATGTACGTTACAAGACCCAGAGGGCCAGAAAAGAATACATTATTACAAGGCTCGAGAACACGGCTTGGAAGGGATACACCGGAGGCCACTTCAAGCTGCAAACTTCTCTTCCCGTTTCTGTCCTTCCCAGCCGCATTTTCCAGTGCGTGTGACAAGCCCATCGGCTCTCGCCCCCGCCTTGTTTCGCTCCACCTCCGAAATCCCAACCCTAGGGGGAAAAGGATGGGATAGATTCCAGGGGGCAGTAAGGGAAACGGCAGCGATGATGAAGACCTGTTTCAAGAAGAACCGGAGTTACCCCGGAGGCAGCAATGGCGCCAGAGATATGCGCCATCATCGAATGCTCCATGACAACCACCATCCTAAGTGTTCCAGCAAGGTCGGCATGCGCTACTTCCACCGTCCCCGCAACAAGTTTTACTGCCCCACCGTCGGCGCCGACCGCTTCTGGTCCCTCGGCCCCGACGACATCAAGGATCCCACCACAGTTTGTGACGACAGCTCTGCCCTCTTGACCGGTGTCACCCCATCTTGCTACTCTAAAATTCTTAGGCAGAATGCCTTCATCAGTTGTCCCCATTATTAAACCCCTGTTGTTGAAAGAATTCTCCCTCGAGCCCCCTTTGAAGCGACGGGA